>NW_009258115.1:2521887-2937431 GCF_000149755.1 Phytophthora sojae
TTGGGACCAGGGCAGAAGCAGTCAAGTCGCTCCCGACGACACGCCAGCCGATCCACAAGTGGCCGAAATTGCTCCCGATCAACCCTCGATAACTCAGTTTCCGACTGTGGCGACAAACGGAGACACTCCGGATTTGAAACCGCATTGTGACCTCACCAATGAAGCACCGACAACTCATCTGGTCCCCCGTTACGACGCGCACACTCCCCTCGCTATGGCGGAGCATACCTTTATGTCGGTGATGAGCGTACTGGACATGGACGAGGATGATGCGACAAATGACAGCGCGTGGATACCGACTGGAAGTTTCCCGACGACTCCTACTGCGTCAAGCCTCTCAAAGACACGGCTCCCGAAGAGTCATACGGGGTGCGTGGTATCTTTCGCGGGCTTGACACAGCCTGGGCAGTATCGTGCAGATGGAAGCTGCGCATGGATTGTGTGGCGCCTACCGGAGTGGAAATTGATGATTGCCGCGAACGCTTACCTCGCCGACACGACGAGCCCCCTTGCCCAGAGCGCCGGTATGACATACGGCGTGCTGGCGGCTTTACAACTCGGTGCCGACGACTTGGTCGCTGTTAGCAATTCAAGGCTGGCGTTGTTGCACTCGCTAGGGGCAGCTGACTCCGGGGCGATGACTCAACCGAGTTACCACGAGGAGGTCAAGGCCCGACTGTGATCTGTGAGATACATTCACGTCGCACAGAAATACAATGCTGCCGCGGACTCGCTAGCTTCTGAAGCGTTGGAATCTCAGACGTCGAAGGTGGTTTTGAGTGGCGATAGGAAGGCCACGCTCTGTGAGCTCAACCAACTCCAAGCTGTGATCTACAAAATTGATCCAGACGGGATATCCCCGCAGAACGTGCTTCCCGGTGATTCTTTTCGGTCCCAAGATTTCTCCAGCAGTAGTTCAAGGAGCATTGAGCCTACCATGGCCGCGCCGATAACTCGGTCACAAGCCAAGCTCAAGACGAAGCCACCGATCCGGACCGACAAGACATTGGAACCACTGCCGACGACTGGTGAATGCGAGTTTTGTGCAAACAGTGCAGGTTATCCAGAGAACGGACAGACCAACAGCACACCGAAATCTCGCGTCGACTGGGTCAGTCGTATCTGGCCGTACATGGAGCGGGGCAAGAGGCTGATGGAATCGAGGTCTCTGCGTACCAACCTCTGCGGTCTCAAAGCACCAATGCTGCACGTGGACTTTGCTGGAAGAGTGTCGTGGTCGTGCGCAACGCCTAGCCTCCGTCCGCGACAACTCAACCTCACGGTGAACTGCGCCTGGGGCAATGCAGCCCAGGAGTGCAGACGAAAATGGCTACTGCAGCTTTGCATGCTACATGAAGATCGAACGCGAATGATACGAATGGAGAATCCCGATTGGAACGAACTACAACTTCCCCCGACAACTCAAGGGCAGTGCTGGCGAAGACTTGGTGTGCTTGGAGCTCGGACGGAGGTGCGCTGACAACTGCCGATGACTTGAAGCGCCTGAAGCAGGATCTACGCTGGGTCAGACGCGCTACGGCAAGATGGTGGCTGAGAAGTTTTTCTGAGGACCGGATCGGCCGCAGGAACTTGCTGAAGCCTATGCGCAAGGAGCTACCGCAGTCTACGGCCTCACCAACCTCGTCCAGGTCATCACGCATCATGATGCTGATCATTGTATGGTTCCCGAGAACCGGGTGGTTGTACAGAATCAAGCCGAGCGGTCATGGAGTGTCGTGCCGTTGTCTACGAAGCAGAATCTGACGAAAGCGATGATGCCACCGCTGCTCAACTCAACAAAGGTCGTCGAACGGCGGCGAAGGCGGACAAGATGTCGGCACTATACCGGACGAGGTCGAAGACACTATGCGGCGGTCGCCAACCCGGCCCCGACGGCTCGGTGCGAACCCGAGTTATGGAACCAGGTAAGCCTACAGCAGCGAGCCACCGGCGCGACATTACGACAACGCAGACGCCTACCAAGCACGCAACCGGGGCAAACAATACCAGACGTCGTTAACAGCGAAAGGAAGCAGAAGCAGAACGCACCACGACGCTCGCCATCATGTGGTTCACATAGTGGTGGGGGCAGCTGTGGTGTAGTGATTTGGCGGTAAACGAGAATCGAGCTGACGACCAAGCTTCAGTGGCGACCCGAGTCGTCGGACATGTTCAGCAATGTTCGGCGGATGCTGATTGGCCATTCTGGACCGGTGCCGAAGACTCGTCGACACCCAAGTTCGAGACCCAGGACTTCAAGTACGATCCGAGCTTACAGCGAACTTTGACCCGAGATCCGCACTTAAGACGACCGTTCGAGCCCCGGCGACTGCTCCAAGTTTTCATCGTCCAATAGAGTCATCGAGAGGCCTCTTGGGGCGTCGAGGAGGCTCTGAAGGGTCGGTGGTTACTTGGGAAGATCCAAAACGGACGCGTTTATACTAGATATTTGTATTGAACCATAGGAAGGAGAAGATAGAACAGATATGCCCTTTGGGCAACAAGAACAAAACCGCTTTTCCTCCCAACCACTCAAGGAAGACGTCCGGGCTATCGGTGAGTTCCCGTAGCAATTGGATAAATCTGTTGGTAGGATTATGACTGTCGGTGGACGCGCCTGCTAGTATCGTAGCGTGCGTTTACCCGTGGTCAGGCCAAGAGTAGTGAAGAAGTGGCCGTGTATACGAAGGGCGAGTCATCGCCGAGTAGTGGAGGAGCGAGAGCGCACTCCATTTATCCTTCCCGCCGGAGTATAGCTCCGGTACCCTCGTATCAAGCCGTGACTGGCTGGGACCCTTCCTTCCTGAGGGCCTGCGAGGTTTATATTGCGTGTGAGAGCGTACCATCCTTTGCTCGTGGCTGGTGACGCTGGGTTTCCGTCAGTTGACTAAGCGGAAACACGGTGCACAGAGGAAACATCAACCCGGTGCAAGGGAAAGTTCCTGGGCCTTGAGGTTCTAACCCTAACAAGCCCATTGAGTCATCGGGACTTGGTGGGTGTTGTTGGTGGGGAAAGTGTGCTATTATATAATTTAGTGTGTGTTCCTACACGACACTAGACCTGACATAGCTAATGCTGTGAGGGAACTAAGTAAGTACTTGTCTTGCTACAATAAAAGTCACTGGAGAGCTGCTCAGCGGGTACTAAAGTACTGGAAAGAAACGTCGCAGTATGGCTTAATATATGATGGCAATAGGACTATTAAGCTTGAGCTATACACAGACGCGAGCTTCGCGAATGCACATGAGCAAAGGAAATCTATTACGGGTTATGTATCGCTACTCGCTGGTGCATGCATCATGTAAAGCAAGATTGTATAAGCCTCAACACAGCGGAGTCAGAACTAGTCGCAGCAAGTGAGGGCGTACGAGAAGCAATGTGGCTACGGCTACTATAAATGAGTTAGGATACGGACAAGTACTACCGACTCAGTGTTGGTGTGATAATACTGCCGCCATTAGTATTATTAAGAACCCCTGTAGTCATTCGTCCACAAAGCATATTGATATCAGGCATCTTTATGCTCGTGATAAACATGAAGAGGGAAGTATCACAGTAACGTACTGTAATATGAACGAAATGATAGCGGATGCACATACTAAGCCGCTCAGTCAGAACCAGTTTGAAAAGCTCCGAGACATGATGGGAGTTAAGGATTTGAGTGTCTCAAATTAACGATCAGACTCTAAATAGTATCAATATCAGGAACAAGATGATACAGAGCAAAATGTAACCAACAGTGTCAATAAAAGTGATTTTAGACCAAAAATAAGTCAAAAAGCTACATATAGACTATCACAAACGGAGATACAAATTGAGAACAGAGACACAAATTAAAGCCAAATTTACGGAGTGAGCAAAATTAAAGATCGAAAGGCATAATTAAGGCCTAAAACCCATGCTAATTGCCGCACCTAGCCCTATTTTAAGGACAGTGAACCGTTCGGGCTATCAACCCCGTACTCCGAGTGCTGTACACTCGATTTAAGCTAAATTTTATGCTAAGTGACTCCCTAATCTGTGCCATCGAAAAGTACTTTGGTCATAAGCCGGGTGGTCGCGAGTAGCAGGTAGATCTGACTTCCCCCCGACATTGTCCCCAGTTGGACGGTTGGCAGCCTGTCGGCGCAAAAAGCCGGGAGCAGTGTGCTCTCTGTGGCCTAGGCCAGGTCTTCCGGTCGTCAGGAGATGTCGGGTGGCTTACGGCCCCGTCCCGAAGGGTAGGCAAGCGGATGAGGGAGTGAGAGCCAAAAGCAAAAGGCGGAGAAGAATATGAGAAGGGGCTTCCGTAATATATAAGATAAAGTATGAACATCATGTTGGGCAGTTCTCAGTTAAGTTGGGTACCAGCGCTGCCTTGAATATACTATTTTAGGTCACCTGGATTTTAAATTTGGGCATGAGACAAAAAAGAATCTGAGAACGAAGTTGAAGTCGTTGAAGTCGAGGAAAGATCTTGAGTACATCGCTGTCATCTTTAGTGGGAGTGTTGCACCACAATATATAGGCATCTGTATACAGTATATTGAAGTTAAGTATAAAGGCAAAGAGGCAATCTTATTGGCTACTATGGAGCCAAGCACTGCACCTACGAGGGCCAACCATGTAGGAAAGACGGCAGCAAAGCTCAAGATACATAAAGCCGGGTGATGTTCATGAGGGAGATGGCTTTGTCGCCATCGTACTTCCAAAACTGACGGCAAAGAACAATTCAATACACAACATTTTACCATTGGTGAGCTCGCCGATAGCAGGTTTCAACGAACTGACAGGACGCCAGCCACTATCATAATATAGCGATCATGCAACGTTCTACTACGCATGGATTGAACCTATAGGTAGGCTTCACAGTGAAACGTTCGCTGCTAGAAACTTGAATATCAACGCAAATTATGATACTAAACTTTTCGTTTCGAGCGCTGTTGATGTTGTCCTCGGCGATGATGAAAAAGGTGAGGACTTTCTTCTCCCCTCTAAATCGATAAAATACTGTAGGATGTTCTATGCTCCAATACAATATAAAATACGGCAATATTTGTTATTGATTGTCAAAAAGTTGTAATATTTATTAGGGCTTGACAATCATCTCAATACAATAAAATACGGTATTGGCGGACCTCTGGCAACAACGTGTACCGGTAGCGTGTAGTGTCAGGGAATGTTATCGCCGTCGCCGCTGTTGCTACCGCTATTGTTTTCCTTCGTGTCGGATGGCCGGACAGCTAACGAGATCCTCGAGCTGGCTCAGCGTAGCGATGATACCGACGTGCTCTATGATGAGATTGCATGGGTCGCAACCTACAGTAGGAATGAAGAATCTTCACTGGAGATCAGCGTTGCGGTGTATGCCAGTTGCTTTGCCAAGAAGATGACGGACGGAGCCTGCGGCTATCCAACGAGCACATGCTGAAGTTTCGGATAAGACGACCTCTGACGATCGAGCCTCTCGCTGGTCACCCGCATGACACTTCGCGTGGACCAGGAGCGACCCAATCTGCTGGCAGCAACCCTACCTCTACCAGGTGTAGCGGGCAGCGTCCTTCTGCATAAGGTATTTTAAAAGAGCTTTTCCCAAAAGGAGTAGCGATTTGGCCCATCTGTCTCAAAAGGAGTCGTTGTTGCAAAACGAGTAGTTGGGGTGCACCACATACCATCCACATTCCTGATAAGCGGCGGGCGCAGCAAGCAGACCACGCAAGTGCACCACGCCTTCCCCAAGGACATTAAGCCGCTGGCTCTGCTGCCCCCCCCCCACAGGTGACAAGTCTCTGGCCAAGAGCTTGGCTGAGCTTACGGAGTACCTATTGTGGCTGCTTCGCGGCTCCCGCCTCCGCCAGAGGCTCCGACTCTCGTGCTGCTACGACCCGCGTACCCTGTAAAATGCGCTGCATGGATCAGAGTCACGATCTCCATTTTCGATCAAAGCGTTATTGTCGCTTTCCACGAAGTTCGATGTACGCCACTGGAACATCGGTACGGCGTTTGTTTCTGCAAATTGGCAACACTCACATTCAGCTTCGCTAAAGTCCTCATCTGCGCTGCTTGCCTCTATCGATGCGCTTAGAACGCCATTCGAGCTGGCAAGGTGACACGAAGCTCCATCACCTCCACATGACGCACATGCAGCAGCATCTAGTCTAGATCCAGAGTGGTTGCCCGCAATATCGCCCTGCATGTCAGCTCCGCTACCATTGTCTTCGCCAACCGAAGGAATGTATGTGCTCATGTTTGCATGAACTGTCCACACAGTTGGGCCGATCTCCTTCAAATACTCCACTACATCATCGCCGAAAGCAGTTTTCATCTTATCGAGAGCCTCAGCGTATTTTTTGTGGGTGTCAGCACCTTGAATTGCCCACACAGCGTTATCAAACGCCTGAACGCTCTTTTTGATTTTTTTGTGCAGGTTGCGGATGATGTGAAGTGTGCAATAACGCAGATTGACGAGCACACCGGTGCGCAAGAAAAACTTGGGTGCAGCTCCGATTATCTTGCCGCGGTCACAAAAAGTTGCACGTCCGGAAAGCTGAATCCCAGCGCAATGGCACTGCTCCAAAAACCATAGAATGTTCGCCTCATTTTCGACATTGACCAAAGCTGTAGCTAACGTAATATTCTTGTTGTTGCCGTCCCGGCCAAGAAGCGAAAGCACAACACCGTTGTACTTTGAATGCTTTGCGTGTGCACCATCAAATCCTAACAACGGCAACAGACCCGACTGGCACTGAACATTAGCACCAAGCGCGATAAACCCTCGAAGGAATCGTTGGTGTTGGTCCACCTCCAACTGGATCAATGTGCCCGGGTTCAAATCACGTATATCAGCCAACATGAACGGGAGACGACGAAATGACTCCTCCCATTTACCATCAGCAGAATCGACGATAGCGTCTTTAGCACGATATAACGTGATCTGCTGAACTGCATGTTGACTCCATCTCGAGATTGAAGCATCGCTACAAGTGCCTTGCCCTTAACCTTCCGGTCGCCCAACACCGCGGCACGAAGTGTGGCTAGTTTGGTGAGCTGGCGTTTGGTAACTTTGGCAGTTGACGTACACAAGTCGCTGTGCAAGTCGTTAATATACGAAACCCAGAAGAGCTGAGGCCCACCACGCTCTCTCTTCATCGAGACGCGAACCTCCCATCCACACACATCACCGGGAATACTCCTGTCGTCGACCGAGGAGATGACAGTTGTCTCTCCCTCGTCATTCGAGACGGCCCCTTTGGGCTTGGCTTTTTTGTCGTGGCTGCAAGTGTACGTCTTCATTGTTCCACTGCTTTTAACACAACAGCGTGTGTTGGCATTGTACGTGTAGTCCTGCATGAAATAGGTCGCGTCTGTGCCGGAGCTGAAGCGCATGCCCTCCTTCAATTCAGACGTGCCGTGTTCGGCGTTTAAGTCCATGAGCGCGCGAGCCGATGCCATTGCGATGGTGGGACGGGTCTAGAGTAGGAAGCTGGTTGTGATAGCACTACGAGAACGATGGAGAATGCCAGCTAAAACCCACGGCAATATCATACCGCAAATAGCACATTCTCTATCCTAAGATCGCCAAGAATGGTATGTGGTGCACCCCAACTACTCGTTTTGCAACAACGACTCCTTTTGAGACAGATGGGTCAAATCGCTACTCCTTTTGGGAAAAGCTCTATTTTAAAAATGGAAGTACATGACATGTATTGCAATTTGCCCAGTGCCTCTGTGTTCCGCTGTCTCGCGGTGCCTGCTTGGAGAATGTAACAGCTTCTCATCGTTGTGAGTTGGTCGAAGCTGCCAAACTACATGTAGACGACGTTCTGGCTGGGCTGCTTAACCTAGCTTTGAACGCCCGATGCCAAAGTTGTACCAGGTGCCAAGATCGACAGGCGAATCTGAAAGAGCTGAGACTTCCGAAAGATAACCTGCCTGCCTGTCCAACGGATAGAGGATCGTCTCGTTCTTGAGGAGCTTCGCGCAGTAGGAAGTCGTGCCTGTGGAGTTGGTCGTGATGTTCTGCGTCAGATCCGACCGACGAGACCGCTCTTCTCATACTGTTCCTCAGGTGAGTCTCTCCTCTGCTTCTCTTCGGGATTCGAATTGCATCACGAAGCTACCTTCTCAACACAGCGTTATATTATATTTACTTGTTCGTGGCACAATAAGGGACAGCTTGGCCGAGTGGTTAAGGCGATGGACTTGAAATCCATTGGGGTAACCCGCGTGAGTTCAAACCTCACAGCTGTCGATACTTTTGCGATTTGCTCGTCATAGACTTGACATCAACATTTCATCACAGAAATCGTTGATGAATGTCAACCAGGACAACAACAAAAGTAGATGGACAGACTCCAGAGTAAAAAACAAACTTGACGGTCACTGTTACTGCATGACTCCCCCACGTCCGCTACACCACGCCCGCCCGCCATCTACCTCATAACCTACCTGCCGTCGACGTCGACGCTTGACTGTTTCTGCTGGTTTCTCTCTCCTCCCCATCCGTATCGCTGCGCTCATATCAATAAATTAAACAACTCACCGTCGCCTCCCTCCCGTGCCGCTTGATCCGTTTGCTGTCCTTGGACGAAGTGCGCGTGCTCGAAAGTCCTCCGGTGCGTATCACTTTATCTACAGAATGGCGTGAAGACTCACGCGCTGCTCGTCGTCAAGTGATACGCGGTGGGCCAGCACCACGTCTTCCGATCGCTCGGCCTCGGGCACGTACGCGGGCGTAGACGACGACCGGCGGTAGAAGGCGTTCGGGTCGCTAACGCGCGACACCTTGCCGGAGTATCGAGGCTGGTGGCTGCCGTACATGAGGTTGGTGTCGCTACGGCGCGAGCTGGCGATATAGCTGTGGCGGAGGTGCGGGTCGCTGCGGGGATCGCTGCGGCGAGCACCGGCAGAGCTGCGGCGAAGGTACGGGGCCATGTCGCTCGGACGCAGCTGGTTCAGGTCGCTCGAGCGAACAGTCGATGAGCCGCTGCCGTACGAGCCGTTCTCGCCGAAGGAGCCGTGCGAGCCACGCGAGCCGCGCGCGGCGGCAGCGGCGCCGTAGGCCTGGAAGAATTTTTGCATCTCGAAGCTCAAGCGGCCGTCAGTGCCTCCGCTCGAGCGCGGAGTGGACGACGCCGTCAGCGTGTTGCCCACACCGCTCTGGTAGAACTTGTCCATGTCTCCCAGGTCGATGACCGAGCGCACACTGGAGGCAGTGGTCGTCTGCGAAGCGTACGAGAAGTTGGACGCAATGGAGCGCGGCGACGAGAGGCCACCCGAGGACGCGTAGCTGTTGGAGCGGCGACGAATCGGGCCCGAGGAGCGGCGCGACGACGACACGCCCTCAGGCGGCAGTTCACCGGCAATGTCGGAGGCCTCGCCGTTGACGTTCGAGGACGAAGCGCCGAGGTTTTGGCTGCTGCGGCGGGACGACTCCGGGCGCTCCATGTGACGGGAACGGTTCGAAGACATGGACGATCGGGGCACGTAGTCCATGTACGCGGCAAGTCGGTCCTCCTCGTCCTCCTCAGTGAACGAACCCTGCACCTCACGACGGCCGACCAGCGTGCTGGCGTCCGCCTCGATGAAGTCGAAGTACTGCGTCTTCTGGATCCAGCCCTCGGGGATAGCGTCCAGGCCGTCTTGTGCAGCAAAGCACGCGCCGATGAACATGGCGCGCCGACACGTTCGGCCACCTCCGATGATGTTTTCGCGCACGGCCGTAGGGTAGTCGTTAAGCACAAACAGCGGCTGGAGCACCGCGTGGAACCCACCGGGAAGCGAGCCACGGTTGCCAAACTTTTGAATGGCCTCGTAGCTGGGCAGCTGCGACTTGGTGAAGGCCTTAAAGATGACCTTGCGCTGCTTGACGCTGAGTCGCTCCGTGCGGATGCTCATACGCATGGCCTGCAGCACGGAGGCGCCGAGAATCACCTGTTCCAGAACAAAGGCCGCTACTAGAGCAGCATCGCGGACGCGAGTGCCCACGTAGAAAACCTTGACCAGCTCGTCCACCTTGGTGAAGAGCTGGTTGGTGCCGGCGTACAACGCCACAACGATGGGAATCAACGACAGCACGTCGATGGAGCGGCACTTGACGGCACAGTGCGGCCAGCCCTTGCCGGAGTGCACGCGCTTGATGAACGCCCTGGACGACGCACTCAGCAGTCGGTGGTCGTTCTTAAACCCCCAGTACGCGTCCTTGGCCAGCTGCGAGCCGTGAATGTGGCCCCGGCGAGCGATGCACTGCAGCAGAATGCGGGCCTCGAAGCCCGTGGACGACTCCATCCTGGTGCGGCTGCCCTTCTTGTCGCTGCCGTCGGACGTATCGTACAGGCCACAGAAGGCCGGGTCGAAGTCCAGTCTCAGCAGGTTCGGGATGGTCTTCTCTGGGTGTGAGACGCCGTTCAGGGACGTCGAGGCCGCGTCGGCCACGAAGCCGCCGATAAGCGCGGCCAAGGCTCGTCGTCGGGCCGCAGCACTCAGGGGCAGGTCCAGCGTGGCACTGGGCAGCGGCCGCTCCACGGCCTGCACGAACTCGGGGGTCGTGGCCGTGAACCGGTAGAAGCGCTTCTTGTTGTACTCGAACTTGGTCTCCTTCTCCACCTTTTCAATGTATCGGTGGGACATCAGGCCTTGGCCCTTGCGGACGGCCTCGGCGACGCTCTTGGCCTCCATCTGCTCGAGCATCCAGTCGACGGCCTCCATGCCGGTGAAGCAGTCCCTGTACTTCTTGAAGATGTGGCGGCGGCGGTCGCCCGTGGCCACGTTCTGCTTCATGCGCGCGGCCAGACGCAGCAGCGCCTCCTCCTGCTCGGCCTCTTGGTCTCCGTTGGCGGCCGAGGACTCGGGCACGCGCTCCACGGCCGTGGGCATGGAGAACTGCATGGCTGGCATGAGCTAACGTACGTAGAGAGAGCTCTCTACGTTGGTTGACACGCGAACCGGTTCGAGCCGACTGGGAGGGTCGACTGAGCCGTCCGAAGTGGAAATGCACGCGCCTCGGCCGCGCGAAACGAGCGAGTTCGGTCGAGAAGGCGACAGGCGGGCGAGTCTCTGCGCCCGACGCTGCAAAGAGGAGAGTGGGGGCGGGCGACGCGATCGCGGAAGAGCAGAGCAGCGCCGTCCAGTTGTGCGGATAAGGGCTCGGCCGGCACATGGCCCGCTTGAGGCACTGCGCCGAAAGCCGAGTGCCTAAACAGATCGTCCGGCCGTCAACGGCAGCTCACTTGGATCCATTAAAAGGACTGGCTCTTCTGGACCGACTCGTTTTTGACTCGTTACGTAATGGACACAGAAAGTCTCCGCTAATGGAGCGTCAACCTGCAGGGCCGGCCGAGCCACAGCGGAGCGGAGCCACGGCCGCCCCTTCGCCAAGGCTGCACGCAGCCTTGCCGAATGCAGTGAACTTGGGCCGGCCGCGTGACGCAGTAACGGAGACCGCCGCCGACGCAGTGGCCATTGTGTCTGCAGCGTGAAGGTTGCTGTCGCCGCGGTGGATAGGCACCCGAAGTGCTGCGGCCCGCGACGCTCTCTTGCCTGTGACTCGTTGCGAGGTACATGTAGCTTTGTACCGGAGAAAGACGAGCCCGCGCGGCTTCAACGTGCCTCAATGTGGCGCTTGCCGCTTTCCACCAGTCCAGACGGACACTCTTGGTCACAGCTCTGTGTGGGTGGCCTCGGGCCGCAAGTGAGTGCCTTTCACCCGAGTGGCCGGCGCCGGTCCGACTCGAAATGAGCGCGCGGAAGCAATCGGGCTGCGGCTCCCGAACAGCGCGAAATGAGATGGCCGGCCACACTGCAAGCGTAAGATGGCTGCGCTCGAGCAACAAGATCGGTTCACGCCGGACTTGTCTTGAGATGTTGAGATTTCCAGCATGGTAGGGATGTAGGATGGATGCAGGCATGGGTACTGTAAATAATATGCAATCCCCGCTTCGCCTTTTGGCAATCGCGAGTCTATCCACTTGGACTTCTTGTCCTGCGCACTCACGATCCCTCTCGTGTCTGCTACGTTGCTTCGCGCGGTTTTCTCGGCCGTGTTTGGCCCGCCGCCGAATGAGTTAGCACCCGCTGGTCTAATAGAGTGTGGCCGTTGCGGGCCACTGCTGTTGAGCTGACAATTGGCAGAGTTGACGGACTGTCGAGCTGACGGGTTTGTTACGGTACATACACCCACATCCTGTTGCATCGATCGCCGCGTGCAGTCACAGTGACCCATGCATCGGTCAGATGCGCTTTGATCTGATCCACAACACCCCATGCTTGTCGAGACATCGACCATGGTCCCACCTCGTCGGCGATGGCACGACCTCCTCTGTAAGTAAACTTCAACAAGGGCAACAGCTTAGTCGAGTCTCGACAAGCGCGTCTGTGTGTACCGGTATATTATTCAGCAATTACGACGGTGAAAGAGTGGCGTCCGCCTTGTCAGGCTGCTGTGAAGCGGTAGAACCGCTTGGGGTCGTTGTCGAACTCGGCGGGGCCGTCGACCTGCTCGAGGAGCCCTCGGCCGAGCAGCGTCTGGCATTTGCGCACAGCTTCGCCGGCATCTCTCGCCCGCTTGCGCTCAGCATCCAATCGACTGCTTCGTGGCCGGTGAAGCAGGTGAAGCACTTGGGGAACTTCTTGATGGGACTGCGGTACCGAGTGCCCGTCGTCAAGCTCTCCTGCATCCTCGCGCAGAGTGCCGCTGGACCGAGTTCCTTCTCCTCCGTCGGCTTGGCCACGAGGTCCGCAGCCGACGTCTTGGAGCGCTGCGAGCCCATTCTACTCTCACTTACGAGCAGCTTTCGCTTCAACGGATCGCGAAGTGAAGCGAGCAGCGACGTGATGCTGTGCGTGACGAGTTTCCATACGATTCTCCCTGGGCACGGCAGCCTCTGGACTGAAGCGAGCTGGCTTTGCCGGCTCGCGCTGACTAGCATCCGCCTCACAAGTTCGCGGAGACCATGCGGCCTGAGACAGCGAGCGCATCTTGATCACCACAGTTGATGTGCATCGGTCGATCATGTTGAAGCCACCCGTTCCTGCCTCTATTGCGCGCGTAAGAGTATCTCTCTCGATCTCTATCTGCTGCTGCCAGTTCTCTAAATGGCCCTTACTACCAATCTATTAGCACGGGTCGCTGCCGAAGTCGTCGTCGTCGATGCGCACGCGCGCTATGAAGTCCTCTCCTAGCAGCGGTTCACCCCCGGGGACGTGCAGACGCACCACGAAGTGCTTCTCCCACTGCTCCAGACAAGTGTCCTCCATGATGGGGATCGTCACCAGCTTGGACGTCTCTCCGGCCGCGAACGTCACCTCGCCCGCACTTTGCTGGTAGTCTCCGCAGTTCTTGCGCTGCGTGGACGGCACCTTGAGGCAGGCGGAAAACTTCAACGCGTCCACGCCCACTGCGGACCGGTCCTCCGTCGCGTAGCCAACAGTGAGGGGTCGAGTCAAGTTGCTCGTCGCTGCTGAGCGCGACAGCGTGAGTCCTACGAGGCCGTCCGGATTCCCCTCGATGCAGGCGAACCACGGGCTTGTGAACTTGACCCCTGCGATGGACAGATCGTACGCGAACGCTCGGCCGGACTGCGGTAGCACGGGAGATATCGAGAACCCTGGCGCCCCCACCACCAAGTCGCTGCCGTCCACGTCCATAGCAGCTCCGAAGCGAGATTGGCGCTGCTTTTGGGGATACTGTATCTTGGCCACCTCCTTGGGGGTCCACTTGGGTGTGCGCAGCAGCACACCCGCGCCGTCGCGCACCTCGTCGGAGCGACGGAACACGTAGATGCTCCCCACCTGCTCCATAGCCGCCAGTCCCCCTTTGCTCACGTCGAGGCCATCGCTCAGCACGCGATCAATTGAGTTGTTGGCGTCCACACCGGGTTGACCAGGTGCAGCGATCACCGCAATACCTTGGACGTCATCAACCGCCACACTAGACCCGAAGAGATCTTCGCTGCGCTTATCACTGGCGGCAAGGCGCGCTTGGAACTCCCACTCGCAGTTCCAACGATTCATGCCTTCACACTTGGCAGTTGGGAACGCGGCGCCTGGAGCGCGGCGACGGAAAGTGTAGGCGGCGCCAGCCTTCGATGTCGACGACTGCGCCACCCGCGTGGCTCCCCACGAAAACCGCACGTCGTCGAAGTTGATGTGTCCCCAGACCACGTTGCTGGATGCATCGACTATTCGCACCTGCGCTGAGCGGTTCTGGAAGGCGCTCAAGTCCCACGTGACTGTGTGCATGCTTTCCTGGCACCGACCTGTGGCTCTCAGCTTCGACGTTGCAGTCACGGGTCGGATGCTGTCCCCTGCCGACGTAGTGGCAGCAGCTCCGTCAGCGGTGACTTCAACTGCGACCTGTTCAGCCGCCACCGACTCCGCTACTGCGGCAGGCTGGCCGTCGATCAGCAGTTCCACGTACACGAAGCGAACGTCGCAGCCACCGCCGACGCGGAACGACATCCACTGGCCTTCAATGGTGAAGGGAAGAGATGTAAGCGTTCCTTGCGGGCCGTCTCCTTGGGTTGTGCCCGCCGAGGCACTCGCACTTGGCAGCTTGTAGTTTGGCGCCCGGCACAACTCGTCGTTGGCGAAACCACACATTTGAGCTGCTACTTGAGCTGCCGTAGTCGCCTTTCCTGCACCCGGCCGCGACTCGAATGTCCCCACCCAGTAGCGACCTTCGTGCTGAGCTCGTTGACCTCGTGGTGAGGCACCTGGGGTCCCGCCTTGCCTGTAAGTGTTGATACGGGCATAGCTGTTATCTCCATACGTCGGCTGTTGGTCGAAAGCCGTGCCCGTGGCCACCCATCCCGTTAGATCGCCCGTCTCGAAATCCCATGTCGTCGTCGTGAAAGCGCTCGAGCCGGCAGCGCCCACAATCGCCTGCTCGCCGCAGAGCCCGACGCTTATTCCGAACTGATCGCCAGGGTTGCCGTCGGGGGCAGTGACCCGCGTCTGCTGCTTCCAGCTTGTGCCGATCGCCACAACCTCTGAGACCAGAATTTGGCGAGCTGGGTCGGCGATGAACGTGCTGCTGAAAGGCTTACATGTAGTGCATCCGTAGCCCGACCACGACGGACTCAGCACCGGCACCGACAAGATTTCTCCGATGAACGTCACGCTCCACGTAAACCCCTGGTCGATTGACCCAGTGCGACCAACTTCAAGCAGTCTAAAGCCCAAGGCCTCGATGGTCGACCCGTCTCCGTCTTGGCCGTTGGTTCCTTCCAGCGCCGCCTTGACCTCTGCTGCCGTTGCACCGTAGTTAATGGCGCGCGTGATTCCTGTAATCCCTCGACGTGTTGCAGTTAACCTGAATGTGCCCGCTGTTAGGGGGTTGCTCGTGCGCAGAACAATTCTTTGCTCCTGGGCCTCGAGATGGAAAACGTAGGCGGCGCCCTTCGCAAAGTAGCGGCGGTCGAAGTCTGCACTATGGTACTGCTGCGCAGTGAAGGCGCATGCGTCCGAGAACGGGGCCCCGACGATGATTGTCCGGCGATCCATATCCAGGGAGTATCCGAAGGCATACGCTTGCTCGACAGTCCGCTCCAGGATTTGGTACTGAACGCGGTCACTTGCGCGCAGCGTTGACACGAGTTTCCAAAGCCCGTCGATACCTCGATGGTACACGAACACTTTCTCCAACCCGGAAGCGCCGACAACCGCCACGTCACCGAAGATTGTCACGGCATTTGCGCCTGCGTAGTTGTGGTTAATGTCGTCCGTGGGTAGCGTTGGTTCATCCAGCCGTGTCTCCTGAGTCCACCTTGCAGCCGGGGTTAGACCGTCCCTCGTGTAGAGGTAAATGTACGCTGCGTCTGCACCCGGGGCACCGACAATGGCTCGGACCGGGCCAAGACTCCCGTCAATAGCTACGGACGCCCCAAACCTCATATCGGGCGTGCAATCGGACGGGAAAACAGTCGCGTCACGCTCCCAAAACCCACTGCGACGAACGAAAAAGTGCACGGCTCCACACTTGACGCCTCCGTCCGATTTCTCCGAAGGTGCGCCAACTGCAGCCACGTTGCCAGCATTGAAAACGCTCACAGAAGTACTAAACTCGCTCTGTACTTGGGCCAAGGCTGGGTCCGGGTTTAAGTGCGCGAGATAGGAGCGAGCGCCGCTGCCACCATCTCCGTTGTCCTTGATTGTGAGCGTAGACCAAAGATCTCCCGTGACGCTGGGCCAAATGCCAGGAAGTGATAGCCGCATCATTACCGTCTCATCGGGGTTTTCTACCACGAAGTCGTTCGTCGTCTGCACCGTAAACGCGTGCATTAAATCATCCACGCCATCGAAGTAAAGCTCTCCAGAGCTCGACGAATAGTCGGACGATCCAGCATAGTCAAATAGTGTATCCACCCATAGCGATCGACGCTCGCTGCTGCCGTAGAACTGGTTGCGGCCGTTGGCTGTCCCAACAGTATCAGCGCTGAGCCACCGCCCGTTGCCTATCTGTGGGAACGGTTCTTGGCCCATCACATCTTTCGCGAAGAACACTGAGGCTGAGCCCTGCCTACCAGCAGCATCAAGACTCGACATCTTTCGGTATGGGCCGATGTGGGGGATCACCGGGACGTACGTTTGAGATCCAGACTGCCGATCCGAAAAAGCGTCGCCTGTGTCATACTCGATGTAAAGTTGAGGGGCAGCCGATACGTCCATGGCACAGAAGCCGCCAGAGCGACTACACCGCTGCACTGTCACGTCCAAACTGTCGCCTTCCAGCACACTGTACGTCTTAGCCGAGAAGCGCAGGGACATAATTCCGAGGTCTGAGACGAAGGCGCCGCCAGAATTGATGCCGGACACGTACGTATCCAGGTTGGGCGCTCCAATAACCGCCGTACGCTTGTGGATCGCAACTGCCGAGCCAAACCATGCGAAGTATTGCTTCTCTCGAGGGAAGAACGAAGCCTGCTCCGTCCACTTTCCGTTTGCATCTCGGGTGAAAACGTATGCACTTCCTCGAAGTACGGGGGCCAAACGACTAACCCATTTGACAGTAACTTCACCTCCCGTAAGCCCTGTACTGTCAGCCTCGAGAAGAGGCACTTCACCTGAACTTCCCGCAAAGGTCACGTACCAAGTGTATCCGTTGGCAGTACTCGGGCCATCGCGCCGTACAATTACATTTGTTAGCTCAAAGTCGGTTTCCAAGATTGCTTGCAACCCCGAGACAGTGATGTCACACGCAATCAGCCGCGTCTGCATCCGCTTCAGAGTTGTCACCTTTGTTGGATCCTCTCCAGCATTTGACCGCAAGAAACTCAACACAAACGAGCCTCCCTGGATCTTTCCGGTTGCTTCACTCTCTAGCGCGCTCGTAGTGATGGCCTGCACCGCCTTTCGAATCGTTCGTGCTCCCTCGTACAGCTCATGCGCTCCCACAACAATCGTGTCTTTTGCCACAGCCACACTCGTTCCAAACCGATCGCGCGCGCGTGTATCTGATCCATAGAGTACTTGTTGCAGAACGAAGAAGATGTCGGTGCTACTTCGACGAACAAACACAAGTACTAGACCGCCGTCTACAGCGTCCAGCATGCCAGGACTTTGATACGTATGGCGGTGAGCACCAACCACTAGCGTATACGTTGAAAGCATATCCAGATCCAATGCGTTTCCAAAGCGATCACCTGGTTGCATTTCCGGAGTCACCGTCAACAGCATTTGGCGGCTTTGGAAATAGCCCCCCACGAGATCAAACACGAACACAGCACCGCTCTTCGAGGCGTATCCTGGAGCCCCTACAACAATGGTGGTGGTCGCTGTACCCGAAATCGCCACAGCTTCCCCAAACCGATCACCGCTCGTAATCACATTAGGTGCTGCGCTTAGTGTTTGAAAAAGCTTCCACCTATCCACACCGTTGTACTGATAGACGAATGCACGCCCCTCTTCATTGAAGGCTCCTGGTGACCCCACAATTGCGAACGGGTCGGAAAGCGCAACCGCCGCCCCATAATCACGCACATTCCCAATAAGCTCAGCTGGTGGGGCTAGCTTCGTGTACTCCGACCACGTGCTTAGAGCCTGGTCTCGGGTGAACACGTAGGCCGCACCACACTGCAATCCCTTGGCACTTGAACCGTCGCTACGGAAGGTACCTGCAGAGTACTCGTGCATTTGAGCTGCCCCAGGACCTCCGAGCTTAGTCAGCGCACTTGAGTCAACGGAAAGATCAGGAATGTTACCAGAGTCATCGCCGTGGTCCCCTGCTCGCAGCGTAAGATCGATTTCGGTTCCCGCACATAGTTTGTTGAATGTTGTGTCGATCTGTACCTCCCCGTAGTCCACTGACATCACATCTGCGATTACCGATTGCAGCTCTCGCATATTTGCGTCATAAGGAACTGGGTCCGAGGCTTTTCCATTGAAAAGAAAACGTAAGTAGCCCCCGTCAGCGTTGCACAAGAGCGATTGCCTCTCGAAATCGCCAAAGATGGCTGCAGCTGGAGCACCCACAACCAAAGTGTTACCTTGCAGGCTTACACTCGATCCAAACAAGTCGCCACCGCGAGTATCGTGCCCTTCGATGGTGCCGCCTTGTTGCTTCCAATCGTTATTTCCTCTCGTGAAGACAGCAACCATACCAGCCGATCCACCTGGAAGACCTACATTGGTGCCTAAACCGTCTGCGGTTAAGGAAGATGGTTCGTAGCCACCGACTTGTACGGCTACACGTGCATTGGTGCCCTTTAACTTTGTCGTTACCGGCACAAGCGCAGGAAGATTACCAGACGAATCCACCACGGGCCCGTAGTCGTTCCTGGTATTAACCTGCACAAAGGTTACAGTCCACGAGTACCCGCCATACACGTTCATTGACGTGGAACGCTGCACTGTCACATCGTTCACCGACACAAGACTCTCAAGTGCGACCTCAACATCGTGGTCAGTAGCAGCCACTGGGATATCGCCTGTCTCATCACTTGGGAAAATGTCTGTGCGGAACCGCAGACGAAAGAACCCCGACAGACGGCCTTGGCCATTGCGCTCTGTGCGAACAGTGAGGCTTGCACCATATCCAGTCAGCAGAATACCCTGAGGGAGCAGTTGAGGCACATCGTAAAGTGTATCGCTCGCTGTGAACGTAACACTCCAAGTGTACGTATTCATCGAACCTGGTGGCGAGCGGGAAACACTCCAAACGTCAAGGTGCAAGTCTTGCGTCAAAATCCCCGTCAGCTCCGCTTCATCCACGTTGAACTTGATGTTTCGCGTGATGAGATTGCCCAACTGGAGTGTCATGGTTCCTCCCAGCGTGGTGGAGGGAACTGCAATAACCGCAGCAATTCCGCCTCTACCATCCCCGATAGTGGCCAACCTTCCGGTAAGCTGGCTGCTAGCCACCGTCAATGCGTCCAGGGGTCCTTCTGCATATAAGAATGTGATACGCCACACGTATCCGTTGCTACAAGCGCAGTAGGTATTTGGCTCCCGTGTCACGCTTATCGTCTGAAGTCCGAAGCCTAAATCCATCTCCAGCGCCACGCTTACTTGCGTGGGGTCAGCGTTGTAGGCCAAGCGACGTGTGGGACCAATAAAACCCAGTTTCAGGTAGAACCAACCGCCAATTGTCTCGCCCGGTGCAGCGGAACTGGTAAGAACCTGCACCGCTGGCTGTTGTTGTGCTACAGTTTGGAGGACCTGGATTTCATTCACGTAGGTCTCAGCGTCTCCAAGAGCGGTAACAATCTGCACGGCGGATATAGGTTCGCTTGCCCCAGGCCCACCAAGTACGAGTGTGTCTCCGTCCACGTCGACACTCGAACCGAGACTGTCACCACTTGCATACGGTGAGCTACGCAGACCGTATACAGCGGAAGATAGCACATCAAAGCTTGCGCTCGTCTCCAGCATTGTCTGGTACTGCGCGCTGAACTTAATGTGATAGTCGAAGCCTAGTCGATCCACCACAAGGTCCGTGAAAGTAGCTTTTCCGAAGACCACAGGCTTGACAGTAGCGCCCAGCAGTCTACCTCCAGGCGGATTCAGGTGCAGATCGACGCTTTGAGTTGGAGCCACGTTCGCGTTCGCAGTGCACGTCAAGATGCGAGCGCCATTGAGCTCCAAGGCTGCTGTATCGGCGTAATCTAGCGCGATCGCGGTGTCTCCGGTTTTGATTGAGTACTCGAAACGCAGCGCCGTACCTGGACTTCCACTCACGTAAACTCCATATCTCGTAATTGTTGTGGCAGACGAAACTGATAATGATGATACCGGGGTAGGCTGGAAGCGTAGCCTCGGGGTTGGTCCTTGTACTCCCAATGCACCTCTGTCAATCACGACGCAGGAACTGAAAGCCACCTCCATCACCACCGACTGGGAAACTTTGTACAGACCATCAGGAGACACAAACCGGGTCGATACGATGCTGGGTTTGCGGCCATTAACCTGGAGGTTCTTGTTGAAGCTGAGACTGCCCTGTGTGAAAGGGAAAGGAAGATCAACATCCGCCACCGTCGTTGGATTCGTTGACAGGTGCAGGATCGCCGTTGCAATCGTATCACTAACGCTAGTGGTCGAATCAAGCGAGTGATGATCCACGTACTCCATATCCACGGAGTAGTCTCCTTCTTGAACCGTGTAAATGAACGTGAGCACCGTGGAGCCACTTCCACCATTGTACAGTGCCTTGCGCGCAACTGCCCCCATGTCTAACCACAAGAAGGGTCCCCCTTTCACAATGACGTGTTGGCTAAAGAACACTGTAATAGTGATCTGATCACCGCATCGGTAGAGTCCGTTGGCAGTTGTTGAAGAAACACTCAGGACAGCTGGGATCGTGTTGCCATTCACCTTGAGCAATACTCCAAGAGGCACTGGAACGGGAAGTGTCAGAACAGCATCCGTCGTTGGAGTAGTCGAAAATCGTTTGATGGAAGACTGGCCACTGTTCAGCGTCAGTGCGTTTTGATCCATGTACGCAAGGTCGGCCGCGACGTCTCCCACTTCCACAACGTATCTGAAAAGCAGAACATGGCGGTCATTGTTCGCGTAACCTATGCACAGCACAGGTTTCCCACCTTTAACAGTATTCAGGAGTAGCAACGGCGCCTTATCCGGGTACGCACTGGGCGGCGGATCGATAAAGACCTCGCGATCCATCTTGACCACGACATCAATGACGTCCCCAACAACGAAGACGCCATTGTTTACTGTTGGAGCTGTCGTGACTGCGTACACGCTCACCACTTGAGGAGCACTGGTGTCTACCACGATGTTCGCAGGCATGAGGTTGATCCCGGTTAGCGACAGACTCGCGGGTTCCCCATTGTAGTTTATAATCTGACAAGCCGGGGCAGCACACAGTATGGCATTGTCGTCAATCTTGTCTAGGGATGCCGTCGCTTCACCGTTTTGAACGATATACAAGAAGACCAGCGTGTTCGTGGAGCTACCAGTCGCGTACGGTACGACGGTGCCTGTGTTGATCTTCAGCGACGGAGGGCTCGTGCCGGATAGTGCCACTTCATCCGAGAAGACGATCGACAATGTGATAACTTGCTTCGAGCCGTACGAGCCCGAGGCTACATCCGCCGTGAAGCTCGTGATATTCGTCACAAAGCCAAAAGCTCGATCCACGACTATTTGCGGGCTCAAGGAAGGCGGGTCTGGTAATGTCAGGTAAGCGTCAAGTGTGGGGGCCATGGAGGTTCGTCGAATTGTTCCACCATTGAGCACTAAAGCCGAACGCGAACGATAGTTTGCTCCAAGCTGTGCTCGATCCCCCAATCTCACTTTGTAAGAGAAGAGGAGGGACTGAGACCCGCTCCCGGACTTGTACACGGCTTCGCGGTTCTGATCGCCAACATCCATCAGCAGAGACGGAGTCCCTTTCGTCGTGTCCACAGTAACAAGAGCGGAGAAGCTAATGCCGATGACAACTTCGTCGCCCCGGGTAACAGTTGTGGAGGGGGCAGACGACACAGAGGAAACAGATATCCTCGTCACTGTTGGGGGGAGGCCATCGATAGTCAGCTGAGCGTTGTCCGAGAGAGCCTTACCTGCAAGTGTTGCAGCAGTCAAGGTTATCACTGCAGAGGCCCCTACCGCCCCGGATGACCCAACAAGAAAGCGGGAGATCGTACCCCCATTAAGGTTCAGTGCCTGGTTGTCTCGATAGTTCAGGAAACCGCTCCCGGCAGTATCACCAGCAGATACGCGATAGACAAAAGTCAGCACTTTCGTGCCACTGCCCGAACTATAGCCAGCAGGGCGTTTAATTGGACCAGTCTCGAGAAATAGACGCGGGTAGCCCGTCACCGCCACTGGTTTGGTAAATGTGATCAAAATCTTGATCTCGTCTCCGGGGGCGTAGATGCCGTTACTCGTGCTGCTTGTTACGCCCACCGTCGCATCGATGGTTGGAATGGCTGTGTCAATGACGATATTATTCGCGGTGGAGAGTTTGGTTGGAACCGTCGACATTGTCACCACTACATCAGTCGTGGGGCGCTGGGAGAAATGCTTGATAAATCCGCCGTTAACATTGATGTTAGCTGTCACATCAAGTCTTGACGCCATGTCACCGTTTTGAACCGTGTAGACGAACACCAAAACGTTGGTGTTGTTTCCGCTGGAAAACACCGCATTACGTACTCCCGCTCCGCCACCGACAGTGGTGAGCGCCACCAGCAGCAGCGGGCTACCGTACACAGACACGGGCTGGGAAAACTGCACTCGCAGGTTAATTTGCTGTCCGGTTCCATATTCACCATCGCCAGGGCTGGCACACGTCACAGACGTGATCACTGGGGCTGTCGTATCGATCACGACTGCGCTGGTTCCAGATAGAGAATTCGCACTGCCCAAAGCTGGCAGCGCGAGAATCGGTGTTTTGCCATTCCGGTCCGAGATCATGCCACCATTGAGCGACAAAGCTGTGGTAGATGTATACTCCAGATCAGCAGTCTTGTCGGTGACCACAACGTCATACTCGAAAGCAAACGTGCTGGACCAAACCGTGGTTGTTGCGACTGCGACCGCTTTGCCGTTGGCCCCAGCTCCGTTTGTTGATGTCGCCAGTTCTAACGTTGGGGCACCCTTTATGGATACCTCGTCAGAAAATGTGACTTGAACGGATACACGTGCGCCAACACCATAAGGCATCGGATAGGTCGAGTTGATCAAAGCGCGCACGTTCACAACAGTCAAAAGAGGGGCCGTAGACGTATCAACAACAACGCTCGAGCTTACGGAAGCACTGGAAACGAGAGATGCTGTGACGGTTCCTGTCTCAAGAGAAGTTACCACGTTGCCACCGGAGTCCAGCAGCGCCACAATCGGCTGCTCTTCATTGGGCTGGCCATCCAAAACACCATCGGAGAGATTACGCTGCAGATACAATGATACCGGGGTCCCAGTAAGCACGTCGAACGTCTTTGAGACCTGGACAACGTCCGACTTCTTCCAAGTATTTTTGCCCTCCACTTTGTTGTACAGTGTAAACCGAAGAGAATACCCATTGCCCGCTTTGTCAATTTTCAGGCTACGGAAAATAGCAATTCCTTTCTGCACCTTGGCTGTGAGAGCATCCGTTGGCGTGAGCGTACCACGAGAGGGGTTAGCGGCAATTGTCACGCGTATAATACTTGAGCTGTCCGCCTGCAAAATATTTCCGCCCGAATCAAGCAGCTTGAGCACTGGCTGCATCAAAAATGCCTTGCCACCCCTTGATGTACCCGGCGAGCTTGTCAAGTTAAGCTTGTTACAAACACCTGCTGCCACCGTGAAAGGATTCGTGACCACCGTACTTCCTCCAGCTAGTACAAGATCCGTCGTGTAGCGAAGCTCGTAGGGAGATCCAGCGACGTCAATAAATGCGCCGCGAAACCGAGCGATACCGCTAACGATGGACACATTCAGAAGGGCGGCTGGTTGCAAGACGCCCCCCACGGGGTTTACTTCAATCTCAATCCGCACCGAGCCTTCGCTTGTTGCCGTGACAAGGTTGCCGCCTTTGTCCACCACGCCTGCGGTTGGCTGCGGCAAAAAGGGAGTACCACCATACGCCGTACTGATATCGGCAAGAATCGCAAGCCTGTACCTGGGGCCCACGACGACGTCAAAGCTTGATGTTTCCGCTCGCACGCCATGATAGTAAGACGAGAACACGAGTGTGAAGCCCACATTGGCCTCATTAATGTACAGCCCTGAACAATGAGCGATGCCATTCACGAACGAAAAGGCAGCCCCCGACGGGTAAACGACTGCGAACCGAGACGGGCTGTTGCCGATGCTCACCGAGACCGTGCCGCTACTTTCAGTCGTGAGAATGTTGCCGCTATCGTCGGTGAGCGCCAGCACAGGCTGCACTGATAGCGGCTCGCCCGCTGTGGACGTCAGCGGCTGCACTAGGACAGTCAACTGCTTGGCCAGCGTCGTCGAAGCCAGTAGACATACCACGAGTAGCAGCGCAACGCATCGGTGCAGCACGCCTTGGCCCTCCCAGCATCGTGCCATCACAAGCAACAGCAAATGAGCGTCGACGCAGTCAGCCGCTTGTACATCAAACAGTGCAATGAAAAGATTTTGATTCAGGATCTTCAGGCGCGACCTTTCACGCAGCAGCAGAATAGCCCCAAACCTTCCTGGATGCCTGGAAGAGCGCCAAGGCAGCGGAAGACTGCGCACTACTTGGTGTAGAAGCCGTTGTAGTCAAGTCGCGTGCACAAGTTTGAGAGATGCGAGTTTTGCTATCAAACAGAGATGGTTAGAAAGGGGTAGCCATAAGCGAGATGTAAAGCACGGCTCCGTACCTGCAGCAACGATCGTCGCAGCAGCTGCTGCATGAACTCGCCGAGCAGTGAGTCAAACTGATTCTCCAAGTCGTTCGTCATGCGCACGAAAGGGTTCTCTTTGTCGCCTTCGGTCAGTGCGCGCTCCACATCGTCAGACAGCTCCTTGATGCGCGTTCGCCGCATATCAACCTGGGAGGACTGACGCCGCCTCAATACGCCACCTTTCTTCTTGCCGCCAAAGGTTCCCTTCTGCCGCTGGTAGCTCGCCAGGGCGACTTCCGCTTCTTCGCGCGCTCGTTTCTCCGCCCGGCGGTCGCGCTCAGCCTCGCGCTCAGCCTTGATGGTCTCTTCATCCAAGAAATACGGCCGCGTGAACCTCTCGATGCTGTTCGCGAAGGTCATGCACACGGTCATGAGCTTCGTCAGCACGCGCAGGAGGTCGGGGTCCGTCAGCAGACACTCCTTCAGGCAGATATCGAGAAACTCGCCCTGGAACTCCAGAATGTCGTCCACCGTTTCCGCAGTCGCGAACTGCTGCTGGAAGTCGTGCCACCGCGGCGAAATCACCTCGAACATCATGTAATAGACAAAATTTTGCTGGAAGTGCAGCATGCGCTGTCTCAAACAAAACGACGGACCGAGCGCTGAACGCAGTGAAAGCTCCTTTGTCGCCTGGTGGTTAAGCCAGGCGTCGCAGAGCTGGCGCTCCACGTGCTTGCAAAAGAAAATGTGACGGAAAATCATTTGGTACTTGGTCAGCGCCCCGCAAGAGATCACGAGCGACAGCGGCCACTTCACGTTGTAGTCGAGTGTGAACGCATCGATCACCTTATAGCCTGGGTGACCAATGGACGAAGACTCGAACGTCGTCAGCGAGTCTCGAACTCGTTTTTGGGCTCGTTGATGAATGGCCTCCATGTGAGAGATAAGATTGTGCGGCGACAAGAAGCACTGTAGATCATCCTTGTACGGGTCCGAAGAGCATGTGGAAGTCTGGAGCGACAAATGAAGCAGCGACTCCAATCTGGGGAGAGACAACTTATCAGCTCGCAGTTTCAGCTCTTCCTCAGCCACGTCCATGAAATCAACAAAAAAATCTCCTTGGTCCATGAGGAAGTAGTGCTTCAACGAGATAAGGCGGTTTTGCAGGTCGTTCTCGCGCACAAACAGATCCAATAGTGTCCGACTCGCAAATGCGTGAGCCTTGTCGATCAGCTCCTCGTACACCGATTCACTCGAGGAATACACGATCTCTCCAGCAAACGGGCAATCCACTTGACGGTTGCATGTGCGAAAGACATTCAGGTACTTGCCCGCAGTCAAAATCTTTTGCGCGACTCGAGTAAGAAAGAGAGGCACTTGCGACTCACGTACTGTATAGCGGCTCTGCCAATACGTGGAGTAAGGGTTGTCTTGAACATCCTCTTTGCTCACCTGTTCATCTCGCCGGATCATGAATTCGTCGTACGGATCAACAAGATCTCCATGATAAATCCACCGCTCCACCATCTTCAGATACGGCACACTGGCGCGCTCCATCAGGAAGGAAAACACTTTTCGCGCGTTCGAGTCGCCAGCCAATGAGGACATGATGCGCTGAATCTCCGTGAGTAGCGATCCACCACCGATGGTTTTACGACAAGCATCCACGAGCAAACTCAGCATCTCCAACGTTCGTAAGCTTGGCTGCACGTGATACCACAACTTCTGGATGGTGTAGGGCGTAGCTCCATCCATACCCGTTGCCCCACATCGTGCCTGGTGCTCGAGTTGTCCCACCATAATCTTATACTCCTTCACGAGAGTCTTCAATGCTGCACAAAGCGCGTGGCTCACTTGACCGTACTCATAACGAGAAAACTGTTCAATGTAGAGGGTCAACTTCAGGTAGAACTCGCCCAATGGCAGGCACCGGGATGCCAAGGTTAGCAATGACGGATCCATGCCAGGTTGATTGAGACCGAACTTGAGCGAGCGTGTTGACTTTGCGGTATCCACGCCGTGAGTCTCCGTGACTGCCAGTTTGATATAGCGACCTTCCACACCGAGAAGGACGTACAGCAACTCGTCCACAATAATCGATTCTTGAACCGACGGTGGATACGTGGACAACGGAGCCAGGTTCAGACCACCGTCATCTGCAGCTTGATGTCTCTTGGCTTGCGGTTGAACAAAAGCTTCGCCGGTCAAGTACGGACGCTCGCGATTCCATTCAGGGTCGTAGGGCAGGTTCGACTTGGTCACCTTCCACACCTGCAGTGTATCGTTGATGCCATCGTTTTCTTTGCTAAGCTCAACTGTTGCAGCATTCGAGGAATCCTCGTGGCTATACCGACTTGGACGCACGGAGAGGTAGAGGTCGGCTGTGTTCATCTTGAGCATGACTCGATCGCTGGTTGCAATCGCTTTTTGCTGGCCCCACAACCTGCTCGCGGCATCCACAGACACGAACGAATCCTGGTTGCCCCCAACGAAGTCCTCGCGGCCGTCAGCGGCAGGGTTCATGAGCCTCCACTTCTCGCTGTTGGATATCACTGGTCCCTTCTTCGTCGTCAGCGTCTGCGTGGCAGCGTCCACCGACAGAAACTGCCCTTTGCAGCTCCCGCCCACGCAGTAGAGCGACACAACGTCCGAGTAATGCACCGCCGCGCAGTCCGAGCGCAGTGCCGTGTTCTGCAGCACGAAGATCTGGTCGTCGTCTCCATCCAATCCGTCTCCACTCACGTCGATCTGCGCCAACGTCGACGGCCGCGTCCGAGCGATTCCCTCGGATGAACCTGCTGCTGCTGCTGCTGTTGTTGCTGCTCCAGGGCCTGTGGGTCTGGGCGGCAAGTGCGACGCTGTCTGGTGGTGCTGGCCGCTGTCCTTCACCGCCGAAATCCTGAGGCACTGCCGACTGCTGAGCCGCAGTCTGACGGGCGAGTTGTAGAGAATCTCCGCCCCGCAACTGGACGGCTCCTTCTGCTCCTCGCCTCGCTGGAACGGCCGCGCGCTCGACGACATCATCAGCGGCGACGTGCTGCTGCTAGTGGCTGCAGAGTACATGGAGTGCGCGCCGAAGCTGGCGCCGTACTGCGACGAGGAGACGGAGGCGCCGGGCTGCGAGCCCAGCAGACTGTCCACGCGACTGAGCATGGCCCTGTGCGGTGACAGTTGCGTGGCCGGGTTGAACTCGAGGCTGCTGCTGACACTGTAGAAGGACGCGGAGCGCGGCGTGCTGCGCGTGCTGCTGTGGTTGGTGGGCGTCGTGTTGCTCGTGTTGGCGCCGCTCGTGTTGAACGCCGCCGAGCTCTTGGCCGCCGCCAGCTGCTGGCGCTGCTTCTCCATCTCCAGGCGCGTCCGGGGCGACAGCGGGTCGTCGTCCTTCGGGGCGTCCGTCGCGACGTGCAGCGCAGAGGACGGGAAGCCACTGGAGGAGCGCGACGACGAGAGGCCGCCCGCGCGCAGCTCGCTGAAGGTCGGCGCGCGGCCGCCGACGCGGAGAGGTCCAGCAGCCGCCGACGTGGAGGCCATCGAGCGGCTGCGGGCGTCCGTCGGCGGCGGCGGCGGAGGAGGAGGAGGCGGCGGCGGCGGCGGCGGCGGCACCTCGTCTGGATGCGGCATCTTGTCTTGGTTGCTCTTTGAAGCTGCCGAGTGCGCACTCGCATTAAGTACGAAAACGATAGCCGGCGTCCGACGTCCGACAACTGGCCGATGGCTTCACGCAGAACGTGCGTTCACACTGAAAGACGGCGCGGCTGAGCCTCAACGCTCTCTGTTACTGCTACGTGGCGACGCGACTTCCATGCGGGTGCGGTGCGCCGCCTACTAAGTAGAGGAGCGAGTGCATTGCGTGCGCGCGTGCTGTAGTAGAGTGGGCGCTGACGAAGACGCTATTGTGCTCTTGTTCTTTGTTGCTTGCCGCCGCGGTGCCGCGCAGCTCCCGGTGTCTGTCGGCTTGGTGCTGAGCATGCTGCTGCTGTGGCTCATCGGCGCGGTGTTCACCCCCGCGGAGGAGAAGGGCGGGGTGCTGGCGCTGTCCGTTGCAGAGTGAGTCACGAGCTGCAGTTGCTGTCTCTGAGGCGAGAGGATCTTGTAGTAACTCTAGGTTTCTGTGTCGTTGTTGCTGCGCAGTGTGATTCTGCGCCACATCCGGCCGTGGGTCTACATCACCGCCGGCTTCTACCACCCGTACCTCGTCCAGGTGAGCGAGGTGGATCGGTGCTGTGGGTGCTGCTGAACCAGGGCTGACGCGTTTCTTCTCTCTTGGTGTCGCTGTAGCTGGCGTTCGTCCTGCCGCTGGCCTTTGGACTGGCGAAGCGGGTGGAGCCTGATCTCGGCGCTCTCAACCTCGTGCGTCTGCTGTTGTTTGCCAACACTGCGGCGGCGGTCGTGCTGTTCGTGAACCTCTTCGTGCTGTACATCATCTTCCGGAACCCCGTCTACCTGTATGTTAGCGAGATTTCTGGTTGGAGAGAAGGAGGGTTATTGAGACTGACCGATCTTTTTTGATGTTGCAGGGAGGCGAGTTTCTCGGGCTTCACGGGTGGAATCACCGCGTTGCTGGTGGCCTTCATGAAGCCGGCGCCATTTGCAACCGCACCGTTGTTCCCGGGTGTCCCTCTTCGAGTACGTTGTATTTGAGGCGCTGCTTCGACAATGTTTCTTAATGCGCACTCATGTTTATTGCTTTGTCGTTTCGTTCAGTTCTATCCGCTGGTGGCGAGTACCGTTTTCACGTTCTGCACTATGGCCGGCATGGCCTTCTCAGCTGTCCCGTCGGTTAGCCTCATGCTACTGAGTGCTGGGCCCTTCTCGGTTCTGGGAGGCTACTTTGGGTGGTACTACCTGCGCTTCCTCAACAAGAACCGCGACCAGACTGTTGGGGACGTGTCGGACGAGTTCGCGCTGGTGGTGTTGCTTCCTGACTTCTGCACGTACGTGGTCTTTCGATGAGCGTCTCCTGCGACTGGTGATGTTGATCTTAACACTGCTGCACGCGCTGTGCTGTATCAGACCGCTTGTTGGACCCCTCGCAAACTTCTGCTTCAGCGTGGTCAAGCTCTGCGGATTCTTCAAGAAGCGGACTGCGCAGAAGCCCAAAATGCTCCCAATCCTTACGGTATGATGTCGAGTTTCAGTGTTCTGGTTCGAGAGTTCGTATAACTGATGGCGATATTTCGTATTTCTTGTATCGGTGCTGCAGGAGATCAAGAATGACCCGATCGCTGAGCGTCGAAAGTGAGTGCTAAAGTGACGGTCCCAGTAAGCAATGAGGTTCGCGCGGTAAGAACTCACGTTTGCCTTGTTTCTGCGTTATGTAGAGCGCGTGCGATGAAGGCGCTGGACGAGAAGTTGGCTAAGCTAGCTCACGCTCGCAATGACAACGGACACTCGTCACTGTTGTCTGTGGACGTGGCTGATGACGAGAACTAAACTGCACGCATCCTGTTCAACGGTTAGTGGACCCTGAAAGTAGACAAATGACGAGTTGTTCGTGATGAATAGACAGCAGCAAGGGTCCACTTGGGTTGTCCATTTCATGCCTTAACTCCCTCATCTGCTAGACCCAATGGTGTGCAAGCCACATTGCGGTGGCCTGATGAGGCTTTGGAAGCAGCGGAAAGCATACAATGATTGCACCTGGTGGTGGTGTAACTGCGCTGTCATCTAGACTGCGATATTCGACGATCTGGTCCGGAAACTTTTCCTCAAGAAAACTCGCCTCAGGAAGTGCCATCTCCAGCCAGTGGTCGAACTTGTAAATGTACTTGGTGACTGCTGTGAAGTGTGAGTGCAGGAAACTGTAAACGAATTGAAGCGACCCTACTTCGTCGTCACTATCGTTGCGCCACGCCATGATGCTGCTGTTGAAGCCTCCTGCGCGCTGCTCGTTGGCCATCTCGTCCGTCTTCAATAACGCAAGCACACCGACCGGAGGAGTCCACGCCAGTAAATCCACCAGGCTGCCAACAATTACAGTGTCGAGGTCCATAAAGAGACACCGCGAATGACCCAGCTCACGCAGTTTTGCAGACATGTCGCTGGAGAATAGCTGGCATTTATTCCACCACCCCTTCCAGCCGCCGCCCAACGGCAGGATATGCAGGTTCCCATGGAGATCTATGCCATCCGAGTTATCCGTCAAGCACACAAATGTCATCTGCAGCCCTCCGCAGTGCCGCGCAACGGAATTGTAGAGCTTGTTCACGTACTGGGGGCCATACTTGACGCCCCACTTCACACAGACAACAGTAACTCCATCCCCGTTGTTTTCTTGGTTGCACGTCGTGTCTTCGCTAGGCACGACACTCGGCTTATCCGCTCTCCGATCCCCACTCCGATCATCGAAAGGCAGAACGGCTCGCGCCAGCTCGTCGGGCATCGTCTCGCGGATAGCATTCGCTCCAAGATCGCGTACTAGATACCCCCAATACAAGGCGATCGCTTCCTGCTGGTGCCCCAGTCTTCGCAGCAACATATTGCGGTTGTAATGCGCCTCGGCGAAGTCCGGGCGCAGCGCCAGCGCCTGCTCGCAAAGCTGCAGCGCGTCCTCCAGCCGCGTCGCATCTGCGATGGCCAACTGCGCCGCCAAATTAACCTGCGCCTCCACGCACCCAGGATCGGTCTGTAGGATCTCCTCGTACAGGCCGATGGCGTCTTGGCGGCGGCCGCGCTTAATTTCGACCGCCGCGAGCTCGAACTGCCACTGGAGGCGCTGGCGCCGCCTCTGCGCGTCCTCCTCGGGACCTGCGTCGCCCTCCTGCTGCAGTCCTTGCAGCGCCCGACGGAAGTGCGAGGCCGCGCTCTCGTGCCTGCCCGAGGCTGCTAGCAGCGCCGCCAGCCGCGCGTGCCATCGGACGTCGGCAGTGGCGCTGCTGCCACGGGTGCTCTCGACCTTGTCGCCGGCCATTCGCAAGTTGAAGCGCGCCGAGATGGCTACACTCGGGTCGAATTTTTTGCTCCTCTCCGTTTCACTTGCGCTCAGTATGGGACCTGAGTTGATGTGCCGTCGGGACGACAGTGGTGACGCTAGCCTACAGTCGGTGGTGCAGCTTGTGTCGCTAGCCTTCGACACAAGCGGTCGAACGTGCTCAGAAGGCGCCGCCTCAGTCTCCAACCGGAGCATCAGAGAGCAGCAGCGCCGCCATGACCGTGTACAGCTGGGGCCGCGGCGAGGACGGCCAGCTCGGGCTCGGGGACACGAGCGACCAGCACCGCCCCGTGCCCATCGACGCGCTGGCCGAGCGCCGCATCGTGCAGATCGCGTGCGGCAGCGGCCACACCGTCGTGCTCACAGGTCAGCAGGCAACCGCCAAGTTGCACTTCCCCCATGGAAGAATCTAGATCGCGTGGAGCTAACTGAGTGACTGCGTGGCTATCGACAGACGAAGGAGAGGTGTACACGTGGGGCCGCGGGGACGACGGCCGCCTCGGCCACGGCGACAACGGCTGGAAGTTCGTGCCGCGACTGGTGGAGGAGCTGCGCGGCAAGAATATCCGCCAGGTCACGTGCGGCAGCTACCACACGGCCGCCGTCACAGTCTCGGGCGACCTGTACACGTGGGGCGGCGGCATGTACGGCAAGCTGGGCCACGGCAACGAGACGGGCCACTCGACGCCCTTCCTCGTGGAGACGCTCAAGGGCATGCAGGTGCGCCAGGTGGCCTGCGGCAGTCGCCACACTGTGGTGCTGCTGGAGAACAAGGACGTGTACACGTGGGGCGACAAGGAGAACGGCGTGTCGGGCCATGGAGACACGGAGGGCCACCAGTATCTGCCCTGCCCGGTGGAGGAGTTACGGGGCAAGAACATTGTCCAGATCTCGGCCTGCGGCTTCCACACGGCCGCGCTGAGCGAGTTCGGAGAGGTTTTCACCTTTGGAGAGGGCAAGTTCGGCCGGCTGGGACACAATTCGGAGCGCAATCAACCCGTGGCTCGTTTTGTGGAGGCCTTGGCGGGCAAGCGCGTCAAGCAGGTGGCCTGCGGAGGCTTCCACACAGCAGCGGTTACTGAGACGGGAGAAGTATATACGTGGGGTGGAGGAGAGCACGGCCAGCTCGGACACGGCGACAAGGTGAACAAAACTGTCCCCACGCGTGTGGAGAGTCTCGTCGAGAAGCTGGTAGTGCAGATCACGTGCGGATGGAGCCATACGGTCGCGCTCACGGATACGGGCGAGGTGTATACGTGGGGAAACGGAGATCATGGCAAGCTGGGGCATAACGACACGACCAAGGTGACTTTGCCCAAGCTGGTGGATGTACTGGAGGGGAAACGCGTGATCAGCGTTGCTTCTTACAACGAACACACGGTTGCACTCGTGGACCCCGTGGCGATGCTACGAGCCTCTATGCTGACATCTTCGTACGTTGGAGACATGCGCCAGCTCATCGACAGCGCCGAGTTCTCGGACGTCACATTCCTGATTGAAGGACGCGCTGTCCACTCCCATCGTGCCATTTTGGCCGCTCGCAGTGACCACTTCCGCGCAATGTTCTCGTCCGGCATGCGCGAGTCTCACGAGCAGGAGATCCCGCTCATGCACACTCGAGTACCCGTGTTCCTGGCGCTACTGGAGTATATTTATGTGGACTCGATCAACGTCGGCGCGGAGATGGCGCTGGAGCTGTACGCCGCTGCCGATCTGTACACGCTGGACCGCCTCAAGGGCCTGTGCGAGATCATTGTCCAGAAGAACATCAACGTTGAAAACGCGGCCGCGCTGTTCCAGAGCGCTGACGACCTGCACTCGTACCGCCTGCGCGAGATCTGTCTGTCGTACATGGTGCTCAACTTCGACATGGTCACAAAATCCGACGGCTTCGCCAGTCTATCGCGTGACCTTATCCTGGAGGTGTTGCAGAATCGGTAGAAAACTTATGCAGAACTCAAAGGCGACCGAGACGAAGACGGAGCAGACCCCGAACTTTTGGTTTCGTGTCCTTGCATGTTTCTCCGTGATCGCCCCTCCCCGAGGAGAGTGTCCTCCTAATGTATACGAAAATCAGCTATCATTATTAACAACCTGTTATTGCTCTCTTACGCGTCACTCTGCCCTGTGATCTTCTGGAAGTTCCAGTCGTGCACCTCAATGCGCTTGCCCACGTCCTCCAAATTCTTGGTGACGATATCCAGCCAGAACTCGGCCAGGCGGATCTCGGACTCGATCGATAAGTACTTGATCTCAGCTCGGTTGTAGTCGCTGTTGCTCTTCAGGTACGCGCGGTGGCTTTCACGCTGCGCCTCGCGCTTCTTCTCCAGGATGGGGTTCACAACAGGCGAGAAAGTGTGGTGGTTACTGATCCCACCAGAGGACCTCGTGGGCGTTGACGTACTGCTATGACCGCCTCGTGGAGATGAGATCGTCACTCGGTCCGAGATTGTGACCGACTTGGCCGGCGTTGACGAGCCATGCGTAGCAGGAGAAGACGAAGGAGCGCGCGCATCGTGATAAATCGGGTGGCGGGCGTGGGGGTGTTGCTTATAACCGTGAGCATTGCTGCCGCTCTTGTAGCCATCGTGGTTCCCATTCTTGTGCCGTTGCTCACCCGAAGCTTTGCCCTCCTTAACAGGCTCAGTTACGGTCTGCTGTCCATCGCGGCCCTTGTCCTCCGTAGAATCAGCGGCCTTGGCTTTTGGCGGAGCGTCGCCCGGAGAAGAGGGAGCTGTAGCAGGGGTCTGCTTGCTGGCCGGTGGGTCTGCAGACCGTCTGTCGTTGTGGTGGCTACTGCTGCGCTCGCGCGATGACCCCGATCGCGACGCCGCATCTTCACTTCGACGTTGTCGGGAATCCGACCGTGATCGGCTTCTCCGATCTTCACGATTATAGCGGCGTAGGCTGCGACTACGGCGACGTGAGCTGGTGCTTCGACGACGCGGGCTGGGGCTGCGTCGTCTCGGCGTAGGGCTGCGACGCGGGCTGGGAGTACGTCGCCGTGGACTCGGACTACGACGTTCTGGAGTGGCGCTGCGACCCCTGGAGCTGGCACTGCGGCGGCGTGTGCTGACGCTTCGGCGGCGCGGGCTTCGGCTCCGTTTCGGGCTTCTGCGTCGCGGACTGGGACTGCGTCGACGTGGACTGGGGCTTCGACGACGCTGCGCGGGCTTGTATCTGCGCGGACTCGGACTCCGACGTCTTGGGCTGCGACTGCGCTGGTGGGTTTTGGAGGAGCGCCCGCGGGCTGGGCTGTGGCTCCGACGTCGTGGACTGAGGCTGCGCTGGCGACGGCCCGAGTCCCGACTGCGGCGCGCATCGACGCTCCTGCTCCGGCTCCTCCTGCTGCGTCTGCGAGCGCTGCTGCCGGCGTCTCTGCCCCTCGTCTGGTGGCGTTCGCGGCTGGCGCTGGCGCTGCGTTTGCGCTGGTGGTAGCGGCCACCACCGCGGCGGGAGCGGCTCCCGGCCTTGCTGGACGCTGCCGACTGCGCCTGGCGGTCCACGACGCTGCGACTGCGGCTGCGGTCGTCGCTCCGGCTGGGGCTGCGACTGAAGCTCCGGCTGCGGCGGCGGCGGCGCGGAGAGCGACTCGCACTGCGCGGGGCTCGGCTGCGATCCATCTCCGCGGAAGTGTGGATGGAGAGGGTACCGCTTATTCGGTACAGCCTCCAGTTTTTGACGTCAAAGGTTCTCCGAAACAGCCGAGCGCAAAGCATGGCGATGCAGTATCGGCCCATGCAGCGGCCGAGCCCCGCGCCGGCGCCGGCGCGGCTGCTGGACCGCCGCGGGAGCTCCGAGCCGCTGGTCGTCGCCACCAAGAAGCCGAGCCCCAAGCCTCCTCGTCGCAGCAGCAGCGGCGGCGGCGGGAAGACGCTGTACAGGCCCAAGAGCGACGGAGCCAGCCGCAAGACGCCGCCGCCGCTGCCTCGCGCGCCGCCTCCTGTGCCTGGGCCGCCTCGCGCGCCCGTGGAGGACGCGCAGGTGCTGGTGCAGCGACTCACCACGTGGGAGCAACAGCTCAAGAGCTGCAGGCGAGTGGCCGGAGGCAAAGGAGGAGAAATACTGTATCAACCAGTGACTCATGCTATTGTTGGGCTATCTGTATACTGCTGTACTACTGCAGCGAGATGCAGGATGGGGCCGAGTCGGCGCGTGCAGCTCTGCGTCGCACGTGCGTGGAGCTGATCAACGCGTACCCGAAGACTGCCAAGAGACTGGTACGCAGGCTGCAGTACACGACAGACTGAGTGCTGCCAGTGCCTTAACCATGCGCGACGTTGCGTGTCTTGACAGAGCATCAGTGAGCGGCTGTGGCGGAGCTGGTACCGAGAGATCGAGAAGAACCAGTCGCCGTTCGTGCTGACGTCCTGCTCCAAGTTCTACTCGAGTCTCGTCGACCAGCTGCAGGCCTCGCTGCGCCGACCGAACCGCCTGCCGGAGCATTTGGACGGACTGAAGCACTCGTTGCAATTGGCGCTAGTGGCGCTGGGTGATGTCGCTCGGTACCAACAGAACCGACTTCAGAAAGGTGAGAGTCGGGATTGGTCTGCGGCGAGGGCATACTACCAGCGCGCGCTGGAAGTGGCCCCGTCGAGCGGCAAAGTGTACAACCAAATGGGCCTGCTGGCAGTTCTTGAGGGGAAGCTGGTCGATGGAGCTTACCTGTACGCGCGCAGCCTCGTGTGTGAGAGCCCCTTCGGTAACAGCAGCAACCTGCTCCACGTATTGCAACGCGGGAGGACCGCGGACAAGCAGCTGCAGGCCCAGCAACAAGTGTCGGGATCTCCGAGTTGCGAGGCGATGGAGGCGTACTCTGCGCGTGTGCTTTCGTGCTTGCGCATGCTACTGACAGGGAAAGATTCCAAGTCGGACTGGGGTGAAGCCTTGAAGCGTTCGCTGGCTGCACTCGGCCACCTCCTGGATGTCTGCGACCAACAGGACGAGTCGATGCCGATCGACGGCTCTCTTCTCGAGAAACTGTCGTCATTGCTAACACACGCTGTCTGCTTGACAATCGTACTCACTCACAGCACCCAACATGTTATTGAGGAGAAATTGAGTCGCGAGTCGTTCGACGAGGCTTTCAAAGCTGGGGCAGGAAGCGAGCGTACACAAAAAGCTCTTGAAGCCGGTAACGTGATGGTGTCATGTGTGCTTTTGAAGCTAGTTGCCTTGCTGTCTGCGTCGGCGGAATCCACTCGCACCAAGTACTTTGCGAATGCTCTGTTGCCAGCAGTGAACGTTTACCTGGACTGGCTGCAATTGCACCAAAAGCTTCTGCTCAAGTTGAATCCGGGTGCTGCGGCCTTGCAAGAGCATTGTATCGCCCTATTTCACACCTTGTCCGCTAATGGGTTCATCGAGCGCGGTCTATGCTGTGCGAGGAAGTGGGACGATGACCTGTCGAGCGCCGTGTTGCCCGAGGATCGTGAGATGAATGGGTTTCTGCCGTACGAAAAGGCCCTCCTGGCCCGCTTTCCTGAAGAGCTGACACCAGAAAAGAATTCCTCTCGACAGCTGACGGAAGAAGAACGTTTGGTGCTGCGTGCGACGCGATTTATGACGCTAAGTGAGAGATTTGTGTTTTCGGGAAAGCCACCAACGCCAATTTCTTGTATGGAGGTTGCGAATTCCTCTAAGCCTCGTGCTGCTAGAAGTACGAAGTCGGGTTCGTCAAAAATCACCCAACTGGCCTCAAGTGGTGCAATCGCAACCACGATTGTGGACCCATTCGCGATTGATCCTGTTCTCAACGGGCGGCTTTGCGTCCTGTGCAGTAATACGAGCACTTTTGCAGAGGGCGTGTGCGAGTTTTGTGGCTACGAAGATGAGGACTGCGATGTGGACACTGTGTCTGACGACGGAGGAGACAGCTTGAATCACCCTTCTTGGATTCAGCAGTACGATCTTGCTTACAACAATAACAACTCGAGTCCTGGAACAAGCCCTGCCTCGCCACAATCACCACCTGTACGTCGAGGCAGCTCCACGTCTTCGTCTTCGCCGCAGTCGACGCCCCCGATGTCACCGCCCGGAAAGCTTGAGATTGACTTCAAAACGATCATGGCTATTGGTGCTGACAACGACGACTTTCAAGATGGCTTGACTGCAAGCAAGGATCAACGCCGGTTGATTGTTGTCGACGCCCCTAATGTTGCCATGAGGCACGGCAAGGGCAAAGTTTTCTCGTGTGCTGGAATTGAACTCGCAGTGAACTACTTCCAAGCGCTGGGGCACCGCGTCGTTGCCTTTATCCCAGACTACATGCTTCAGTCCGATGACGAGCGTGCCGAGCGCGAGGAACAGGGGGAGGTCCTCACAGCCGCAAAAATCCCTGACGACGTCGCGCTTCTTGAGCGCTTGGTGCACAAGGGCGTGTTGATTCCCACTCCTCCGCAGGACTACGACGACTCGTACTCCATCCAGTACGCGGGTCTGCACGACGGATACGTCGTTACGAACGACTTGTTCCGGGACCACATCGTTAACATGGTGGGTCCGCGTGAGCGCAAGGTGGCCATGCGAGCGTGGCTGCGAGCTCACCAGATCTCGTACTCGTGGGTGCGGAACGAGTTCCTGCCGAACCCGAACTTCAGGTGCGAGGTGGCATGTACGTAAGCATCCTCTGTAGCTGTGGTGTCCTCACAGTTGTGGTGCTTTACCTCGTAGGTTCCCGGACGCGAGTGGCAGCGCATTGTAATGGCCCGACCATGACGAGACCCACCCCTGTGGTAAGTCGTGAACACGCCAAAACCATCATGAGACGAGGCACCAACTTCAAGGGTGGAAGGCTAAAGCGTTGAAGTTCCCATCCCGCTGGGGGCACACGGCAAGCCCGTGAACTCTTCAGTGCGGGATGAAAGGTGAGATGGCCAAGGTTTGAGCTGAGCTTTCTACCTACCGCCGGCACCAGCCGGCGAGGCGGTTGCTGACACGGCAATCGCAACAAATCAAGTCCTCTGGAAGCGAGCAATGCAAACGAGGCAATTCCAACCTGTATCGAAGTGATCATTAAGGCTGTGATCCTACGAGACTCGAGTTAAGCGAGTCTGTTTAAGAGGGCATTTGTCGAGAAGGACACTTTTAACTGCATAAATACACTCCAGCATTTCAACATGAAGACAGTGAGTGCATGTGCTCCCCCGAGGAGGGGTGAGCAGAGCTGGGATCGGTTCATGGAAACCTTGTCGAAATTACATACTATGTGCATGGGTACGGGGGTATGGTGAGATCGGAGCCCGTCGTGTCTCTCATGCCGTCGCCGCCTCTCTTCCCTTCACCTCACCTCGCATCGCGTGCGCATCCGTCTGTCTGCCTGCCTGTTGCTCTGAGCGTCTAGTGGAAGAGCTGGGACACGGACTTCTTGCCGTGGATGTTCTGGATGGCCTGCGCCAGGAGCGGGGCGATGTCCAGCTGCACGATCTTCTCGTTGCCCTCGCAGCTCTTCGGCAGCGGCGTGGTGTTGACGACCACGACCTCCTTGAGCGCCGACTTCTTGATGCGTTCGTTGGCGGCGCCGTTGAACAGGCCGTGCGACGCGAAGGCGTACACGTTGCGGGCGCCGTGGTCGGCCAGGTGCTGCGCGGCCTTGCACAGCGTGCCGGCCGTGTCGATCATGTCGTCGACGATGATGCAGTCCGAGCCCTCGACCTGGCCCACGAGGTCCATGCGGTCGATCTCGCCGGCCTTGATGCGCTGCTTGATGATCATGGCCAGGCCCGTGTTGGGCAGGCCGTACTTGCCCACGAGCCACTCGCGGAACTTCTTGGCGCGCGCCACGCCGCCGGCGTCGGGCGACACCACCACGGGGTTCACGAGCTCGTGGTTGCCGAAGTAGGACACGCCCACGAGGCCGCCGTCCAGGTTGTCCACGGGCACGTGCGGGCCGAAGAAGCCCTGGATCTGGCCGCAGTGCAGGTCCACGGCGATGACGCGGTCGACGCCCATGGCCTCGAGCAGGCGCGCCACGTCGGCGGCGGAAATGGGCACGCGCGCCGCCATCTTGCGGTCCTGGCGCGCGTAGCCGTAGTACGGGATCACGGCGGTGATGCGGCGCGCCGAGGAGCGGCGCATGGTGCTGACCATGAGCAGCAGCTCCATGAGGTTCTCGTTCACGGGCACGCACGTGGGCTGCACGATATACACGTCCTTGCCGCGCACGTTCTCGTGCACCATGAGGTTCACCTCGCCGTCCGCGAAGCGCTCGACCGTGATCTTGCCCAGCTGCACACCCACGAGCTTGGCCACGTTGGCGGCCAGCTCGTGGTTGGCGTTGCCGCTGAAGATCTTGAGCCCGTTGATCTTGGGCTGCTTGGCCACGGGCGCGGCCCGCGGGAAGGACGAGTCCTCGGCCAGGGCCACCGACGCCTGCGACTGCTGCTGCGCGCCCAGGGCGGCGCCCGTGGCCGCGACGCCCATGGCCAGCGCGGCCGAGGAGAACTTGCCGTGGCGGGCGACCAGTTGGCGGAACATGCTGCTGCGACGGTAAGAGGGACTTGCGAAATGAACCGGTACTGTACGACGAAATAATGGAGCGCCGCGGATGATCGATGGCCGGCGGCCGCATTTACCTGGAAGCAGCGTTTTGGCTACAGGGTAGTCATTTGGCTGGCCGGAGCGGGGCAAGATTTGAGGCTCTGCTTCAACTCGGAAGACAACGGACGACGCAGCGAGCGAGCGAGTGGAGCAGGAGAGCTTTGAGTCGGAGAGGGCAGAAGGTGGTGGGGGCACTGCTTCGGTCGCATTGCTTTCGTTCGCAGGCCATATTGCTCAAAAGAAGCCAATGCGGATCTGATTTTGCCAAGCAAAACGGGGTTTCTGTCGGTCGGCGCTCCAGAGCAACCCCGGGTGGAACGGAGCGGCTTGCTCGCTCCTGGGGCGAGGGGCGACTTCAGCTGCTTGCCTGCGATCGTGACGCTCCGGATGTCGTTTGTGCCGGTGCTTAGAGCCAAAATACCAATGTACATGTATGAAGCCGCAACTTTGACTTAGTAAAGCTTCGTTCGGGTGTGGGGATATCAACGATGCATTGGACGACGATGGCAGTCACGGAGAAGCGCAATAGCCGCACAGGTCCTTTATAAGTAGCGGTGTCACCTAAGCTAGGGGGAAAAGGCAACGATCAACATGTTTGCAGTATTCGACGCGAGAGCTCCAGCGTTGCCACTGGTGGCTCTGCGCTACGAAGAGTGTTGTTCGAGCATTGCTCATTGACACCGGCAAGGATACGCTCCGTACAAACGCGATGAAAGAGCATGTGGAAGCGAAACCTGTATTCAAGCTACAATGTATTTTAATTTTAGCTAATGCTTGTTGTGACCTCTCCTGTCATACTGACAGCTTGGCCGAGTGGTTAAGGCGATGGACTTGAAATCCATTGGGGTAACCCGCGTGAGTTCAAACCTCACAGCTGTCGATAGTTTTCCCTTGCAAAACATAATACGCCACCTCGGTTGACAAACGTGTGTTCGAGTCTGTAACTGGGTCTTAGCAATAAAAAGGTGCAGTTCCCTCTATATAAGGTGCTACGTGCCCTAAAACTGAGTGAACACGGCTTTTGTTGGCCGGAACACGGGCTCCACAAGAACGTGCGGCGATTTGACAGCCGGCCTTTTGCCACTCCGCGAATTGAACGCCAGCCATGACGACCCGCGTGCTGCTCATCGACAACTACGACTCGTTCACGTACAACATCTTCCAGGTCCGCCTGCGTCTCCGTCTGCCTCCGCCTCTAGCAAGTGACTGACCTCCACCTCTCTCTCTCTCGGATGCGCAGTACATGGCCCAGCTCGGGGCGCATGTGGAGGTGCGGCGCAACGACCAGATCACGCTGGACGAGATCCGCGAGATGAAGCCCGACCGCATCATGATCTCGCCCGGCCCGGGCTACCCGAAGGACGCGGGCGTGTCGTGCGACGTGATCCGCGAGTTCGCGGGCCAGATCCCGATCGCGGGCGTGTGCCTGGGCCACCAGTGCATGTTCGAGGTCTTCGGCGGCAAGGTGGACCACGCCGGCGAGATCGTGCACGGCAAGGCGTCCGTGATGGTGCACGACGGCAAGGGCCTGTTCAAGGGCATGGCGCCCGAGTTCAAGGCCATCCGCTACCACTCGCTCGTGGGGCTGCCCGAGACGCTGCCCGACGCGCTCGAAGTCACGGCCACCGTCAAGGGCACCAACATGATCATGGGGGTGCGGCACAAGCAGCACAAGGTTGAGGGCTGGCAGTTCCACCCGGAGAGCATTCTCACGGAGGACGGCCTCAAGCTCATCCAGAACTTCCTCGACATGTGAACGATGCAAGCACCCAGAGGAGAGAGAGACCTCGTTCGACACCGCTGCGAAAATACAGTACAACTTCCTGCTTGTAAGCTTGCTAGCTCGGTCTCTCCTCGTCTTCTATTACATACAGAGCCCGGTTAATTACTACGCGGTCCGCCCCCGCACCAGGCAGGACAGCTGAAGACGTTGCTAAGGTCTTCTGCCAGTTTCGTGCCGTCCTTCGAACTTGGCATAACTTTTCATTGAATTGTCCATTCTGAAATCTGATTGCACCCGCTAAATCTACGCGATTGGGCTGAATTTATGTACTTCACGCTGGTCCGTGTAAATTTTGCAGAACTTCTTGTTATTGTTTTGAAAAGCTTGTTGATTTGGAGTGAGCTGCCAGTTTCCTGCCTCTTTTTGATAGCATTTTTGTATGCTATGCAAATCCTAGGAGGCTCAACACCGGAAATTGCATGTGACGCTGGAAAAATCTACCAATAGACTACGAGAGTTTAACAAGGAGAAGATGCTAATTGGCTAAAACAAGTAGGCACGGAACTGGTTGTAGGCACGCAACTGGCACCTTACCTTACACGCGGGCAAGGCAAAATAGCAAAATAGGTGGCTACAGCCCAGAGCTCGCTCACGTAGCGCGCTGCTTCGGGGGAGGGCTCTTGGGTTTACTTGACGACGTCATTGGAGGAATTTCTAGTCCTCGGAGAAGATAAATGTCAGGTCCTTCTCAGACGCTGGGGCAGACGGAGTCGGCACGAACTGGATAAGCCAGAAAAAAACGTATGTGAGCACTTTTCTGCAGTGGGGACGCGGTATTCGAGCATAGCGCACCTGTAGCTGGTCGATTGACGGTCGGTTCTCCACCGACCACGATAAGAACTTCTGGAACTGGTGCGGAGTCATCGTGTTACGCGATTGATGCAGGATAGTCTACAGAGCAAAGGTCAACAGTTGGCACCTGCAACGCACTCAATTAGCAGCGCACAAATTAATCCGACTCACCTCAATGCCAGGAACGTAAAGCCAGTCGTGCGCTCGCAGCGCGGAGAAGCACTTCCGAATTGCGTCTAGCTTGCGCGCTTCCTCGCTAGCAGGAATCGCCAAACTTGCCAGTCGCCGGCACTGATCTTCTGTAAGGCCCAGCTGCGAACGCAGTGCCTGGGAAAAGTCCGAGTTGTCCGACGCCACTGCGATCAGCGCCTGGTTTTCAGCATTAGCGCGGCGGATCTGCAGCCAAGCAACAGCAGACTTGGTTAACCCCCGTATTGACACAAGTATCCAGCAATGCCAGTCCAGGCCTAACCGCATCTGTATTGCGCGAGTGTTGGCCGAGGATACGCGCCATCAGCTCCATCTTGGCATCCTTGGACATCTGCGCGTGGCGGAGGTGTTCTCCCGAGCTGTATTCTGCACAACGTCAAAGGATAGAACGTCAACCTCACTCCAGATCTCCCAAATCTAATAGGTCGATCCACGTACGCAGCGCCGTGGCCAGCTCGTCGGCGTTGCCCGTGCCGAACTGGTGGTTCTTGAGCATATTCAGCGAGCTCTCGAGCTTGGACACCTCGGCCTCGTACGTCTCCACCATGCCCTTCTTCTTCTCGCGCCGCACGCGCGCCGACGCGCGGTTGCGCTCCAGCCGCCTCTGTCTGCGGTCGTCCTCCTCCTGCAGCTTCTGGTAGATGGACAGCAGGTCGGGCGTGCGCATGATCTGCTTGATCTCCTCCGAGCCCATGAGCGACGGGTCCGTGCCGCTCACGCGCGCCAGCAGCGCCGTGTCCATGGCCAAGCCGCCCGTGCTGGCCGCGAACTGCGCGGCCGAGATCTGCGACGCCGGCGTGCCGCCCTGCTGCCCGAGCTTGAGCCCCACGGGCGCGGGAGCAATGGCAGTGGGCGCCTTTCCGTCCGCCTGCAGCATCTGGAAGCCCGCCGCGCCGCCGCCACCGCCGTCCTGGAACGACATGCCGCGCATCCCCTCGGAGGGGCTGGGCTGCGCGCCGCCTCCGGGCTTGGCCGTCTCCGCGCCCGCGGGCCGCGCGCCGGCGCCCACGAACATGAACTGCGGCTGCATGGGCGCCGCCTTCCACTGGCGCTGCGCGGCGTCCGCGTCGCTCTTGGCGCCGGCCTGGCTCAGCAGGTTGTAGCCGAAGGGCAGGCCGGCGGGCGCGCCCTGCGAGGACGCGGGCATGTACGAGGGCAGCGACGAGGGCAGGTCGCCGTCGCCGCCGCCGCCTTGGGCTTGGCTCTGCATGCTTGTCTCGGTTCGGGGAATCGAAACCGTTTTCTAGCAATTTGTATAGCCACTAAAGGGAGGGATTGGTGAGCGCGTACCCTTATATAAGGGACTATTTAAGGGTATATACACCCTTATATAATAGTTAATTTCCCGCCAAAAACCTGCTCTGACATAGCAGTTGGGCATTAATTGAACAGCGCAGCGCGGCATGGGCGTCGACGGGTTCCTGCGGACGCTCTCGGAGGCGGTGGACAACACGCACCTGCGGCACTTCGCGGGCCAGACGCTCGTGGTGGACGCGCTCTCGTGGCTGCACAAGGCGTACGTCGGCCGTCCACTTTTGTATGTGTACGAGTCGAAACTAATGGCGCCCGTCCTGCAGCTGCTACGGCTGCGCGTTCGAGCTGTCCACGGGCAGGGAGACGGACAAGTACGTGCAGTACATGCTGCGCAAGGTGGACATGATGAGCGGCTGCGGCGTGGCGAAGGTCGTCCTCGTGTTCGACGGCCAGCGGCTGCCGCTCAAGGTTCGAGCTGGGCCTTCATTCCGGTCTCAGAGAGTGGACGGAGATTGACTTCGTGTGCTGCAGTCGTCGACGCAGGAGAAGCGACAGAGCTACAAGGAGGAAAACCGCAAGCGAGCGCTGCAGGCCATGGCCGCAGCCAAGAGGATGCAGGGGAACGACCGACAGGACGAAGTCAACAAGGCCTACCAGCTATTTCAGAGGGTGGGAGGGCTGCTATTGCACGACAATCGCTTGCTTGGATGGACACTAACGTGCGTTCAATGGGTTGCTGCAGTCGGTGTCGATCACTCCGGAGATCATTTCCACTGTCATGAAAGCGCTGCAAGCGGCGCGGGTGCCGTTTGTCGTGGCGCCGTTCGAGGCGGATGCACAGGTTCGTGGAGGTTTCACACTTTGGTCGACTCGTTAGTGGAGCTGATTCAAACTAAATTCTGGTTGCACTGTTTAGATGGTGTGGATGTGCAAAGAGGGGCTGGCTGCGGGTATCGTGACGGAGGATTCAGACGTTGTGGTCTACTGCCTCACCGCCAACGTCTCCAGCCCCGTCCTCGTCAAGCTGGAAGACAATGGCTCAGCTCAGGTGAAAACAGCGTGGACTGAAGCTTTGTACCAAATCCAAAGCTGATAATCTTTTGGCATGAACCTCTACTCGATAGGCTGTGTCGCGCTCCATTATCCACAACAACTCGGCCAAGGCTACATGTATGCAGCTCCGTCCAGCAGGATTGCTCTTTTGCGGATGTCGCGCTAATAGTGTGTCTACTGCTACTGAACTTGCTCCAGCTAACGCTTTGCTGAGCAAAATTCATTTTCTTACGTCGGGGGAGAAGGAAGCCACGCGGATGTTTGTCCAAGTGTGCGTTCTGGCTGGTTGCGACTTCATCGACTCGCTTCCAAACGTGGGCTTTGCAGTACGTCCCGCCACCGTGACTACTCTCTCGTATCTTGCTCAAATACTAATCTTGCTGAATGGTTCTCTGGCAGACGGCAGTGAAGCACATCTTCAACTTCCGCGGTGCACCTGCACACTTGCGCGTCCAGCGGCTAGTGAGCAAGCTGTCAAGCTCGGGCACAAAAATCCCCAGCGACTTCATGCAGCAGTTTCTGAAGGCTGAAACAATCTTCTTCCACCACATCGTCTTCAACCCCAAGAAGCGCAGTTGCGAGTTCCTCATCAGCGAAAAGCACAACAACAGCTTCCCCGACATCCTCGAGCGCGCAAAGGAATCGCTGGGCATCGCGTCACCTGGAGACAAAGACGAAGTGGATCTGACGTCCATCGCCCAACAGCAAGACCTGCACGCAGCTGCGACCTCCACGAAGAGCTTCCTTGGGCAAATTCGCTCGCGTGAGGTCGTGGAGCAGATTTATCAAGGTGAAGTGTGTCCTCGAACACTCCGCAACCTCTCGAAGAGTCCTACAAGCTCGCAAACGGTCCAATACTCTGGCGGGTATCGATCAAGTCAACGAGTGGTCAATCACGCGGCCGAGTTGCCAACTCTTGATGGAGATGGTGGACGCAACGGCGACTCCGACGAAGACCAGCAGGGTCTGTCCCCGACGGCGACTCGGCAAGCAGTCAAGAAGTCTGCACCAGTTATGACCGCGCAGCAACTTGAGAACAAGAAGCGCGCACAGGCGCAGGAGCGGGAATCATCGATTCAGAACTTGGTCAACATCTACAGGAAAAATGCACCGCCAACTGCTCCTTCGACCAACGGCGAGCAGCGATGGATGACGTTGGCAACCCGCACCAGAGCTGCTGAAGGCACGGCCCCCTCAAGTGCCGATGCGTCTTCATCTTCAGCGCACATCCTGTCATCCACAACGACAGCGGTCAAGGTGTCGAAAGTTACCGCTACCTCGATGAAAGACCTCGTCATGAAGCACTCGCAGTCGGTTCAAGCGTCAAAGTCGCCCGAGGTGCAGGCGGCACCAACGAAGACTGTACCGCAAAGCGCCCCCGAGTCTAGAAAGAGGTCACGACCGGCTGCAAAGCCTGCCGCCAACAGTGCACGAAAGGCTCGGACACTCACGTCCAAGTCGGGTCCCAGCAGCGGTAGGAAAACTCTGCTGGACTTCTTCAAGCAAGGGTGACGGTGAACCTGTAGACAGAACCTGAAGGTAGTGTCGATGAATTAACGCAAATGCACGAGTACTCACGCATACAAACGCTTCATGTTGTCCCCATGCTTCCCTTCCCTTAAGACACAGTGTGCCGCGAGCTGGTGCTTAGATCCGCGCGCCCGTGTCGAAGCCGTTCTGGACCTTGAGGTGCTCCTTGATGAGCTTGGAGATGCTCTTGAACTCGGGGTTGCCGGCGTCGTTGGCCAGCTGGAAGATGGCCGACTCGACCGACGTGATGTAGGCGCCCGACTGGCGTATGCGCTCCAGGGCCATGGAGCGGTTGTAGCTCGTGGAGCTGGACACGGCGTCCGAGACGACGTGCACGTCGTAGCCCTTATCCAGCAGGTCGAGGCACGTCTGCAGCACGCACACGTGGGTCTCGATGCCGCAGAGCAGCACGGACTTGCGCTGCGGCATGTTGGTCGTCAGGTGGCGCTCCACCTCGGGCACGAGCATCGAGAACTTCATCTTGTCGAAGACCTTGACGTCCGGCGCGTCCTCCAGGTTCTTGGAGATCTCGGACACGGTGCTGCCCAGGCGGGAGCCGTACTGGGTCGTCACCACCACGGGCACGTTCAGCAGCTTGGCCGCGGAGACCTGGCGGAAGGCGGCACCAAGAGCGAATAGGAGTCAAGTCAGCACCGCAGTCAGGGAGGGAGGGAGGGAGGGGGGGAGGGGAGGGCGATATCGATCTACCAGACCATGGTGTTGGTGCCGTGGATGACCGTGGGCAGCTGGAACGTCAGCCCGCGGAAGACCTCCTGCACGTCGCACACGAAGAGCACGCTGGAGTGCGGGATCAGCCGCCCCAGGCGCTTGGTCGCCGAGCTCAGAGCCGCCATCGTCTGCTGCTTTGCTGCTTGCTTGCTTGCGTATCTGAAAATGAAGTTGAAGACTGGGGGTGGCTCCGGTACTAATACGGGAAAGGTCAAATTTCCCATTAATTGCAGTATTAGCTACGAAACTGTGGCTACCCCGCAGAACATCGCTAATGAAGGTAACGCCGTAGAAGCTTCACGAAGGCTCTGTAGCGCAGTACTTGAACACTTGGGGACTGAAGTGGCAATGACGGAGGCTGGCGATACAGACAACGACGGATAAATACGGCAACGCAAAACCCGGCACACATATGTTGTACTTTTTACAATAAGTAATTCAGATAGCCAATCATCTTCGAGATTTACACTTGACATTTGTAATCCACATGGTTTTAAGTACTTTCTCTAAATTTGTGTGTACTTTATGCTCCGTTACGTGTATTTTATGTCATTGCCTTGTACAATCTCTATCGTTCCTGACAGAGAATTCTGGCACATTTACTATGGAGGATGCCATTCAGTGGTGCCGGATTTATCCGTCGTTGTCTGTAGGTATCAGCTTGCTATTTTGCACAGGTCATTGACCTTTGTGCCAATTTGCTCGTGAGTTCCTTATCTACATCTCTTTTTTCCACGTTAAACCAACCTGAATCGTGGCGGTTCGTCAAGGACCGCAAAAAAGGGTGGTTCGTCGAGGATTTGCATAACAGAGTCGGTTCAGCGAGGGCATCACGACGGAAGTGTACCGTGAGGACTTCGGTCGTCCATCAAGTTTCTTTACGTGTTAGTTAGTGCTGTAGCTCTGAATCACGTTGCACCTAGGCGTCTATTGGCATGCTGCCGGAGACGTTCAGCGCATAATAATACCGTGGCTGGGGAGGTCATGCTGGACACGTTCACGGGTGACTTGGGGTACCCGTGGAGCTGCGAGGCTGGACAAACGGGAATGAAGCGGCGCCAATTGCTCTTCCGAGAGCATGGCAAGGAACAGATCGAGCGATAGCGGGTGCTGTGCGTCACAGCACAACACACAATGACCTCAAGCACTTTTGCTAGATATGTTGCTATGATACAAGGTAGAACAACGTATATCTGTACTTCTAATTTGATGTTGCGCTCACCATATTATCGTTCTGTCGGTCCGTTAGGAACTCAAGCGTGTCACCGAGACAGCCGCGGCGAGAACAGATCTGAGACCGTGGTGATCTATCGAGTTTGCATTAGCAGCGACGTCCAGTACTGCGACGGCATCCTGGCCGATGCCGGCCACATCCGGGCTGTACCTCAACTGACGATAAGCCGTCCATCTTCTTCCCCCTCAGCCGTCGTCGGGGCCTTCACGCTACTCTACTATGCCTGGCATAGTGTATAGTATGCCGTCCACTTGCAGCGTCGGCTGTTCACTGTAAACCGCGGCATTTACAACGTTCAGGACATATTGGGCGTGCATCTTGGCGGGTCGCTGGAGCACGAGCTGGCCGTCGGAGCTGGCATGGTCGAGGAGCGCTATTAGGTACTTGTGCAAGAGTAGTCGAGGCTATTATATGTATTCCTGTGAGCGGCAGTCTGCCGATTTGTAGTGTACACCAGAAAAACTAGGACACTCGTACGTCACGGCGATGCATGGGAGACAACCAACGCTGCATTCCGCACCTGTGCTCGCCTTCACGCACCGCTATAAGCGCATTCACTCGCTTCGTACCAGCAGCAACAGTGGAAATGACATATTACGGGGTTGAAACATAATTCTTCGTATTCTAGCGGCATGCCCAGAGTGGTTTTGTTCAGGCGTGCACACATGCCGAGGAGAAGTGCGACGCATGAGTGGCATTCCATGCAGTTAAACTCACAATCCGCGACCGGTAGACCCACGGTAAGAAACTTGGTCGGTGGCTACTTGTTAGTAGGCGTACCGCAATGTTATTATTTGTTCATACTTGTATAATGGTGGCTGGGGATGTATCACTAACCTGCGTAAAATTGTTTCGTTATAGGCGGCAGTACCTGTACTCGATGTAGCTCAGCGCATTACAAGTTTGTAGTTTGATCAGTCAGGCGGGGGGGGGGGATCCCACTCGCAGCGGTGGTAATGGTGGCTACCAGCCTACGTGAATAGCCGACCTCTTAACACAAGTCTACCAGCCTCACTATATGCACGCAATATATTGCTTGCAAAGAGCGTCGTAGGTTACTTGGCCTTGGAATGTATACTAAATTTGCGGGCCCGTCGTCCCCGCACTTGGCGGCGACGACAACACCAGGCCACCAGACACAAGTGCATGGCTCCGCTAATCGGGCCCAGCGCGACAGCGCCGATGAAGAAGACGAGGTCAATGTCGACTAGATGGAGCACAATCTACGCCGCTATGCGTATGTAGTGGATGCCAGCGATTTACACTTGGTCTCTGAACTCTGCGCAGGCGTCACCGCTTTCTTATCTGACCTCAGGCCACGCAGAATCTGCACGTTGTCCCAGAACTACCTCTCGAAGTCTCATTTGCACGCAGAGCTGCATGCAGGTACTGAGCAAGTCTAGCAATTTGTAAGCATGGTCTTTTTGACTTGATTTATCGCCAATTACAGAAAAGCCCTCGATGAACCACCGTTTTCAAATCGCCTTGCTGAACGCCTCATTTTCCTTGATGAAAAGCCCCACCCAACCAACTTAATCTCATTGTCGTTGAACCCAGCAGGATCTTTGTGTGCAGAAACTGATAAACACATCGTCAGGTACGAGACTTTGCTAGAGAAGTGAGAGGTTCCCGTCTACAACGTGCTTACAATTTACATGTCTTTGATGCATTCACCGTTTGCTGGTATGTGGTCGACTTGTGTTATTCGGTAGTGTCCGAGCAAGCGAGAGAGGGCCGCAAAAATAACAAATAGCTGCCTCATGCAGTGGATAAGACCTTTACGTTTGCATTCTAGCATTCTTTTTACGGACCTTCTACTCCGTATGCGAAACACAAGTTACTTCATCGAAAATGCGAATGTGGACTCCTCATGGCCTAAATAGTGGACACGTGCATTGAGCGGATTGCTTGCAGAATAAATCTTGCAACTAACTACGTTAAATACGAGAAATTTAATGCAAGCTAGTAGGCTAGTTGTATCAGTAGCTTCAAGCTACTGACACAACTAGCTATAAAAACAGCTACAGTGCCTACAGTAATTAGTCTGGGCTCAAAATTAGTCTGGGCCAGACTAATTCGTGTCAAGCAAAAATTGACGTCTTCATTATTAGTCTGGCTAAAAATGTTCATAATTAGTCTGTCGTGGTGACCACGATTCTAGTCAATCTCTACCTACTTTACGGCACTGATTTTTGAAAAAGCACTTGACAGCAGCCAATTTACCACACAGAACCTGATATCTGGAAAATATAATAGATACCTGAGCGAACATGGCATCGAACCCATCGAATAGCCTTCTCTAACCGTTAGAGAAGCAGCATCTGCGATAATTTAGTCTTTATTTCTCCTTAAAGCCACGATAAATATAGGTATACTATAAAAAATAGTTGAAATTACGTATAAACATACCATTTCACAAAAATAATGTTTTTTTCTTACTTGAAAACGGATATTTTTAGATATTCATAATTAGTCCGAATTCAAAATTAGTCTGTCACTGTTGGGGCCAGACTAATAATTGTGGGCAATGAAAAATCTGCTACCGCAATTCGCATGTTGACAGCTGCACCCGCTTATGGGATGCACCTACATCGACCAATCATATGAAGCGATCTACATATTTTTATCCAATCAGACTAATTATTGTACCAGACATAACCACAATATTACAGTTGTGAGTCACAACTTGTGACTTATACAACATGTTGAATTTTGTATGCTTATTATGATACTTTTGATACTTTTAAGTACGAATACAGATCAACATTACCGGGGTGAACATAGGGTGCAGCTCTCTACATGCGAATTGCGGTATTCAGATTTAGTCTGGGCCAGACTAATTACTGTAGGATAAGTAGTATTTGGCCGGACACCCGACCCCTATGCAAAGCTTGCCACCTCGCTGTAGCCAATCAGTGATTTTTTTCTTATCATTTCATGCTTAATTACCTATTTTCATCCAATCGTCGCACATTAGGGTTAGGTTTATTCCATTCCTACTTATTTCTGGAATCGTCCGAGATTTCCTGCTTCGCGCAAATAAGTAACCATACAAAACTAAAGATGTTTCTCGTTCTTACTCGATAAGTGCTATACCTGCCGGATGTAGCCACATTCAGACTTGCCCAAGACTGACAGCGAGCTTCTCGTGGTCTCGACAACCGTCGCTGGAAGGTCAAGGCCGACTCCAACACGCAAACCGCTGTAGACCGCTTCTGTGGCCGAGTAAACGAAAGGCAGAATAAGCTCAGTAGATAACTAATGTCCTAGATGATCATCGAACTTCCGAGTTTTGCAAAATTCTGTAGTCTCTACTGGGTCTAGCTACGCATTGGTCGTCCCGACCGTCCACGTTGGGCTGCCTTGCCGCCGTATCTACTTCAGCGTCTTCTCCCGCTCGGACTGCGCGGGTGTGTATGGTGCCGAGGCTAGCGTCTCGTGTAGTCCAGCCCACTTCGCGCGCGCCTGCTCCTCCTCTGTGACTTGTCCTCCAGCCCCCCCCCCCACTCACCCTCCTGCACGTACAGCCCCTTGACCTTGTGCTCCAGCTGTGCCAGCAGCTCCTGCTCTTGGCGGGAAGGCGCCACCTCGATGGAAAGCTTCCTTGACCTTGCTCTCGAACTTCACGTGCTTCTTCGTCGTGACTGTTGTAATGCGATGCGGGTCGCGTCATCGCTTCGACCTCGCTGCTCACCGCCTTCGCCGGCACCGTCTCCTTCGTCTCGGGCGGCGGACGCCGCTTGGAGCGGGTGACACTGACGGCCGAACTGATAGCAGAAGCGGTGCCAACGGCACCCGCGGCCAGGCCATTCACTTTGCTGCCGTCGAGAGCGACGTGGTTTGACGTCACGGTCGTGTCCCTCGTCACCTCCGTGGTCCTCAGTCGGCCGCACTTCACTCAACGCGCAGCCCCGCTTGTCGCCGTATGCGCCTCGAGCTTCTCCGTCTCCTCTTCCTCCTTCTCACGTGCCTAATCTTTGCCCGGCACCACCGCCTCAATCTGACTCGGTCACCAGTGGGTCCGCCCGTGCGCGCACTACTCCTGCAGCGCCTCCTGCCTCACATCGCGCTCGCTATGCGCTGCTTGCGCATCGGCATATGCCGCGTCGCCTCCATGGCGTACAGCTCGGCCTCGACGGAGAGGGTCCTAGGGCCGCACGGCGTCACTCAGCGCCTCGAAGCGACTGAGCATCCACTCGTCGCGCCCGCCTCCTCCTTATGCTCGCGCGGTCACGTCCAGCTCGCACGCTGGAGCGCCTCCTGACGGCACGGCGCTCTGCGCGTTCTTCCTCGCGATCACGCTGAAGCTGTGGCCACCGCCGATCACCGCTTCCGTGTCGCCGTGGTGGGGCACAACAGCATCTACGCCCACGGCGCACCGTGACCTGTCCTCTTCCTCGCGCTCCAGTCCTCCGCCATGCACTCCTAGCCGCCTGCCATCCGTCCCTGCGTCGTGCTTAAAAAAAACTGAACCGAGATGTTTACAAATTGTAAATTACAATAGCCCGATTTTCATACCTTTCTATCGCTGTCCGGAATGAATAAGTGGGCGCTGATTGGCACAAGTGATTTTATGTTTCGCCAGTGTGTCTCTATTGCAGGTTTGACAGGTTTCCGGATTCCGGTCCGGAATCTGGCAATTACTGTAGGTACTGTACTGTAGTTCCTACAGCAAAATGATTAGACTGTTAACCCGGGCGGAAAGTGCTTTGCTCCAACAAAGCACTTCAATTGACGTGTCTATTATGAGAACCCGCAATTTCCCCCATATTCACATACATGTCAGTGATTACCAGGATATGGGAAATACGAGGAAAAAATCATAAATTCCCGTATCTCCAGCGAGACCCCTTTCGTCTTCTTCGTCATCATCACCACTCTCCTCTTGCTTGAGCGTATCGCTCGATGGCGAGGTATCAACATCAGCAGGTAATACCGAGCTCTGCATCTCTGGTGCCTTCCTCCACTTTGACATCATCTTCAGTCGAAGCCTTCTGAAGGGGTAGAATCTTAGAACCGAACAAGTCCAGAGTCTTGACTTTAAGGCAAAAGTTTTGCCAAGGAGGTTTTCGTCTGCATGTACTGTAAAGTTTGGTCTGCAAGACGAGCGAACGCTAGAGATAAAGTACACGTCGGTAAATTTCTAAGCTTTCATCTACGCGTAATAGCTTATGGACGGCTAGAGATCTTATGGACAGCTAAAAAGGGTTTGACCTGCGTCGGCCGAGTCGTTTACACGCAGAACTTGGACTTGGTGGCGGCCGGCGTGACGGCGGGGGTCGGCTCCGGAGCGGGGGTCTCGGCCTGGGTCACGTCGGGGGCGGTCGTCTCCGACTCGCCGTTCACGTCCTCGTTCTGCGAGTGCACCTTGCCAGCGTCCGAGCCCGACGACTGCTGCACAGGGGCGTCCGTGGCAGGGGCCTCGGTGGCGGGGGCTTCCGTAGCAGGAGCCTCGGTCGTCTCGGGAGCGGGTGTCTCCTCCGTGGTCTGCTGCTGGGTGGCGTCCTGCGACGCGGAGGCAGAGGTGGAGGCCGAGTACGTCTGCTGCTGCTCCTGCTGCTCCTGGTCCTGCTGGGCCGTGGACGCATCGCCCGACGGGCAAAAGGTCACCTCGAAGTCCGTGCCGAACGTGCACGAGTGGGTCTTGGTGTCGTCCTTGGGGTAGTTGTAGGCGTCCTCGCAGCCGTCGGCCAGACACGTGATCTCGCGGCAGTTGTCGCCGTTCGTGTTGGACTTGGGCGTCACCTGCACGGGCGTGTTGAAGCCGATGCCGCTGGACGAGTGGTCCTTGCACTCCTGCAGGCTCGAGCAATACTCGAAGCCGGCCTCGAGGTGCGGCGGGATGATGCCGATGTCGAACCAGGCCAGGTCCAGGTCGCCCTTGGTGGCGAACTCGATGAGCGTGGCGGCGTCGCTCGAGCCGTTTCGGAAGTGGCCCTCGTAGCCCTTCTCGATGGTCTTGTCGACCGAGGCGCCCGAGGCGATGGTCTCGCTCTCGTCCGTGTAGACGCTGGCGAGGCGCGTGTAGAGCTCAATGTCGCCCGAGCACGCGTTGATGATGGTCACCGTGAAGGCGTCGGCGGAGGAGGCGAGCACGGCGGCGGAGGCACCGGCGAGGGCAGCAAGGCGAACCATTTGTCTCTAGTGTTGATTCGGTGAAGACGACTCTGCGGGGCAGCGGGAAACTTGGTGAATGAGGCCGCTCTCGATGCGGACTTCCGACGCACCCACGTTATTCCCGAGCCGCCAAGCCACGACGCCGCAGCACGCCAGCGCCAGATGACCACATGCCCCGACTGGATACCAGGCACCAATGCACCTTCCAAGCTCACCACTAACTCAAGAAACGGCAGTGACAGGCTTGACCCCGATACTGAAGGCGAGTCTGGCGTGAACCTCTACCAAAGGGCTCATGGTTTCTGTCTCGCCAGCTGTGACCGCGGCGCGAACAACAAAAGCGGGGCTCCCTCGGTCGACTACTGTAGGATAGGATCACGCTGCACTGCACGGCCGAACCAAGCAGCACAGCCAGCACCCTCTGCTCCACGAACGGTGGCGTTGGGTCGTTGAAACAACTGCTGCGTCCTTCACGGGGCGATAAGATGGATTGCTCTTACCGCTCGAGGACGAAGTGTCCGCTGCGCTTCATGCCGAGTCCGCCGTAGTGTCCGCTTTACAATACACCTGGGTGCCGCTGTACAATGTGGCTCGCGTTTGCCATCGCTCGCAGAGTCAAACGGCACCGCGTTGTGCGAGCGCCCCAAAGCGATCATCTCTCCCTTCCAGCGGCGACAACCGACCATTTCGTGGCTGCAACGGCGTCGAGCCGAGCCGAGCCTGTCTTCACGGCGTCGAGCCGCCATTGTCGACACTTTGGCGTCCGGACCTCTGGTCGAGCAGATGATATCATTCCAGCAGCAGAATTCCGCGACTGCTCTCGGTGCAGTATGTCGGCGAGCTGGGCGTTGCGTTAGCCGAGCTCCAAAATAGGCTGCTGGGCTCCAGCCATGAGCGCGACGCAGATGTTGCCAGTCGACTGCCCCGAAAGAACTTGGCTCGCAAAGCAAGCGGCGTGCCCGTAAACCACCAAAAGCATAGGTAAGTCGGTGGGCAGGTGGAGGTTCAAGCTGCGATCTTGGTTGCGCGAGCGCGTTTAGCATTCGTTCTGAGTGGAAAATCATAGGATCCCTTTGCTCGTTCTTCGTTCTCCGGGCTTGTACCGATGCAGAGAGCAGGCAATAGGGCGCATTTAGACGATCGACACTCGTCGCGGTTTGCACGGCTTGATGCTTGCATCGATTCGGATCCTTCATACCGACACGAAAAATCCGCGGTCGCCGACTCCCTGGCAAAAACTGAGCTTGCTTGTCAACGGGTGGCGGCAAAGCGGTCAGCCCCGCTGTGACTGCGCTGTCTGGATTTGAGTAGCTGCTCAAATCCACGCGAGCTTGATTGAGCCTTTTGGTTGATAGGCTCGTTGACAGTGCGGATCGCGAGAAGTGTGTCAAAACCGACTCTGTTTGCTGCAACGAGACGGAATGAGGTGCGCACTGCACGGCAATTCTGTCACCACTGGTCGATCTTAACTGCGTCAGCTACACCAGCACGAGTGCAGTCGCCGCAATGGTAGTGCGTCGTCCTCCCATGTCCCGCTACAACGATCTGTAGCGAGAGTGCGTCTATTGCGACCGATCAGGTCACTGTGCCGAGGTTGGCCCCTCGCGCCAGTGCCTTCCTGGTGCTTTTTCCGTCTTCAAAGGCGAGCAAGCGCAAGTGTTACAATTAGACCAGCCTCCCTCGCCCTCCCCCGGCCGCCGGCGTCATGGTGCTCACGGACAAGCAGCGGCAGGACCTGTGCGTACCTTTCCCTCTCTGTTCTATCTACTGCGTCCTCTCCCCCCTCCCTTCCTCGCTCTAACGCTCTCCGTGTGCAGCCACCAGGCCATGCTCGACTACCTCGTGGGCATGGGCGAGCGCTTCGCCGACTCGGCCGCGGCCTTCGAGAAGGAGGCGGACGTGAGCAAGTCCAGCGACGGCAAGCACGCCGGCCTGCTGGAGAAGAAGTGGACGTCCGTCATCCGCCTGCAGCGCAAGGTCATGGAGCTCGAGACCAAGGTCGCGCAGCTCGAGGAGAACGCCAAGCTGGGCGGCGTGCTGAGCCGCAGGGACGTGCTGGGCGCCCGCCAGCGCTCCGAGTTCCTGCCGCGCGCGCCCGCCAAGTTCTCGCTCACGGGCCACCGCTCGCCCATCACGTGCGTGGCCTTCCACCCCGTCTTCAGCGTGCTCGTGTCGGGCAGCGAGGACGCCAGCGTCAAGGTCTGGGACTTTGAGACGGGCGAGTACGAGCGCACGCTCAAGGGCCACACGAACCCCGTGCAGGCCGTGGCCTTCAACGGCTCCGGGTCGCTGCTGGCCTCGACGTCCACGGACCTGTCCATCAAGATCTGGGACTTCTCGAGCGACGGCGACTACGAGTGTCTGCGCACGCTGCGAGGCCACGACCACAACGTCTGCGGCATCGTGTTCGGGCCCGACCTCGCCAGCGACCGACTGTACTCGTGCTCGCGTGACAACACCATCAAGGTGTGGGAGCTCTCCACGGGCTACTGCGTCAACACGCTCAACGCGGGCCACAGCGACTGGGTGCGCGACGTGGCCGTGAGCGACGACGGACTGTACTTGGCGTCGTGCGGCAACGACCGCTCCATCCTCTTCTGGGACCTCCAGCACATGCGCGTGCTGCAGTCGATCCGCGAACACGAGCACGTCGTGGAGAGCGTGGTGTTCGCCAAGACAGGGATTCAGGAACAGGTTATCGAGCGGGCGCACTCCAAGAAGCTCTCGGCGACAGGAGCGCTCATCACGGCCAACGGGAACGCCTCCCCCGAGTCCGACGACCATGACATGACTGGCAGCTCGGCAGGAGAACCGACGGGGGCAGTCACTGTTGCCAGCAGCTCTCCCCGCCGGATGAAGTTCCTGTTGTCTGGCTCGCGCGACCGAACGGTCCGTCTGTGGGAAGCCTTCAGTGGCATGCAGCTCATGCTCTTCGCGAGTCACGAGAACTGGGTCCGCGAGGTGCGCTTCCACCCCAGCGGCAAGTACGCGCTTAGTGCGGGCGAGGACAAGAGCATTCGCGTGTTTGACATTGAGGTGAGTCTGTTTAGTTTGTGCTGCGTTGGTGTGTGTTGGCGTGATCTGACTAAGCTCTCTGTTACTTTTTACCTGCAGACTGGCCGGTGTGTGCGGACGCTGGACGAGGCGCACAGCCACTTCGTGACGTGCCTTGACGTCCACCCAAGTCTCCCGCTGATCATTTCCGGCGGCATCGACAAAATCATCAACGTGTGGGAGTGTGTATAAAGGTAGGGGCAGCGGCAGCCGCTCTCCAGCTTTAATCGACCTTTGAACCTGAAGATCACTGGTAGTGGCGCCGGTATTGGAGTAAAGTCGACTGATATCGCAGAGCTTCCGCCTAATGGCAACCCGTTGCACGCAACCCATGGCGTGGCGGCCGCGGCGAAGACAGTGCATTTAGCATGGCAACAGATCTAATTAGCTGGTGAAAGTCGACAAGTAGAGTTAGAGTAGGTGGGTAGGCAGCAGCAGTATAATGCTCTCCTGGTGTGTGACAGATTCTTCGTTGTTAAACGTGGTTCGATCAAAGGCTGTGGCAGTCGTGGGATCACCACGATTCCTATAGGAATGTCCGCCAGACGGGAGCTCCAACCCCCGGAATTTATCTTCAATCATGGCAAGGCTGCTTTGGTACGCTCGTCCTCTCGATTCCGTGTCCACCTGTGTGAGACTACCCTGCAGCAGCCAACGCACTCAATGACACGGACCAAGCCAGCGCGCAACACACAGCGACGCTCATTTGTTCTCATCGAAATATTACCGCGAATTAAATCGGCCTACCAAGACTGGCGTCCTCGTCCCTTTATCCGGATCTCCCATTCCAGTCATTGCCGAAGTGGTCGAATCCCAGACGCTGCAGTCCGTCGAAGCGAAGGTCAAACGACACGTAGTCTCCACGACGAGAAGACTCGAGAAAAAATCTGCATCACCGGCGCCTGGCAACAGTCGTCCGCGCTGCGCTGCTCCCCCCCTCTGCCTTCCCTGCCCTGTAGAAATTGCCGTCCGATTACTGCAGCCGAAGCGTGGCTGGACAGACTGACTCCGCTTATCTCAGGCGGCGAGCCTCACGCTCCCACTCGAGCAGGCACAGGATGTCGCCCTCACGCACGGGTCCCTTGACGTTGCGGATGATCTTACGCTTGTCGTCCTGCAGGAACTCCACGCGCACCTGGGTCACGTTGCCCGTGTTGCCCGTGCGTCCGAGGACGTTCACGACCTTAGCCAGCATGTAGTCACGAGGGGCATCCTGCCAATGGGTAAACACCTCCAGTTAGTCATCCTGTTCCTTCGGCTGTGTTTGCATTGGTGCTGACTGGTAACTGCAGCGGACGCGGGCGCCTCGGACGGAAGATTTGACAAGCGTCGCTCTTCACTTCGCCTGACTTTGGCCTGTAATTGCGCGTCCCCTAGGCGTTCGTCGAGCCCGGCGAAGGTCGGAGCAGAAGCGCTCGCGTCTCCTCTTTTCGTTCATGCTACGCTCATCCTCCGGCGCCCGCTGCGCTGCAGTTGCACAGGCATCCTACAGGACGCTCCCAGCTTACCATTTTTGCGTTGATGTCGATGAGGTAGTGCAGTAGAATGCGAGGACTGGCGCGGCCGGCCGGCGCGTTGGAGCCACCAGCGACAGCCAGTCAATTTCGAGCAGTACCGGTTTGTACCGGTCAGTATGCCACTGTCTACTCGACTACTGTAGTCTGTTTGACAATGTCTTACTCTAGAGGGCACTAAAACTCCCCGGCCGAGTGGCATGGCTACACCAAAGTTGAAGTGGATCTACCAATCGCCTACATGGAGCCGAACCGGGCCTGCCACTGCTGATACCTGCGCAGCAGCTGCTGCGCCGACGGCTTGGTCTTCTGCAGCGCGGCCAGCACGTCCTCGGGCTGCACGTGGCCCAGCATCTCTCTCCAATCCGCCGGAGACGCGTCTCGGCCCTGGTTGCAGCTGCCGGCAGCGGGCAGGGCGACCGAGGTCTCGAGCTTGTCCATGAGACGGCGCACTGGAGCCATGCAGGCCTCTTTCGCCACCAGCTTAATGTCCGCTCCAGAGTAGCCGTCGGTCAGCTGGACGGCCTCGTTGAAGTCGAAGTCGCTGGGCGTGTAGGGCTCCAGCAACGAGGCGAAGAGCGCCTGGCGCGCGTCGGCCGACGGCAGATCCACGAGCACGCGCTTCTCGAGCCGCCGCAGCATGGCCGCGTCCAGATCCCACGGCAGGTTGCTGGCCGCTAGCACGAACACGACGTCGTCAGTCTTGGCCAGGCCGTCCATCTGGATCAGCAGCTCAGTCTTCATGCGGCGACTGGCCTCGTGCTCCTGGCCGCCGCCGCCGCTGTCGCGCTGGCCCATGATGGAGTCGATCTCGTCCAGGAAGATCGTGGATGGTGCATGGTGCCGCGCCAGCTCGAACAGCATGCGGATGAGCTTCTCCGAGTCGCCGCGGTACTTGCTCACAATGGACGAAGCCGAGATGTTGAAGAAGGTGGTGCGGCATTCCGTCGCGACGGCCTTGGCCAGCATCGTCTTGCCGTTTCCGGGTGGGCCAAAGAGCAAGATGCCGGTCCATGGAGAGAGTAGCCCTTGGAAGAGCTGCGGGTACTTGAGCGGCATCACGATTGCTTCTTTCAGCAAGCGCTTGGTCTCGTGCAGGCCGATGACGTCGTCCCATCGGACGTCGGGGTTCTTCTGGAAGATCTCGCGCGTGATGGTCTCCGCCAGAGGTCGAAGCTCCAAGTCGTGAGCAAATGACGGCAGTGGCTTTAGAAGGCGCTCTTCGATGCTCTCTTCCTGCTGTTGGCCATCTGCTGGTTGAGCTTTCTTGGCGACGCCGGCCTTACCATTCCGAGCCTGTGCTTGGGCCGGCTTCTGACCGACGAGTCCGAGGTCTACTGCCGAGTCATCTTCTGGCGGTGGACTCGCATCCTTACTCGATCTAGCAGATACAGCTTGTGTTGCTGCGTGGCTAGCGTTGTTGTGGATCGTCCGCATAGCAACATTGTTCTCGACTCGAGCCTCTGTCGGCATGTGCGGAGACGTGTAGTCGTTGCGGCGAGCTCTCTTGGCCGCTGCTGTGGCCTTCTTGTCGTTCGCAGACCGAGCTCTGTCCTGCCCATCGGGCGACAACCGACGAACCAGTTTGGGGCGTTTGCCGAACTTGATCTCCTGGAAGTCTTCGTACTCCTAGCAAACCATGGAGGCTGGTTAGTGAGAGTGGCTCGGAGTATACACGAAGTGCGCCTCACGTACTTGTACGATACGCAGCAAGTCGAGGTTCTCGACGACTTCAAACTTGGAGAGGGCGACGCCCGCCTCTTGCTGGAGCTTCTCGGCCGTCTGTAGATACCCGTTCTCCGTGCAGTGCTGCAGCATCATCACCAGAACGTTGCGCCGGCGATCAATCAGCTGCTTCTCTTCCTGCAGGGAGGAGCGAGTGCAGTTAGGGGCCAGAACTTCTCCCCCATGATGACAGAGCTACATACCGCTAGTCGACTCTCGTTCTGCGCCTTGAGTTGCATCAACGAGCTCATGGTGACTGGTATTGTACAACAGACCGGAGCTTACGTTTTGGTTTCGCGTAGCCGAATGCCCGTTTCAAAATAGGCGTTCAGTCGAGTGAAGCCCCACGATCAAGACGAGGGATATGCCTCCTCCCCGTTGGTCCTTATCCCGATGAACGTCGTGGTTGCAGGCTCTAGGCATGCACAGCTCCATCTTCTCCGTGAAGTTTACAATCGTCACAACTCGATCTTGAAGGGCCGCATACCTGGATCCTAAATCCTTTGATCCTGAGGACACTGCGATGCAGGCGATCCACCACAACGTGACGGTGTTTGTGACTCAGCGCGAGCTTCAGTCGCGGGTGCCCAAGCCGAACGGGTCGATCACGTCCTCTACCGCCCTCCAATACGTCGCTGAGAACACTGGCTTTGATACCATCACGTTCCGCGTCGACTTCAGTGAATCGGCCAACATCAGACTTCACCACCCTGGGCCAAACGCATCCAACACGTTGCACAAATTCACACAGGAGCTGGCATTCGAGTGCGAGCTCCATCCGTTTGAGCGGCGTGTGCTCGCGTACGTGGTCAAGAAGGCGAAAAAGCGGGCGTTTGTTCGTGTTCACTACACGGTGACGGTGGTGAGCACGCCCTCCATCGACGCAGTTGTCCAAGCCCAGCAAGTGAAAGCGACAAAACTCCAGCAGCTCCAGCGGCGCAGCAACCAGACGTTTAGGCACGTTAGCAAGTGGAATGCACTGCCTCAACAACTTGCGACGGCGATAGACCGAGCATGCTCCGAGATCAATCGGTACTTTCGCGAGTTTGGTGAAGTGTTTATTGACGCTAGCTTTCCACCAACAACAGAGTCGCTTTACCCTTCGGAGACGCCAAACAAGTTATCGGATGGAGATTCTGCGGTTTACACGCTTTGCTCATGGGAGCACCTGCACACTATAGCCGACTCGTCGTGGACGTTCGTAGCTCCTAACAAGGTGCCGTCGAAGTCCGCGTTCCAAGAGCTGGCCTCTGTGTCTTCCTTTACGTCGGGACTTCCATCGCAGGACTCGTTCCTTTGTGCGCTGGCAATCATCGCTCCATTTCGCGAACTTTGGTTGCGTCGGTGGTTCCCGTCGCTGGATGCTACGTCGGAGGTGGAGACCATGGCGGTCATCTCGGTGGCGCTCTGTAACAAAGGCGTTTCGTGGCGAACCCTTCTTATCGACCTGTTCGTCCCTACATTTCCGCTTGGACGAGGTTTGGTGGCACCACGCAACGTCGACGGGGAGCTATACGCAGTCCTTCTACACAAAGCTTATGCGAAGTTGAAAGGCAGCTACGCAGCAGTATCGGGAATTCCAGCAGTTGACATCCTTCGAGAGCTGACTGGATGCCCTTGGTGCGTATATCTCTCATCTATCTAGATTTCTCGGGCCTTGCTTACTTACTAACCCCTCATATTTGTAGGGTTTGCTGCTATGGTAGCTCGTGTGGAGAGGTTGGTGTTGCGGATCCAAGCGAGCAGCTTCGGTTTGCGGTGGAAACAGCGTTGTCACGACAGCGGAGAGCGATCAACTCGCCAGAATTCGACGTGACGTCGAGCCTTGTGGTTGGTACGCTTGGGAAGGTTGACGACAGCCATCGTGCTTTCAGGCTCTCGGTTTCTAGCGACGAAGACTCGTGTGTCATTTTACACGACGATTCAGGAACGTATCTGCGCGAAAGAATCGCCGGTAGTCTCGCCGAGTTCAATCGTGATCAAGATCCGACTTCACTTCGTCTGTCATGGGCTCAACTCCACGAACTGGAGCCTGTTGTGTGGACGCTTGCACTTGGTCGGCGGCACGAGCAACAAGTGCGACAACTATTTCTTCACGAACGTGGTGAAGCGAAAATTACTGTAGCCATCAGCGTTCCGACACTCTCGACGGTAACTTTCTCGAGCTTTTATTTTCCTCACTTCCCGTCCGAGGCCAGCGATGGTGAAAGCCAAGAGAACCCGGAGCCCAAGTTGCAAATGAGTATCGCCGCGGTGGAGAACGATTTTTCGTTGACGCCACTTGATGACCATAGCATCGAGAGCTTGGCTACTGCTTCAACTACATACCGAAGACGCGATGGTATTTGCAGAAAGCAGGTACTGTAATGCATGTATCCTAGTTTATGAGGTACCATTGACCCACGTGCATGCATGAGCAGGAAGTGAGAACGCTCAGCGCCGGCGAGTACGTCGTGACGGTATCAGCCGAGCGTCCAGGCCGCACTGAATCACATCCAGAAGACGAACCCGTGAATGCTCTGCTGACTCCAGCCTCGGTTGACGATAATCTGCAGCTGGCTTTCGACTGTCTCGACCGTGGAGGAAACCACGAGCTGTCGGACACTGATATCGTCAGCTTCCTGCAGCTACACGAACGTGTGTCACCGTCACAACACGGCAAGGAGGCACTTCGAACATTTATGCTTCAACACGGGAGTGCGGCAACTCGAGCACCTAAGGACGATAGGAGATTGACGCTCGATGACTTCCGTGAGGTTTACCTCTCCTTAGCCATGCGTGAGTGCAACGAAGCAAATGCAACCAGCAACTCCATCCGCTCTCGCCTCCGGGAACTCGTGTGGCAAGACCTACTTCTCCTCCTGATATCAAACTCAAAAGGAGATGGCGATAACGCTCTAGACATGATCGAGTCGCGCACAGAAATCGATTGTCGAGATGTCGTCGAGATCGCGTGCCGTTTTCATTCGGACGTGCCGCTGCTGAGCGTGGCCTCGCTGCCTGACGCCCCGAGGTCGCTCAATGCTGACAGCAGCTTCAACACGCAGATTTGAATTGTTCATTTTTGTTTCTTTTGGGGTCAAATGATCTTCACTTCGATCGCGCTTAACTTCAGGTCTGCTAGCAGGTGGGGTAGACAAACAGGCAGGCTACTACATGCCGAAGCAGACGCCTCCGCCGGCCGCACGCTCTACCGCGCCGGCCTTCTAGGCCTCCTGCCGCCTCGCTCGCTGAATGTGGATGTGGTTGTGTGTGTGTTGCGTTGGGTGCGTCTACTGTAACTACTGGACTGGGCTCATGATACAAACAGGCTCGATGGGGCAGCCGCGCGCGGCCTCAAGTGAGCTGCATCTTCTTCTGGAATTCCTGCGTGAGCTCGTCCAGCGTCAAGTCCGGGTTGGCCTGGAAGAAGTCCAGGAAGGCCTGCGCGCCGACGGCCCGCTCGGCGTTGGTGGCGCCCCGCTCCTCGGCCTCGTAGACGAGGTGCTCGGCCTCGTACTGCAGCTCCTTCTTGTCGTAGTACTCGGGGTCGGCCACGCGCTTCATGAGGTTCAGGAACTGCTCATACTCGCAGCAGGCCAGCAGGATCTGCACGAAGAAGCTCAGGCGCGTGTGCCGCTGCCGCTCCTCGGACAGCGCGATCTCCTCGTCGCAGCGCGCGTTGTACTGGTCCATGGTGAAGCCGCGCTCGACCAGGAAGGCCTCGATGTGGCTGTTGGCCGTGTCGATGAAGGCCTCGTGCAGCTCCTTCCACTTCCTGCAAGCGCGTCAGCAACACACACACACACACACACGACAGGTTAGACCGGGCTGCTAGATAAAGTACAGGTAGAGCAAGAGGCCGGGCGGCTCTACTGACGGTTCGACTTGGTCCAGGTCGGCGGCGGAGGGTCCTCCCTTGGTGAGGAGGATGCCGAAGTGGCTCACGTGCGCGGCGCAGAAGTTGTTGATGGCCTCCTGGAAGTCGTCGCCGCCCACGTAGGCGGCCACCCACTCGAGCACGTCGTCGCTCGGCTCCATGTCCTTGACGAGCGGCGTCTCGTAGCGCAGCAGCAGGTCGATGGCGTCGAAGCTGGCCATGGCGAAGTCGCAGCAGCAGGAGAAAGAGAGAGAGAGAGAGAGGATCACGCCGCCAAGGAGGAGAGAGCTCGAATGAGCGCGATTGTCTCTTCTCGGCGACTCACTTGATCTTTGTATGCGGGCGCTGCGGTGCGAGGCGACGACAAGAACAGTGCACCGAAAAGCATCAAATATGCGCTTCGAGAGGGGCGCGGGCGCAGAGACGAGGCGACATGGCTACAAAGCGGAGCAGTATCCAGCTCATGGCTCCGACGCCTTCGCCGCGAGCACGCGCTGCTGGCCCGCTGAACCCGCCGGGGCTGCGCTCTGCTGCCCCAGTGGAGGACAGCCCACCGCATGAGGCTTCAAGAGGCTGCGGGCTTCGGCGCTGGCGCCGGCGTCGGGAATGAGTTCAGCGGTTGCAGAGACGGGAGTTGGTGAGCTCCGACGTTGAGGTGGCCGCCAGCGCTACAGGCATGGGGGATGTAGCGGGCGGCGCCCATGTTGCTGTGGTGATCATGAATATGGCCATGGCCGTGACGCTCAGTGGCATTGGCCACTGCAGGGCACGGAGTGAATGGCGCTGTTGCAGCTTCCGGTGCGTCTCCCCCAGCACGCGCACGTTTCTCGTGTTGGCATCTTGGAGGAGCAGCGCACTCGGATGTGCTCCAGTGTCAGTACTGCTGGCCCAGCAGTGCACCAGAAGCGCGTTCGGCCAGGGCGAGCAGTCTGGGGAAGAGAGAACCAGCGAGCTGTGCGTCTGCATTGGCGATGCTGGCCGGGAATTTAGGGACGACGCGGCCATCAGGCGGCATCAGGCTATAATAGCGTACGGAGGTCGTAGCACTTAGGAACACCAAAGGCAAGTCGCTCCACGCAGCAGACGCACAGGTTCATGCACCTGCCGTGCGGTTCCTCGGTCTAGAAGTCCTGCCACACCGAAGTGAAGCTGCAAATACAGTACTGTACATCCAAATCAGGGTAGGTAATAAGGGTAATCGGAGGTAGGAAATAAGTGCCCCGGTATGTAAATCGGAGTTCCGTCCTATTTTTATCCCATCGGCTCATTCTCAATTCCGCGCTCAACTGCCGCGAAGCTCTCCGCATCAAGCAGCATGGCGTCGACGCCCTCCGCGCGGCCGTCGAGCATCGCCATCGACGACGCCAACGACCGGCCGCTGGACGCGCCGTCGTCCCCCGTGGCGGCCATGGTGGACCTGTCGCTGTCCCCCGCGCCGCCGCGCGGCGCCCAGGAGCACGACGAGGAGGACGAGGACGAGGACTACGACCTGGCGTCCGCCTCGAAGCTCATCCCGCTGTCCATGACGGACTCGGCCAGCGGCGCGCGCCCGCTGCCGTCGCTGCAGTCGCCGCTCATGTTCCGCGACGTCCCGTTCGCGGGGCTCTTCGTGCTGCACCTGGTGCTGCTGCTGGTGGCCACGGGCAGCATCCGCTCGGCCGGCGAGCAGGAGGAGCAGGAGCAGGAGCGCAGCGACGTCGTGGGCGGCCTGCAGGACTCGCAGGACGACGCCGACGTGGGCGTGGCGCTGCGCTCGCTGTGCGTGGTCAACGTGCTCTTCGCGCTGGGTTGGCTGCTGCTATTTATTTTCTACTCCAAGCTGCGCTTCGTGCAGGGCTCGTGCGTCTTCTCCATCGCGGGCCTCTCGGCGCTGGCGGCCATGCTGTTCCTGCTCGAGTCCAGCGACGGCCTGTTCTGGGCCGTCGTCTGCGCGGGCGTCGTGGTGCTCGACTTGGCCTGGTACGTCCGCTCCAACCACGGACTGGACTTCGTCGCCGTCTTCTTCGAGCTCGTGGTCGAGTTCCTGCTGGCGCACCCGGCGCTCGGATATGCCACGTGCGCGGTGCTGGTGGCGTACACGATCTGGGCCAGCTGGATCTGCACGACGATTGGCTATGTTGGCCGCGAGCTGTCGCCCTGGAGCTTGTCGATCATCTACCTGGTCTTCCACTTCTACTGGACGTCCAACGTGCTCAAGAACATCCTGACCATCGTGGCCTCGGGCACGACGATGATCTGGTACTACCGCAACGAATCGACCGAGATCTCGCCTGACGTGCGCGAGAACATCTCGGACCACGACTCGCCCAGCGATGCCAATGGCCAGCCGCAAGACGCCCCCGCCGATTACCTGGACAGGAAGGTGGTGCTGCACTACGCGCGCTGTGCGATGACAAGCTCGTTCGGATCCATCTGCATCGGCTCGCTGCTGTGTCCCCTGGCTCACCTCGTGTGGAACGCGCTGCGCTGGGCCCGGCGGGACGAGTCGGTGCTGTCACGGCGGTTCATCTCGCTGCGCTCGGAGCGGGTGGAGCACTTCATCCGCACGTACCACAAGTACTCGTTCGTGCACATCGCGGGCTACAACAAGACCTACTATGTGGCCGCGCAGGATGCATGGAGACTAATCGAGCACCACGGCGTGGAGGCGATCGTGGACGACGACTTGACGAGTCGCATCCTGCTGCTCGGAGGCAACGGCTGGGCGGGCGTCATGAGCGCGCTGACTGCGTCGGCCCTCGCTGGCGCATCGACCCACGCCACCTTCTTCACGCTCACAGCGTTCACGCTCTGCTACACGACCATCTCGCTGGCCACGCAGGTGATAGCGGCCGTCATCAAGACGCTGTTCGTGTGCTTCGCCGAGAACCCGGGGCGCCTGAGCCAGCTGCACCCGCTCATCTACCACCGCTTCGTGCGACTCGCCGAGCTCAAGAGCTTCCGCGACCACAAGGCACCAGGCAGCACAAGAGCATAGACTACCACCACAGGACTTCTGACGAATCTCACCTGGCGTTGAGGCATGAGGAGGTAGAATGGCTTGGACTGCGAACCAAACTGAATAGCACATAGGACACCGAATTAGCCTTACAGGCCTTGCAACGACTTCAACAGCAACAAGTACCCGCCGGAAATCATAGGTACGTCTTCGCGCGATGCGATTGGCCCATCCGGTCTGAGTTCGTTTCAAACGGTCAAGCTCACTTGTCAATAGTGGAGTGAGAAGGAGCAGACGGCCACGAGCTGCGACGATGGAGAGCAGCTACCTGCGCGCCGCGATGGCGCTGTCGGCGGCGGGTATGGTGCTCGTGCCCGTGTTCGGCCTGCTGCTGCGCTTCCAGCCAGCGTTCGTGCACGGCCTGCGCGTGAGCTCCAGCTCCGCGGAGGTGAACTGCTACATCGTAGGCGGCCTGTACGCCGGCGTGTTCCTCGTCTGCGGCCTGCTGCTGGCGCTCAGGACTCGCGGCTGCTTCGACAACGAGCAGGACGTCACTCAAGACGGCATCACGAGGAGAAACCAGCGCTACGGACTTCGCTTCGTGGAGCTGGAGAGCAAGGAGTTCGTCCGAGCCATGGAAGCCATGGACAGGAGGACGGAAGTGACGCTCTCGCCCAAGAAGACTCTGGAGCTGCCCACCAAGTTCCCGACCAAAGCTGATTCAGTGTAGCCGACGTTGATGCACGCAGCCTCCTGGACCAGGTGGTGGCAATTCGATGTACTGTAGTTAGTTTAGCCAAAAAGCACGAAGAGCCGACGTCTATGAGCCCTCGAAAGTGCACGAAGTACAATATCCAAGAACACGAAGAAGAGGAAGAAGATGATGAAGACAATAAAGAAGAAAGAGCACGTTCAAGCCCAAATAACTTGCTGCGCGGTTAGTCTAGCACTTGTAGACGAGCACGCCAATATCGCCCACGTAGAGGTAGAGCATGTGTCGCTGCTGGTAGCTGATGTCGAAGCCGTAGCCCTCGCCGATGAAGCAGTGCCACGACGAGCCGAACTTCTTGTCCATGCTCTGCTTTATGAGCTGCGCCGCGGCCTCGTAGTTCTTGACGGGCACGTGCTTGTCGCACGCCATCGTGATGATCTCGATGGTCTCCGTACACACCTCGGCGGTCATGTCGTTGTGCTTCAGGTGCGGCCGCGACGAGATCTTGCGGTACTCCTGCTCCGTGATCTCCGACGCGGCGTCGTTCTTGGCGGCCTCGGGCATCTTGTCTGCTATGCGGCGTCTCTCGGGACGAAGTCTAATAGTGAAAGTGACTCTTCGAGGCGCTCTAACCAATCTAGCCATTGGTGAGTCGTCAAGACTTCGCAACAGCAACGATCCTGGTCCGCAATAATGCAGCTTTGTGTGTCTCGAATTCATCGCCTACATGTACCCCCGTAGTCCAAGTATATAGCACGACACCCTTGTCTTTCGATGTCATTAAATCTCTTGGTTACTGGATGCGTGCTCGAACCCGCACCAACTCAGCCGCAGCAACAAGCATCTGGCAGCTTCCTCTTCGTATCGAAAGTGCTACGTGAGTTGAGTCGGAGCATTCGGCATCGGGTGATTAATCGTTTTGAGGCGCCGCAGCCCCACAGAGTGTCCCCCGTCCGTCTATCACTAGAATTCTGTGTTACGTCCAGCGCATTTCCCGGCAGGCCGAGCGAGTTGAGGCCGGACAAGTCCTGCGAGCCTCCCGACGGTGCTGACGGCGTTCAGAAACGCCTGCCCCACTGCAGTCGCGCGCGTGGCGATTGCCCTTTCAAACGCTCGCGCGTGCTGCCTGCTGGCAATGGCGATTCTTCTGCTTGACTAGGATCCAGGCTGGAGCTTCTGACAGCGAGTATGACTGATCGTCCTGCGCGGTGATGGTCCAGCACTTACGACGGCGCTCGACGACGGCCGGCGCGAATGAATCCAGAGGTGGCAACTTCGAGCAATAAAAGGAAAGGCACCGAGGCAGCGCTCTCGCAGCTCGCAGCTTGGAGCTTGGACACGTGTGCGTCTCGCTTCTTATTTCGCTGGCGCGGACCAATGCAGGCGAGAGGAGCTTGGATCGATCCAAGTCGAAGTCATTCCTCAACTTGCCATCGCATAGCAACATCCGCAGCTCACACCGACGCCCAAGAATGCAGTTCACTCGCTCCGCTGCTCTCGCCTTGACTGCCACGGCGGCGCTCGCCTTCAAGTCCGCCGACGCGCACGGATACATCTCGAACCCGGCCGCCCAGTTCGTCGACTCGACCAAGTCGACGTACTACGCCAAGACCATCACCGCCGACGTCAACAGCGCCTTTGGTGGCCTCAAGTGGGACGACAGCCCGGAGGCCAACACGGCCACCTTCACCTCGTCCTTCGCCAAGGCCGGCTACTCGTCGCTCCGGGACATGCTCGACCAGCAGGTGACGGACTGCGCCAACACGCGCACTGACGTTTCGCCCGTAGACGTGTCCGGCCTCACGACCATGAGCTGGCAAAACGACCAGGAGCAGAAGGGCTTCATCGACTCGCACCACGGCCCGTGCGAGGTCTGGATCGACGACACCATGGTGGAGCACCAGGACGACTGCGTGGCCAAGTACGGCTCCGGGTACCCGGCCAAGGTGAACGCCGACTTCTCCAAGTGCTCGGGCGACTGCACGCTGCGGTTCTACTGGCTGGCGCTGCACGAGCCCAACTGGCAGATCTACAAGCAGTGCGTGCCCGTCGTGAGCGGCTCGGGGGCTCAGACGACGATGGTGCAGGGCACGGTGGTGCCCGCTGGGTCGACCACTGAGACGGCCAACGAGAGCGACGGCGGCTGCCAGAACCGCGCTCTCCGCACTGCCGATGACGCCCCGACGCACCTGGCCAACGGCGTCAAGATCGACTGGACCGACAACCGATTCCTCCGCGCTTTCAACGAGTTCGCGGCGGGCTTCCAGCTGAGCGAATGAGTTGACTGGTAGCATTCTAGCGAGGCGACTGTGCAGTAGACAACAATAGCGGCTCGCCTTCAAGACATTAATGTCGGTAGCGTAGTGTAATTCGCCATCCAAGGTATCCGAATCTTAATGTGAGTGCGTATCACGTATAAAACCCTGTCCTTGGGTCTTGGATCTTGGTCTCGCAAACGATTGCAGCAGGTCGACTGGCGAAATGGCAACTGAAGATTAGTCCCGGCGATTGTTGACGCACGTTTTTTTATCGCGTACCCGTTGGTCGCAGCTTCCCTTCAGAGGTCGAGCGCGCGGCATCAAAGAGCAATGGTCTTGAGCGTCTTGGATTGAGAGACCGCAAGTTTAAATTCGCAGCGAGCGATCAGGTAAAATTCTACGGGGTTTTGTGGAGCGAAGGAACCGAGGGTGCTTACCCTCTTTCATGCTGCATGTACGAAGGTTCCAGGTCGGGATATTTTGGTGGCGTCGATCGATACCGAACGAAAAGGATTGTTTTGCTGAAGGCACTACTACTACAGCACCGGCTCTAGATTGCGCCCTCCTTCTTCAAAAGTGGCACGGAAAACAATTCATTCCCCAATTTCCATCTCCTAGAAACAACTGCAGCCCCCACCGACGCCAAAAATGTACCTCGTGTGCCCCGTTGCTCTCGTCACGGCGGCGCTCACCTTCAAGTCTGCCGACGCGCACGGGTACATCTCCAACTCTGCCGCCCAGTTCGTCGACCCCGACAAATCGACGTTTTACGTCAAGACCATGACAGCCAACGTGAACCGCGCCTTTGGTGGCCTCCGGTGGGACGACAGCCCGGAGGCCAACGCAGCCACCTTCACCTCGTCCTTCGCCAAGGCCGGCTACTCGTCGCTCCGGGACATGCTCGACCAGCAGGTGACGGACTGCGCCAACACGCGCACTGACGTTTCGCCCGTAGACGTGTCCGATCTCACAGCAATGACCTGGCAGAATAACCCGGGTGTGATCACGCACCGGGGCCCGTGCGAGGTCTGGATCGATGAAATCATGATGAACCACCGGGACAACTGCCTCGCCGGGAACGTCGCCGTGTACTCTATGGAGATAAGCACCGACTTCTCCAAGTGCTCGGACAAATGCACGCTACGCTTCTACTGGCTGGCGCTGTACGAACCCAACTGGCAGATCGTGCGTATTGATCGTGAACAATGCTGGGGCCGGTCAACGAGCTCGCACTGAATTAATCGGTAACATTGTAGCGAAGTGAATGCGCAACGGATGATGTAGCCCCCCCCAGGCATTGGTATCGACAGCGTATATGTAGTACAGTGCACTGTGTTGTCATCCCTGGTATGCGGGGGATAACATATGAAATGCGCACGGCATGTATCGCCGTTCTCCTGTGGGCCTCACCATTGTTGACGGTATCCATCCCAGAGTCTCGTTTCCCTTCAGCATGGAAGTGCCATGACTCCGTCGCCGATGTCCACGCCAGCAGCGGTAAAACCCGCACAAATATCGATAACCGCGAGGCCATGGCGCCCGATGCATTCTCCATATCACTAGCTCTAAGTCTCTCGATGGGAGGTGACTCCTCCAACAAAACAATTCACCGCGAACGAGAACCTTCAAGCAATAAAACGAAAGGTTTGCGTATCGTCAAAGCCTGCCTTGTGTATAGCAGCCGCATTACGACATTGACCGGATCGGCTATTCAAGATCACATAGCTCTTTAGTGCCGCGCGCTCGACCTCTGAAGGGAAGCTGCGACCAACGGGTACGCGATAAAAAAACTTGCGTCAACAATCGCCGGGACTAATCTTCAGTTGCCATTTCGCCAGTCGACCTGCTGCAATCGTTTGCGAGACCAAGATCCAAGACCCAAGGACAGGGTTTTATACGTGATACGCACTCACATTAAGATTCGGATACCTTGGATGGCGAATTACACTACGCTACCGACATTAATGTCTTGAAGGCGAGCCGCTATTGTTGTCTACTGCACAGTCGCCTCGCTAGAATGCTACCAGTCAACTCATTCGCTCAGCTGGAAGCCCGCCGCGAACTCGTTGAAAGCGCGGAGGAATCGGTTGTCGGTCCAGTCGATCTTGACGCCGTTGGCCAGGTGCGTCGGGGCGTCATCGGCAGTGCGGAGAGCGCGGTTCTGGCAGCCGCCGTCGCTCTCGTTGGCCGTCTCAGTGGTCGACCCAGCGGGCACCACCGTGCCCTGCACCATCGTCGTCTGAGCCCCCGAGCCGCTCACGACGGGCACGCACTGCTTGTAGATCTGCCAGTTGGGCTCGTGCAGCGCCAGCCAGTAGAACCGCAGCGTGCAGTCGCCCGAGCACTTGGAGAAGTCGGCGTTCACCTTGGCCGGGTACCCGGAGCCGTACTTGGCCACGCAGTCGTCCTGGTGCTCCACCATGGTGTCGTCGATCCAGACCTCGCACGGGCCGTGGTGCGAGTCGATGAAGCCCTTCTGCTCCTGGTCGTTTTGCCAGCTCATGGTCGTGAGGCCGGACACGTCTACGGGCGAAACGTCAGTGCGCGTGTTGGCGCAGTCCGTCACCTGCTGGTCGAGCATGTCCCGGAGCGACGAGTAGCCGGCCTTGGCGAAGGACGAGGTGAAGGTGGCCGTGTTGGCCTCCGGGCTGTCGTCCCACTTGAGGCCACCAAAGGCGCTGTTGACGTCGGCGGTGATGGTCTTGGCGTAGTACGTCGACTTGGTCGAGTCGACGAACTGGGCGGCCGGGTTCGAGATGTATCCGTGCGCGTCGGCGGACTTGAAGGCGAGCGCCGCCGTGGCAGTCAAGGCGAGAGCAGCGGAGCGAGTGAACTGCATTCTTGGGCGTCGGTGTGAGCTGCGGATGTTGCTATGCGATGGCAAGTTGAGGAATGACTTCGACTTGGATCGATCCAAGCTCCTCTCGCCTGCATTGGTCCGCGCCAGCGAAATAAGAAGCGAGACGCACACGTGTCCAAGCTCCAAGCTGCGAGCTGCGAGAGCGCTGCCTCGGTGCCTTTCCTTTTATTGCTCGAAGTTGCCACCTCTGGATTCATTCGCGCCGGCCGTCGTCGAGCGCCGTCGTAAGTGCTGGACCATCACCGCGCAGGACGATCAGTCATACTCGCTGTCAGAAGCTCCAGCCTGGATCCTAGTCAAGCAGAAGAATCGCCATTGCCAGCAGGCAGCACGCGCGAGCGTTTGAAAGGGCAATCGCCACGCGCGCGACTGCAGTGGGGCAGGCGTTTCTGACCACTGCACGTACGTTGATCCTCGTAGCCTGAAATTCGATGACGTGGAACAGAGGGCAGAGTTTGACATAGATCACCGGCGTGACTATGGCGTCGTGATGTAAAGTTCTGCCTGAAAGTTTTTGGTTTGGGTATGTGCATGTATTATAGTGCCGGTGGCAACACCCGACTAGGGGGAGTCGCGGCGAATCGTGGGGTCCTTGTGCTCGTCGTAGTTGCGCTCTAGGTAGTCGACGTGCACGAAGGCACGCTCCACGTTGTCTAGCTCCTCCACCTTGTCCTGCAAGCTGAGGCTGATGTCGTGGGCGTCCTTGACGCACATGTCTTCGGGCAGGATGACCTCCATCTCCACGAGGTAGTTGTTGCCGAAGTGGTATGCGCGCACGATGTCGGTTCTCATCATCGGGTGGTGGACGTCGCCCAGCAGCCGGATCTGATCGATGAACTCCTGGTCGGCCTCTGCGAATGTGCAAGTGAATGCAACGCGCATCGAGTACAGTTAGGGCAACAGTAAACTACGCAACAAAACAGAGGGTAGTTGGCGGCACGTACGCAGGCCGACGAGGCGCTCCACTTGCTCCTTTCCAGTCGCAAGCCAGCTGACGGCAATGTACACCGAGATCACGATGGCGCCGACCGAGTCGAGGTACCATAGACTCGAGTGCCAGTGGGCGGCGAAGGCGGCGGCGACTGCGACTGTGTTGCTGAAGACATCGTTGCGGTGGTCCTACACAGCACCAAACAGCACAGCACGGGCAGCGGGAGTCAGGGTTGGTTGTGTTCATAAACGCGGCTCGAGAGTGTTAAACGAGCGTCGAGATTGACTGGCCGCGAGGAGGAGGAGGCCCACGGTACCTGTGCGAGTGCGTCGGCCGAAGGCGAGTGCGACGCGATCTTGGCGCAGACGTACCACAGCGCCAGCTTGACCACCATGGCGACCAGCAGCACGACCATGGTGAAGTTGGAGATCTCGAGCACCCGCTGGTGGCCGTTGAATCCCTTGATGAGCGCCTCCACCGACTGTTGAATCACTTCAATCGCTTCGAAGACCCAAGCAGAAAAAAAGATTAGAAGATGTATGTAACCTGTTGCTGCTGCAGTTGCTGCTCACCTGCCATGCCCATCAACGTGGCCGAGATGATGACGGCAATGGGCTCGAGCCGCCGTCTGCCGGCCGGGTACTTGACGCTGGGCGTGTGCATCCGCTTGTCCGAGTACCAGAAGAGCGCCTGCGACGTCAGGTCCAGGATCGAGTCCACCAGCGACGACAGCACGGCCAGCGAGCCGCTCGTGAAGGCCGCGTAGATCTTGACGACGGCCAGCGCCTAGAGCAACGATAGTCGATTAATTAGTCGATTGTGGGTGCGTAGAGGTAGAATGCAGTGCAATGCAATGCAGAAGTAGAACGGCGGGTACGCACCACGTTGGCCGCGAGCGACGCGTTGATGGCGGCCTGCACGCGCAGCGTGGAGCGCGAGGGCGAGGCCAGGTGCTGCGCCTCCACGTCCGCCTCCTTCTTGAGCAGGAACGCGTGCGACACCTGCGAGCGGCGGTAGCGCTCGTCCACTTTGGAGCCGCCGGGGGTCGTCGTCGCCACGGACAGCGACCCGTAGCCGTTGGGCGTGTGCGGGCTCCGCTGCTGCTGCTGCTGCTGCGGCTGCCGCAGCGACGGGGAAGCGAGCGGCGAGGACTCGGCCATCGGTGAGGCTGGGCAGGGACGGAGAGGAGGTCTGGTCTGCTGGGGCAGATCGCGTGTGGTCGAGGTTCCGCTGGGGACGGTGAAAAACTGTACCAGCTTCGACGTTTGGAACCGCTCTCAACTTGATACAGTTCGCGATACACATTTAACGTATAATACCGATTACGACGCGGCGTAATATTGTGTACATTCGGGGCCTATTGAGGGTGTACTAATCGGTATCTTACCTTACTGGGGCCGATCCGCTTGGAATACGCTACAATAATTTTCAAAACTGTCTATAAACCGCTTTGAAATTGTTACAGCATTACATACATTATGTAAGTAAGTTGCACCGCTTTGACACTGTAACAAGCGTGCCTCAGCCCGTTTGTCTCCAGTCAAAAGACTAACGTTGCGGCCCAAAGTCCCAGCACCGTAGAGCCATGTTCGTGCTGACGCGCATCTCGGACGTGATCCCCGTGGCGCCGGAGCTGTTCGACGCCGACTACACGCAGGTGCTGATCGAGGAGATCGACCGCAAGTACGCCAACAAGGTCATCGCGGACGTGGGGCTCTGCATCACGCTCTACGACTTCGTGAGCATCGGCGACGCGTTCGTGCACCCGTCGGACGGCACGTCGCACTCGCAGGTCGAGTTCCGCCTCGTCGTGTTCCGCCCGTTCGTGGGGGAGGTGCTCAAGGGCCGCATCGTGAGCTGCACGGAGGAGCACATCCGCGTGTCCATGGACTTTGTGCAGGACATCATCATCCCGTCCTACGCGCTGCAGACCCCGTCCTACTTGTGCGTTGCCTGCTGGCTTGTTGTTGCAGCAGTCTGGCACTCACTGCCACTTGCTTGATGTTTGTTGCTGTTGCTGTTGCAGTGACACGGCGGAGAGACTGTGGGTGTGGAAGTACTCGGAGGGACAGGAGAAGTTCTACATGGACCTGCACGAGGAGATCCGCTTCCGCGTGACCAACATCAACTTCACGCGGGTGACCAAGACGGCCAAGGGTACGAAAGAAGGCTGTGCCATTAAGCTCTGCCAGCCCCATTGTCTCGAGGTCGTTAATGGCGTTGCATGTCATGTCGACTGCTGGACAGGTATTCAAGCCACGACGACCGAGGCCACGGACAAGGCGGAGAAGGAGGTCAGCGCGGGCGACATGCGGCAGTCGCTGGCTCGCCGGCGGTCGTCGAGCGTGGATCTGTCGGACAACGACCCCACGCCGTCTGCCATTCACATCCTGGTGCGTAGAATCACCAACCAAGCCTCTCTGTTGGTGCTGCTTGTGCATAATGTCTGACGGCCGCATGCGTGTTTCAATGTGCAGGGAACGATCGACGAGGACGGCCTGGGCTTGTCGTCGTGGTGGACGAGTTAATTTACCATATTGCGGTTAGACGAATGCCCTTAACAAGAAACGCAGTTAGCCCTCTCCACACGGTCGAGTAGTTTTTCGGTCGCGCTGTCCGTTACAGGCCCAGGGACGCCAAGATCAGCTCAAGCCCAGCAAGGTGGGCACAGCGGCGATGTCGTCGGAAGCAGACGCCATGGCGCTCAAGTCTCGGGCCGAGGTGCAGCTCCTGAGCGTCCTCAACCAGAAGAAAGCGCGCTCCGCGTCCTTCTACCTCAAGGAAGAGCAGCAGAGGGCGCTGGCGGAGGATGAAGAGGACTCGAAGCTGGCGCAGGCTCGGAACCGGATCGCGTTCGAGGCGCTGCCAGCGAGCACCGAGGAGGCGCGACTGGTGTCGGAGGTTCGGCAGCTGGAAGACGACTACTTCGTCGTAGGCGCCGAAGACAACCAGAGCTCGCACTCGCACCGACCGCAGGAGGGCCCGAGCCAGATCAAGCTCAACGATGTTCGTCGTCGCGACCGCCACATGGAGGCGCAGATGCAGTACGCGGAGGATGTCAGGGCGATCAGCGAGGACGTGGAAGTCGCGATCATCCGGGCAGCGGACGAGGTGAAGGAGGTTCTGGCAGCTATCGACGCCGGCATCCGTGAGGCGCAGGCCGCCCTAACGGACAACGAATTGCTGCTGGCGTCCGACAACGAGAGCATCCTGGCCATGTGGAGGGAGCTGGAGGCCGTTTGCCAGCGAAGAACCAACGAGATCGCTCGCTTCGCCGCCCGACTGGACGAGATCGAACAGACTCGGATCCATCGCGTGCGCGTCGGACTGCAGCACTTGACGCATGTCCTGATGGAAACAGCGCACGCGTTGCCGCCCGAAGTCGAGCGCATCATCGAAGCAGAGGCGTACGAGGTCAACACCGTCGTCATCTCCAACCGACGAGTGTACGCCGACCTCGTTGCCAGGATGGGGACAGCCAACGTCGACGAGTTCCTGAGCGCTCGGCTCGCGTGGGAGCAGGGCCAGGTCCGGTGGCGCCACCTCCGGCACGAGGATGCCATCGACAAGTTCCAAGCCACACTCAACTCGCCCCTGTTCACCGATCCAGAAGAGCGACGCCACGTGCTGGAGCAGATCCGCGTCTTCCAAGAGAAAATTCACCGCGAGCAGCGTCTCGAGGTGCTGAAGCGGCTGAAAGACGCTGGGGCCGCGCTCAGCTCGGAGCAAGCGAAGCGGATTCTGGAGGAGCTCAGCACGACGCAGCAGTTCGAGGAGGAGAAGAACCAAAGCTTCTTCTCCGACTTGAGGGGGCTGCACGAGTCGAAGGGAGACGCTGCAAAGTCACTACGAGAAGACCTTCGCCTGGAGCTCCATGGGTTCGGGGCCATGGCGAAAGAGGGAGCGATCGAAGAGGCCAAGTCGACGCTCGTGTCGCTGCTGAGTGACGACACTATGGAGGACTTTTTCCGTGCGGCTGGAGGCCTCAAGACGGAGCTGGACACGCTCGCAAAGCAGCTCTGCGTCGCGGACCTCATTTACAGCGCCAACCTGGAGCCGGTGGTGAGCTCGGTGGGGGTTCTACTGAGTGCGTTGCCCCTGGAGAGCGTCATGGAGAACCAGGGCAAGGAGGCCGAGCGGAAGGCGGTGCAGGCGACTCTCGAGAAGATTCGCAAGGCCAGCAAGGGCGAGATTCTGTCGCTGTTGCCCTTTCTGCAGACGCAGATATCGATGCTGATGAACCTGGAGGAAATGAGCGACAGCTTTAAAGGAGAGTTGGAAGACATCATGGCTCAGTTGGGCGCGATTATCCAAGAGTCTGGGCCCCTTCAGGCTACAACCGAGGACTCGCCTTCGTCCCCGCTCAAACGCACAGGCAGCATGAGTCCGGTCAATTCGTCAGCCTCTAGCGATAAGCTGGCTTCTCGTTCGCCTTCTCTCGCTGCCCCATTGAGCCCCAAGAGCACGAGGAAGAACTCTGCCATGTTCGGTGCGGCGTCGACCACCAAGGGCAAGACGAGCGACGGACTTCAAAGCAATGGCAGCGCTGTCGATCTCCAAGCGATCCGGAAGGTGCAGCGCCGCCTCGGTACGCTCGTGTACGCGTCAGAGCTGGGTCCACCGTGGCAGCAGCATCTGCACTTCATTGCAGACCAGCTCCTGCTGCAGAAGCATGCCAACTCTACGGTCGACGAAGTGATCGCGCGCGAGTGTGACAACCTCATTGAAACGCGGCAGCAGGAGAGCCGCTTGCTCGTGGAGGAGATGAGGAAGCGCATGGAGCAACAGAGCGGGCTACTGCACGACCAAGTGGAGAAGCTGGCCAAGTTCTTCCTCCAGGTGGTGCTCTGCATGGAGGAAAGCGCCGACAAGGTCGAGTACGTGAACCTGAGCGTGATGGACCTGCTCGACACGCTCAAGGAGAACGACGAAGAGACTCTCGCAGAGCTCGAGACAAAGTTCACGCAGAGCTGCGCGTGCCTCCGACACTCGCCCAATGATAACGTCCTGCGCGACGAGTTCCAGCGATCGTCGGAGCTTCTGATGCTCATTGAAGGCGAGTATCGCGCATACGACAAGCGAGTGTCTTTGGCGGCAGACAACAACGTGGTGGCTATCGCCAAGCAGCGGTCTCTGTATCTCCAGCGCCTCTGCGACTTCTTTGGGCTGAGGCAGCTGCATGCACCTCCAAGCGCCGATGCATTCAACTTGGACCACTTCCTCAGCGCGCAACACATTGAACAAGTGCTAAACCCAGCACTGCTGGCTCAAGACGCAACAGAGGACGCCCCACCAGCTGCAGACCCCCCTGCTGAGCCAGAGATTCGTCCACCGGAGGACGAACTTTTCCGCGCAGCTTCAGGCTTGGAGCTGATGGTCGTTCTCTCCCTTGCTGCGCTTGCTCATAACATCCTGGCTCAGAGTGAAGAAGACGAAGGCGAAGAGGGAGGAGAAGCACCTGAAGTACCGAACACTGAGCAGGACGAAGACCACGAGGATGATAACCGCCCGAACGATGACAGCGACGCAGCAGAGGCTGAGCCGATGGACACGTCACGTTCGTCCGTACTGGAGAAGGTTGAAGCCGAGTTCCTGGTACTGACCGTCCCGAGCGACACGATCGAGAGTATGCTCGCTGTCTTCCGAGACGTGATTGTGTCAAAGTACGACTCGAACGCCGCGGCGACATCGACGCAAACGGAGGACACGCGGGATGAGCGACATGCGAGCTCCTCCATGCTTCTGGAGGAGAGGCTGCGCGTCCACTGGCCACGTAAAGGGCGGCTGGACGTGCAGTTCTATCAGCCGCGAATGGGGGAGCTCCTGAACCACCAGCAGCGACAGGAGCGTCACTTGAGGGGCCTCTGGGCGAAGGTGGAGGAGCAGCAGGCGTCCTTCTCGAAGAAAACGGAGGAGGCTCTCGCCAACGTTGAGCAGGCTCGAATTGCGCAGATCGCCTTCCAAGCTCAGCTCCCGCTCCAGCTCAGCCTCGCTGCGCTCCAGGGCCTCGAAGTGAAGGCCAAGAAGCGCCTCGGCGTCTTCAAGAGCGAGGCGATGGACAAGTTGGCCGTCCTCCGTGCGATGACCGAGAGTGATATCAACGGGCTGCTGTCCTCGTGCCAAGATTACGTGCGTGCATGCTCTTCGCAGCTCTTCCCCGACTTGACGAGCTGTGAGATCATCAGCGGATGCGATTACCACCCAGAGGAGATTGCCGCTGTCAAGGAGAAGCTCTCCGCCATTGAAGCGCAAGCCCGTGATCGAATCCTCGAGCGAGAGAAGCGAATGACTGAGATCAGTAGCAGCCAAGCGCTGGTGCTGGACATGTGGCAGGCCTTCAAAGCGAGGTACCAGGCTTGCGTGCAGAGCTTAGCGATGAAGGAGGGACTCGGCCAAAAGTTCGGGCTTCCTCGTCGAGCGGCCCAAGAGCGCTACCGGTCTGAGATGACGCGATGCGAAGCGCGGTCTGCGTCCATTAACGCGCTGCTGGCCTCTCTCCAATCGATAGTCGACGAAGAGAAGAAGTATGACAGCCCCTCAGAGTTGGTGTACGATGGGCGGGAGCTTACGGGCACCGTTCTAACCACGCTGATGCAGCTTCGAGCCAAGATTTACCACCGCGGGATGTACTTCCGCTTCTTGAGAAGTCCAAGTCAGCTCGAGCCGAGACCAGTAGAGTTCAACCCAGTTGCAGCACAAGGTGACGAGGAAGGACTGAGCACGGTACGCGACCGTGAAGTCGTGGACGAGGAAGACCAGGCGCTTGCCACCCCCTTCCTTGACTTCGCCGACCAAGTGAGTGCCAAGTGCCAAGAGGAGACTAAGGCTCTGTATCAGCAAGAAGGGAAAACCGAGGAACTGCCGCCCTCGGGCGTGCCTGTCGCTCTGGAGGAATACCTGGCCAGCCAACAGGAGAAAGCGCGGTCGTTTGTGATCCAACAAGAGGAATTGTATAGCGAGCAAGTGGGTGGATTCGCGCATGTGTTGGCTCTTGTTCCGGGGATTGTGGTGATGAACTTCATGGAGCAGGCGAAACAGCAAATGCGGCTGAGGGTTTCAGACATCACCACGGTGTTCGAGGCTCAGTATCAGTCGTGGATGAACATCAAGAGCCAGCATACATTAGAGCTGCGGCCGCATCTCTGTAGCCCAAACAACGCCCACCTCTTGCAGGAACTCGAAGAACGGGAGAAATCGCGGTCGGCGTCTACTCGAGTTGCGCTGCTCAACCATCGAAACCAGTTCTTGGCCGGCCAGATCCAGTTGTCAATGGCGTTTGAGGCTCGACTAGTTGGCCTCTTTCAGTGCCTCATGCTGCTACTGGACTCGTCGGTGCTGTCACCGGACGACCTCAAACCGTTTTCAGGCGAGGAATTGCCTAAAGCCAAGCGCAAGTCGCTGAAGCGGCTGCGCAAAATGGCTCGAGTGAACGAGGTGGGTGATCCTCGTGAAGTCAAAAGAACAGCTGCGGAGATGCAGAAGTTGACGCAAAGCGGAGAAGCCCCTCGGTTTCCGCTGCGCTCATGGCCTGGTATTCCTTCCTTCGGACTGCAGTCACTTTGGGAGGAGATAAAAGCTGAGACTCTTACAAAGGACGAAGGCATTGCCTTTGCGTCAACTGGGACAGCTGAGTCCTCCATCCAAGACTTGGCGTGTGTGCCTCTAGCGTCCAATGATGGGGCATGCGTGGCTCTTCTTACACCAGCACACAGGGCACTCATCAAAGCAAGGGACACGGCTTATGCTGCCTACGTGGGGTTCTGTCGCGAAGAAACTCGACGTCTTCTGGATAGTTTGCACGAACGACTCGAAGATGAAGTCAAGTGGACACAGAGCTGGCAGAAAGGGATATAATATATGAAGCAGCAACAGTTGGGATAGCTACAGTAAGAAGTGTAATTGGTGTGGGTCCGCTAATAGTGTGGGCGCGCAATTAGTATGGCCTACACTAATTAAAACCCTCAAAAATTGCCAAGAAAACAGTATAAGTTTCACTATGGACATACTAGAGAGTTGGGCTGGGAGCGCTGTTGTAATTTAGTTTTGTGGACCGCACCTAATTGAAGCCTCGAGAAGACTTACGTGGGTTTGGGATGCGAATCACTCCACTGTACAGCTCCGACTAGCAACTTGTTGCGAACAATTTAACTATTAGTGACGCAAAAAGTAGCTAGGCAACAATGGAAACGCAGGTCCAGAATGAATTATCGGTTGAAACACAAAACGCGAAATTTTGACAGGCCAAAAGCGCATACTATAAATAAATAAACACACCAATGCTTCATGATTATAGTACCATGGTACAATAATATGTTACTGTTTTTGGAGAGATTACACGTTAGTTAAAGAACGGAATCAAAATATAAAATATATTCTGGAGAAGTGCTGAGAAGAATTCCGAAAGATCCTGACTTGACGTGACGCGACTTTAGATGTCTCGGTCCGAGGTTAGGATAATCGACCAAATCATGGTATTAGTATTACTGGCCCTGCTGGAGGTCTGGTATAAATATCGGTTATACAATACTTTCGTATAGAAAACAAGTATCAGTATTAATACAGATTGTATTAATACTCTGGGTAATACTTTAGGCTTGTACAACTTTATGTGGCCCACATTAGCTCGGCTTCGCCAGTGGCGTGTCTATACTGAGCCCACTTCCGATTTTGCTTACTAGCCGCGACGTGACGAGAGTGACGGCGTGTTCGGGGGGAACCTTCTAAACGAGGAAGGCGTGAAGTAACACAGTTCAAGAGCGAGCGGGTGAAACACTTGGTTAAACTATACGACCCTCTAATCGAACGACCACGGTACCAGCACCCCGGGATCAAGGACTCATGGGAGGGCACAGCAAGCCGCCGGACGACGGCAGGGTAGCGCGTGAAGAAGAGGATAACGAGGTGATCGACATGGCTTCGCCAACACCCACTGACACGTCCCAGGCACTGGGGCCCGATGTGGAGATGGACGAGGTTGCTCCAGCAACAGACCAAAACGCCAGGGCGCCAGAGGAGGCCAACGCTATCCACGAGGAGGAAACGGCCGAGAAGCTCACGTTTGCAGAGATGTACACGTATCTACGCAGTGAGCTTACCGGACTCGATCTCACCAGGGTCAAAGACGTAGTCAGCACAGTCGAGTATGCCGAAGCGATGTTCGCAGAGGTGTTCAACGCACGACCTAAGGAACCGCTCCCTGCTGACCGCAATCACTACCCGGAACTCCCCGATGAAGAAGGAGAGCGAATGCTTCAGTTCCTGCTGGCTCATCTCAGCAGTGGGCGATCGAACGAGCGCCAATGGCGGGCAGCTATGTACGATCTAGCTCGGTCGATCTACAAAGCGCATACACGTCCACTTACGAAGACAATTGACCACCGTATCGCTGAACTTCAAGTCAAGGCAGGACCAACGAGCGACCCATGGCCCCAAAAGCTACTCTCGAAAAATGAGGCTACGGATACTGATGTCGAAATGACGGGATCTTCCACGTCGACGTTTCGATTTCTGCGGAAAATCTATTCTCCGCAGGAAATAGATGAACTTCGGGATTTGTGTGAAGCCCCATTCGGATTTCCTGCACTACTGCGCAAGCCAACGGAGCCAGAACAGAAAGTGATCCGAGGTCTCCTCGAAGGATTTATTCTCTGTGAGCATCTGCCGGAGTTTCTGAAATGCATCTGCAATAATGCGTCCCTACGAGTCATCCAAAATACGATCAAGGCCCAAGTGGAGGGAGACCTGGTCCTTCTTCTCCAACCCGACTTTCCAGTATATCCCGATTTTCAGACCCGTGAACGGCTGATAGGCATGATCCTATTGGGGGTGGGAAGAGGAGGCTATGACAAGACGCAGGTGGTCGCTATGCTACGAGAAACCAAGCAGGTCTGCTACGATGAAGGACGACACGCTGTCCATCTCATCTTCTGGACGAGGGAACTCGCCACTAAGTGGAGCGCCGTTTTCCACTCCCTCCCCTTTCGGAGTCGACGCTTCCCTTTGCAGAACGAACATCCCGCGGTGCTCACTGATAGCGTGGACTTGAAGACCAGAGCGGCTTTGGTATGGACCCGCCAAGTTGGAGCGGATGGCATCCGCGACGAGCAGCCACGGGAGCGCTATCACGTTCGATTACTCAATGTGTCCCGCTTTCTGGACGAATCAGCACTCGATGCCTTCATCCAGGGACAGTTCCATGGGTCCTACATGTCGTAATGCGGGTTGAAGGATTGTGAGGCGATGGACCCGGAGATTACCGAAGGTGACCCAAGAGTGAGCCACTTTAATTATGGGACACCCTAGCTCGGCGTCCCGTATAGAAGGACGGCGACTGATTACGAAACCCGATGGCGTATTTACGGAGATCCAGAACGGGGAGGCCCGTAACAAGGACGATGACACCGCACGGAGACAGCAGATGACGTCATGAGGTAAAGGCGTGCAGCATACTGGTTGGTTGGCCGGCAGACGAGCCGCCGGTAGATAGGCAGTTCAGTTCAGAATTTCCAACAACGAGACAAGGTACTTCTTCATATTAGTCTTTGTGTTGTGCGGTTAGCGCCTACGTGTGTACTGTGACTGTTTCCTACCTACTTGCGAAGTGTACTCGGGGTTCTGGATTGATTTGGCCTCCCCGGTAACCTTCTAGTAGCGTAGTGTGTTGCATTGTCTGGACTGAGGAGATCAGCTCTCAGTGTTCGACAGTAGGGCACTCTAAACGGTTTAGTAAGGTATTGGTGTGCGTCTCGCACTTTGGTTTGGACCCGCAGACTAGTTGCGGCAGGAGATCTCCAGTAGATCTCGTACATATTGTACAACAAGTTGTCGTACAGTGGGAAGAGTTACCTCGCTGTACAAGTGCATCCGCGACAGAGTTAACCTAAGTCTCTGCCTGCAAGTGTAAGGAACCCCATATTCACCCCTTCATACTACACGTCTTCTAGGAATTACGCTAGATAAAGATCCGAGTCTTGCTACAAGGGTACACAAGGTGAGGCCTAGAGATCTCGGGGCTAGTTCTCGTTGTCTTTGGGTATTTGGCTTGCAGGGTAACCCCCCCCCGTAGTTGCGTGGCAGGACACGTGTGGGAGTTTATTAGTTTTTATCTGAGGGACTCCACCACAATGGTGCGCGTGCCCGGATCTACTAGTCCGAAAGGGGACGTGAAGGTGAAGGTTGAGGTGAGGGAAGACGGAACTCCGCTGGGACCGGCGGAAGTTAAACGTGAAAACACTAGGTCCACCGACGGACAGGCAATAGGGACGCCTGAGCCGAAGGATTTCGTTTACGAAGAAGTTCCCCGTTAAGGCTCCGAAAGGAGCCGTCCAGGACTCGGTCCAAAAACCGAGTTCCATTGGTCCTGCTGCTAAGCGGGACCCCGGCGTCGCTGAAAAGCGAGCTCGAAACCTGGAGCGCGAGCATCTGAAGGGGGTCATCCGCGACCCCGCTGCCCGAAGCGATGCTCTAGACGCTGCGATGGACTTCATGGAAGTCGAAGATGCGAAGAAGAAAGCCGAGAAGAAAACGGTGAAATTGAAGATCTCGGCGCTAGCGGTCCATGGCCCCAGCAACGACACTCACGATGAAGACAAACGATTTCGTGAAGCCGAAGTCAACTACTTCCGTCAAGAGCTTGCGTTCCTGCTCCAGAGAGGTCCGTTCCTGCGTAAGTTGGGGCTGACAATGCCATGGCCTCTCACGGGTCCAGTTCGCAACCCGCGCACACTAACAATCCGAGATCCGCTTCACGCCGTCACGATGCTGTTCTGCGTGCTCGAAGATGCTGGTTTCAAGGTACATGAACAGCGGATCTCCACCGATGTACGCGAGTACGATCTGAAAACCACCGTCCTTACGCTCGCGCGGGTGTACGCAGTGTTGCAGAAGCTCGTCCCGAGTGCAAATGACTCATCCGCGCCGTTGCCGACCGGAGACCTCACACCTCCTCGGTTGGACGATTCACGGATCTACTTCAAGTTTGAAGATGACGGTGACGCTCTCATGAGGAGCACTACCTCAACCAAGAAGCCTCCACCGGCCCCACGTGTGTCCCGCCGAGAACGACGTGCGCAAGGGATCCCAGCGATCGCTGCAAACGATGTAGGACGCGGGAAGTCTGCGCAAGTGTCAAATATTGCGCAGACTCGCCCAGCGAGAGGACCACGTGGGAGGATCCAGGAGGCTCAAGAGGTTGCAAGAGAGCCCGATCGCCCCGGCGGTGTGGCTGAAGACCTTCTTTACCAGTTTGCGAACGAGCGAGACGAGCCTGAAGACGTTGAGATGCAACCAGTCACTGCGTCTCCCGCTCGGCCACGTATCGGGTACCGATCCCAGACACAACCGGAATACCAAGGAGATCTCCATGACCTATCCGATGACCTCGGCTATGATGGAGGTGGCGGAACCGGAGGTCGTGTCGCAGCTGTGTCCACGGCAACAAGGTTGCGAGCATCGGCTGTGTCCGAACTGAAGGACTTCAGCGGCAAGGAACATGACGAAGAAGCCGCCCGAGCCTGGTTCAACAAGGTTAGAACGGCCTTCCGACGGGATCAGATGCAGTCAGACGAGATGTACTTGACATTTGCCGATTTGATGATAGGCCCTGCGCGCAATTGGTATTACCAGCTGAGCCGCACCGCTCGCGCGTCGTGGACTGACCTGGGTGAACAGTTCCAGATCCACTTTTGCGGTAAAGGGATCTCCCTCGCGCGCAAGTACTACCCCATGCTGCGCGGGAGTCAGGAAGACCCACTGGATTACTTATACCGGCTTAATCTGGCCGGGATAACTGCAAACTTGAAGATCCATGATGGCACCAAGGAACAACGACGTGAACACGTCGACCACTTCATCGATACAGTCCAAGATGACGATCTCGCCGGATCTCTGGTAGTGTTGAGGCTGCCTGACTCAGAAGCTCTCGAAGGCGTCCTGTTGGCCATGCGACGCCGCCACCAACGTCGCAAGATTGAGACCCAAGGTTCGAAATACCGCCAAAAGGCTCCCGCCCCTGCAGCCTCCTCGAGGGCGGTGCGGGTTGTGACTACCGGTCGCGGACGCCGCGGAGATCACGGAGATCTCAACGAGTTCGAGGGCGCATCAAGCAGTTCCGATAACGAATCTGAAGACGAAAGAGCGCACGTGTTTTCGGCAGCTAGGACGCCTACACCAGGAGATGGTGAACAGCCAGGGGCGCGCCAAGACCGCGAAGACCAACTGGGGCGCCCGAAGTACGGCACTCGATGCTCACACTGCGGATCTCGCAAGCATACGGATCTCGGGTGCTGGAAGAGGCTCACGTGGCAGAAGTGTGGACGCATGGGCCATCCTACCGACAAGTGCTTCTACGTCTGCAAGTGCTGTGGAGACGTTCACGAAGCAGGTCAGTGTAAAATCGGCGACTTCTTCGATGCTGTTCGCCAATGGTACAACCCGACTCGCCATGCCAGACTGCTGCCCGAGAGCGTCGAGAAGGCGTTAAACTAGACCGCTCGCCAGGCCTGAACAGCCTGGTACGTGACGAGCGATCGAAGTTCTGCATTTATGCATATGTTCAGAGGAAGGCGCGAGCGTTAGAAGACCCAACTTCCTGTAATGCGGTGAATACAGCTAGATCTCTTACCTCGGATGAAGATGACTATTCGCGTCGCCCTTGTGTGATGGCCCTTCGACTGTCGCCGGGTGAACGCCGAGGTTACTGGAAGTATTACACTCCCTCCAAGTGGTTCAAGCAGTCGAAGGCGACCGGTGCGGTCAACAATGTCCGTGCCGTCCTACTCTTTGATACTGGAGCCGAAGTGTCGATAATCGACTCTACCTTTGCTCAAGCTCACTCTGGCTGGAGAGTTGGTGTACAAGTTCCGCGTGTGGGTTGGAGATCTCTCAGGACAAGACGTCATTCTCGGCATGGATTTTATGGTTCCTGCGGGGGTGAGGTTGGACCTGGCTGACGGAACGCTCTGTCTGCCGGACGAAGTTCGCATCCAGATGACCGACCGTAAGCCACTGTATAGCAGCAAGGCTGACGCGGTCTACGCAACGGGATTCCATGAAGTCGGTCCTGGCCAATGGACAGAGATCTCACTCGAGTCCCACAACAAGCGGTTTGAACTGTGGGTAACGAGAGGGGGAAAATGGGTGATCACGGTGGTGAATGGTGGATTCGGTAACAAGTCATACCTCCGGATCACCAACATCAGCACGAGCCGCCTGGTACTGGATGGTTTGGTGTGTTTGGCAATCTGGTTACCCGTTGGGCAGATCCCGCGTCGACCTGGATTCGCTAGGAAGGATTTAAACCGCTATCGGGAGTGGCAAACACTTGCGTTCGAAGCAACTGTGGACACTGGAGATGCAAACGAAGCGGAAGTTGAAGAGTCTCGACCGCTGGTCGAGCGTCCTAGCTACCGGACTCCGACTGCGATTTTAGCACGGCCTCCACAAGTGCAGACCGTTGAAGCAGCAGCAACATCAGAAGAATGCACGCGACTCACACTGGACGACACACATCCTCAAATGCAGCTGATGAAAAGTTCGACTGATCCGACTAGGGTGACCGAAACCGACGAGGACGTGATCTCTACCGATCCCGATCAGGTGATCTCTGGTATGGACAGCGATGACTCCAGTCTACCGCGTACGGAAACTCACGCAGGCGAGGAGAGCGGCCTATGCCTTACGAACAGTGGCGAAACACTGGTAGGCTTGGCGTCGACTCCGGCAAACGTGGCTGAGTCCGAGCTCCGCAAGGAGTTCCCAGAATATACCCCTGACCTCATGCCACAATCCAAAATACACGCCGCGGCCACCGAGGAAATGGTTCATCGCACGTTGTCGGTCATCGTTGAAAGCGACTGGGGCGACAGCTGTAGCTGTGCGTTCGAAGCGCTGAGTCTACTGGTAGCTGGGGTAGTTTTGACTGGCAGACCGACGACGAGAAAGAAGAGAAGCCGGTGAGCGGAATGCTCCCAGTGACCCAGGTCGAACCAAGCCAAGGCGGAGATGCAACCGACATGAATGAAGCGAAGTATGTTCATGAAGGGGCCGATCTCACTGCGGAAGAAATCGAAAAGGAGATGGCGGTGTTACCAGAGATCTCCCTGACGGCAGAAGTTAAAAGAGAAGATCTCAAGGTCGGGGATCCAACTGAGAACACAGCAGAGGAGATTGATCGTCTGCGTGATATCATTTGGGAGCGACGTCACCTTCTCATCGGCAAAGGGAATGCTTTACCCCCTGCGGCGACGGGGGCGATCTGTGACATCGACGTTGGTGGTGCACGACCGGTGGCTCAGCGTTGTCGCCGGATCCCGCCTCAGTTCCGTGAAAAGGTGTTCCAACTCGTCAAGGGGCTACTGGGGGCGAAGATTATTCGGATCTCCACTTCTCCTTGGGTGTCTCCGATCGTTATCGTCGTCAAGAAGAACGGCGTGGACGTCCGACTCTGTATCGACTACCGTCTGGTCAATGCTTTGACACGACTGATGATCTACCCCATGCCGTTGATTGACGACCTCCTCGAAGATTTCGACAGTTTGCTGTGGTTCTGTTCTCTCGACATGGCGAGTGGGTTCTGGGTACCGATCGAGCCCGAGAGATCTCCGCGTTCATTACGCCGTTCGGCCTGTTCGAGTGGCTGCGAATGCCGTTTGGTCTGAAGAATGCCCCCCCCCCCAAATCTATCAGCGGCTGATCGGAAATGGCGTGCTGCGGATCTCGCCGGGTCAAGATCGCGCGGATCTCGTCAACATTTTCGAGGAAGGTATTCCTGAAGATCGATCGCTGCCGTCGGTGCTGGGGCGTCGCTCTTACATCGACGACATCTTAGCTGGAGCAAGCTCGTGGGACGAACTGTGTGAGAAGGTCAAGAAGCTCCTAGAGGTTTGTGACCGCTGGAATCTGTTTATTAGCGCGGAGAAGAGCAGTTGGGTTATGAGCAAAGTCGACTATCTGGGGCATCAGATCTCCGGTGAAGGCCTGTTCACCAAGCCGAAAGATTTGGCAAGTCTGGAGGCGTTGAAGTTTCCCAAAACGCTTAAGGCTCTCCAGTCATTCCTCGGCAGTCTCAACTACTACAATCGCTTCATCGAAGATTTCGCAGTAAATGCCACAGTGTTGTATGAGTTCGGAGATTCCGATTTCATCAAGGGTCGAGCCACAAACGTCAGCGGAAATCACGAGGCGACTGTGAGATGGGGCCACGCGCTACAAGCCTTCGATACCCTGAAGTTCAAGATGACCAACGCACCCATGCTCTACCATTTTGCCCCAGAGTTGGATCCTGTTGTGATTGTGTACGCAAGCAAGTGGGCGATCTCTGCCTCTCTCGTTCAGTGTCGTGATGGAGTGTACGTACCCGTCAAATTTACGAGTAGGACACTGCGGTCTCACGAGATCGGGTACGACATTGTGGAGAAGGAAGTACTGGCTCTGCTAAGAATCCTCGATAGCTGCTTCACCATGCTGAGTGGTCGACACATCCGAGTGCTCACCAGACACACGACTCTCGCATGGCTCTTCCGCGCGAAAGGCTTGAAGGGACGGCTAGCTCAGTGGGCGGCGCTGCTCTCCCCCCATTCGCTAGAGATCGAACGTTTAAGGAAAGGCGGAGATGAGCTACTAGGTTTGGCTGCCGCCAGTATCACTCCGCGCGCAGAGATGGATGCAGCGTTGGAGGAGATCTCTCCGCAGAAGAAGTCGACGAGAGCATTGACTATCCCGATGCCGACTTTTACGCCCGGAGAAAACGTTTGCGTCGTCAGCTTTGACGGATCGGCCAAGCCGAAACGAGTTGGTGGAGCTTTCAGCGCTGTGGTATGGGATGCTCCTGGATGGAATGTTGTCAAGGCTGAATCTGGCTATTTACCAGACCTCACTGTGAACGAGGCCGAGTACCATGGCCTCCTTCTCGGACTTCGTTTGATTGCCGATCTCCAGATCGACCGTCTAATTGTGTGTGGCGACTCCAATTTAGTCATCCGCCAACTGCGTGGAGAGATGGAGTGCAAGTCATCGGGACTCCAGCTCTTGCGTGAGAAGGCCAGAGTGATTTTGCGGTCTTGGCCGCAATGCGAACTCATCCATGTAAAACGCGATTGGAACCAACCCGCGGATATGCTGGCGGGACAAGCGCTGCAGCGTGGTGCCGGGGTAGTTGTCGAGAGTCACACCGATTACACGAACCTCGAGACCTTGAATCGACTGGACGAGCTCCTCAAGACGCGCGAAGAACGTGACGCCCATCCGAAGGTAGGCGCTGTCACGCGAAGCCGATCTCGTACTGTCGCACCAGCCGTGTTGCAGGAAGACGTCGTCAAGCAGCTGCGCTTGGAACGTATTTGCCGTGCTCAAGACGAGGAGGTGTGGATCGGGTCACTGAAGAGTTTCCTGCACGGTGATCTCTCTCAGATCTCGAGCCGTCAAGCCAAGACGTGCAGTAAACCGGCTGACAGTTACGAGGTCGACGAGCATGGCCTCTTGATGTACTGTCCAGTCGAGGGGCGCGGTGATGATGTCGAGGACCGTGGATCTATGGTGAAACTGGTAATGCCGAGCACACTCCACGAAGATCTCCTGCATCATTTCCACACAAGTGTGGAGGGAGGTCATCAGGGAGTCAGCCGAACATTGCAAAAGCTTCGGAGGCATTTCTACTGGCGAGGTATGTTCCGAAGTATGCAGAAATATGTCGGGGAGTGCGTCGACTGCGAGACGGGAAAAGGAAAACCCACCTTGCGGGGGCGATCGCCGGGCAATATCGCCGCTAATTTCCCTTTCCAGGTCGTGGCTATGGATCATATCCCCACCCTCCCGAAGTCGTTCAAGGGCAAAACAGAGCTCCTAGTCTTCGTGGATCTCTTCACCGGCTTCGTTGTGGCAAAGGCAAACGCGGACAGGACCGCACCAACAGTGGCTGAGGCATACGAGGAATGCGTGTTTCGGCGGTACGGAGCCAGCGAAGTAATCAGGCACGACCAGGAACCGAGCTTCATGTCCGACTTTTTCCGGTCGTTTAATGCGCTGCTGGGCCAGCGTCAGCGATCTACGCTCGCGTATAGACCTCAAGCAAACGGCACAGCGGAGCGGATGGTCCAGACTATTTCCAGATCTCTGCGGATGTACGTTGAAGACGAGAACCAACAGGACTGGGATGAATATGCGGAGCGGTTGGTGTTTGCGTTGAACACATCGCACGACCGAGGACGCAAGGACACGCCATTCTTTTTGCTGCACGGGTGGGACCCTAAAACGACTATTGAGGCATCGTTGGCTGTTGGAGGGACCGGAAGCCGAGATCTCGACCCACAGAAATGGAGGTTCAAGATCCAACGCCAATACCAACGTGCTCAGACAGAGACTCGTCGTCTCCTCGCCGAAGCTCGTGAGAGTCGCACAGAAGCCCACAATGAGAACGTACCGGAGTCACCCATTAAGGAGGGATCGCAGGTGTGGCTGTACCTCGACCGAGTCAAGGTCGGATACGCTCGGAAGCTCGCTCACATGTGGCATGGGCCTTTCAGAGTCGCCACCATGGTGAGCGACTACGCTGCCACGCTGGAAATCAGTGGGACTGACTACCGACTGTTCCCTATCGTACACATCTCGAAGCTGAAGCTGGTCCGACAGTTCCCCGAACGACCCGCCGAAGATCTCACTGTTAATGAAAGCGAACGATTTGACTTTGACGAAGAACTTCTCCCCGAGGATAGCTGGGAGGCACAAACTCGCGGGGACAACGAGTATGAAGTTGAAGAGATCTTCGATGCCAAGACGGAGAGACGCACCCGCTACGGTCGACGGCTCAAGGAATATTTGGTGCGTTGGAAGGGCCACGCAGAGACGAATTGGGTCAAGGAAGAACACCTGAACTGTGGTGGTCTGCTGTTCGACTTCCAGCAGAAGCGACGGAGCCGACAGAGGTTCCATGTGATGCAATCGCGTGGAGAGGCCGACATCGCCGAAGAGTGAGGCGGTGGTGGTGGGTAGCGTGGTGGACGCTATCCGTAATAGTGGATGGTATTTGTTGCACATTTACATTTGATTGAGTGGAAGAAGAAATGGAGAGAAGATCACGCGATGGAATGGAGAAACGAGGTTAGTTGTGATGATCTGGTCGGACATTAGAATTTCGACGAACGAGTACTCGGGGGCGACTTGGAGATCCAGCCCGGTGTCGCAGTGGCCGAGGCGCGGCGGGGGGGGGGGGGCGCGAACGCGCGTCCGACGGCTGCTGAAACGCGCTCGCCACGACGCGCTGGGTCTGTGCGATGGTGAAAACTGGCACCGTTCGTGTCGGAGACTACCTTCGCGTTCCGTCGATTTTGGCCGGATCGCTGTCATCGCCGACTTGGAGATCCAGCCCGGAGCCGCAGTGGAGGAGACACCGAGGGCGTGAAGGCGTGGTCAGTGGCCGTCGGACTAAGTGCAGTCCTACGCCTGGAGTTTGTGCTATGGCCTTGATCACCACAAATCACTTCCCAGAATGCACGGCGACCTACGACATGCCTTCACATCTCCAGTTGGGGAGATCTCCCAGTCATGACATTGACTGAGTACAATTAAGTTGTGGGGCGGGAGTGATATGAAATGGAGTCGAAACCGGTGTATTACGATGTCGATAAAGAAGATGCATGCCCGAGGAGACTACCCACTAGCTACGTACATTGGTGAAGGAAGAAATGTCGGACGCTGGAGATTTCCGGGGGTCCTCCTAGGTCTGTTCAGCTGACTCAGACTAGGCGATTGACGAGGTCGCCTTGAACTTGCCTCGAAGGCGCGTGTGGGTGGGTTCGTTCATCGATGGGTGTTTGGCACGAGCATTCCAGTAGAACAGGCGCCACGGCTCCGCCTCGTCAGTCGTTCGTAAGACGTGTAACAGATCTCCAGAGGCACCAGAAGCTCCCTTAGGGAACCACGGGCACGTTGCGATCAGCGGCAGGAAGAATGGCTCCAGAAGAATGTCCAAGTCGCACACATGAGCCTTGCACAGGCGGGCCACTTCTTCGAACACAGGCAGCAGCATCTTTACAAAGTGGGATGTCCGATTCTTACGATCCGAAGTGAACTTCACCTCCCAAGACTCAGCGCTGTCCTTGGAAATGGAAATCTCGATGGAGTGGGTGATCTCCCAGAACACAAGCGCGCCACGATTATCGTTCCGAGTCAGCACATCGCGGATGATGGCCAGAAGAGGTTGGAAGCGGGGATCTCCAATGTCGAACGAGACTGGGTCGGGCATGTTATCCAGGAAGATCTTCCAGGGACTCGCTTTGTATAAAGCTTCGACCGAGGCTTGTGGTCAGGGCCGATAGTCAGCAGGAACGGCCAGCTTCCCCTTCTTAGGGTTGCACACCCCGGCGGGTAGCAGCCAGTCGCGTGGTAAGAACTTCGAAGCGAGGTCTTTGGCTGTAAGCTGGTCAAGGCGGTGACCTGCAACAACCTCCCACAGCCACGGCGTGACATCGGCAGGGCGCGCAGCTTCGCTGGACTCAGGTGGAATTGCATGCGTGAATGGGCTTCGCGCTGATACAGAGATCCACGGGCTGTCAGACGGAGATCTATGAAAGTCGCTCGTCTGACAATGAGGAGGAGCTACGTACCCATCGCCGTAGAGGAAGACAACTCAGCTGGCGCTCCCTCGGTAGTCGCAACGGCGCGCTTTGCACGCTTCGACTGTGACGTTGGATCAGAAGAGAGATCCCCACTTCGCTTTGCTGAGCCAGACGGGAGCTGCTGCGAAGATGTTCGCGCTGGAGGATCAGAGGAGACAAGGCTCGTGGCCGTTGACGCCAGTGTGGCAAGAGACGAACTGGAAGAGGCCGACGCCACGCATCGTTCCACCTCAGGTTGCGGAGTCGGCGCAGGTACCAGATTGATCAAGTTGCGCAACGCTCCAAGGTGTTCCTCACGCTCCGCTAGTTTGCTGCGGAGATCAGCACAAGAAGCCTGCTCCTTCAGCAGCGACTGTCGACTCACATCCAGCTCCGCCTGCAAGTCGTCGCGAGCGAAGGAGGCCTCCGCTCGCTCTCGTTCTACAAAGCAATAAACGCACAGGTCAGCACAAGAGTCAACCCGCCACATTAGCACGCGCGATCATGACCTGCAGCCACTGCGCGATCCTGAGCTGTTGCGAGATCAGCCTGACGATGCTCCAAACTGTTCTTGAAGTCGACGTTCTCACGCCGTAGAACGGTGTTATGCTGAGTCAGCCAAGTGATCTTCCTCTCCAACTCCTCCAGTCGCTTCCCAGCCACCTTATGCCGCTGTGCTAAATCCGATAACGCTGTCGCTGTGGCGATCAAGGCGTTAGTGATGCAACATCAACAACCTCAGCACTTGGGACGACTTACCACCGTCTTGCGCCTTCTTCGACGCCGCCGCCGCTTCTCGTCGTGCTGCTTCTGCGTCCTCACGAGCTTTGGACGCATCCAAGCGAAGGGCGACTATCTGTGGCGCTGCTTTGTTGACCAGCGTGCGCGATTGCGCCAACTCGGTCTGCAACCTGTCGATTGTCGCCTCTGCTTGGGGCAATTGATTGCGAGATCTGTCTCGTTCGGCATTGGATCGTTGCAGGGCACGTCCCGCGCGTCCGTCACTAGTCCGATCACCATCAGTGGCAGCTTCGCTGGCAGCCAACAGTCGGCCACCTGGGGTCACCGATGCAGTGGGAGGAGGGGTCCAGGTAGCCTTGATATCTGCCAGCTCGGCTCGTATATCATCCAGATCTCCGAGGGCGATCTCCAACTGACTGGGGACGACGTTAGAGGGCGATGCTGCAGCGGACGGAGTGACTTCATCGGCATCAGCTGAGCGAGCGGCGACCCGTGCGAGATCTGCGCGTACTTGTTGTTCAGCAGCTTCGGCTTGCTGACGGCGTTCTACTTCGGTGTTCAGGGCCTGCTGGAGATCTCGGAGAAGACCGTCGGCTTCGTTGCGCACGCGTTGAACCTCCAGATCCCGATCATGGATGGCTCGATGAAGACTTGCAGTGTGGCGACCAGATGCTTCAAGAAGATTCTGGGCGACGTCAAGACGGCCCCGGAGATCCAGCACCTCGTGATCGAGGGCCGCGGTGACTTGAGCAGCCTGGATAATGCGCGCGCGTTCCGATAGAGATGGCTGCGAACCGGAGTATGGAGCCGCGGCCGGTATAGATCGACCAAGGGAGTGACAGGCGGTGCAATCTCCGTGGCTGTAGGTCGACGACGGGGCAGCACTCAGCAGAGGGACGCCGGCGGCCGACGACGAAGGCGACGACGTGAGTGGAGAAGCAGACATGGTGCGGGAGCTCTACGCGTGGCAGCCACCTGCTCGATAGCCTCACGCGAAGAGAGGGCGGATGTCGTAATGCGGGTTGAAGGATTGTGAGGTGATGGACCCGGAGGTTACCCGAAGGTGACCCAAGAGTGAGCCAATTTAATTATGGGACACCCTAGCTCGGCGTCCCGTATAGAAGGACGGCGACTGATTACGAAACCCGATGGCGTATTTACGGAGATCCAGAACGGGGAGGCCCGTAACAAGGACGATGACACCGCACGGAGACAGCAGATGACGTCATGAGGTAAAGGCGTGCAGCATACTGGTTGGTTGGCCGGCAGACGAGCCGCCGGTAGATAGGCAGTTCAGTTCAGAATTTCCAACAACGAGACAAGGTACTTCTTCATATTAGTCTTTGTGTTGTGCGGTTAGCGCCTACGTGTGTACTGTGACTGTTTCCTACCTACTTGCGAAGTGTACTCGGGGTTCTGGATTGATTTGGCCTCCCCGGTAACCTTCTAGTAGCGTAGTGTGTTGCATTGTCTGGACTGAGGAGATCAGCTCTCAGTGTTCGACAGTAGGGCACTCTAAACGGTTTAGTAAGGTATTGGTGTGCGTCTCGCACTTTGGTTTGGACCCGCAGACTAGTTGCGGCAGGAGATCTCCAGTAGATCTCGTACATATTGTACAACAAGTTGTCGTACAGTGGGAAGAGTTACCTCGCTGTACAAGTGCATCCGCGACAGAGTTAACCTAAGTCTCTGCCTGCAAGTGTAAGGAACCCCATATTCACCCCTTCATATTACACGTCTTCTAGGAATTACGCTAGATAAAGATCCGAGTCTTGCTACAAGGGTACACAAGGTGAGGCCTAGAGATCTCGGGACTAGTTCTCGTTGTCTTTGGGTATTTGGCTTGCAGGGGCAACCCCCCCGTAGTTGCGTGGCAGGACACGTGTGGGAGTTTATTAGTCTTTATCTGAGGGACTCCACCACATACACAACGTGGCAAGAACCGTCGTCAAAGGCCCGTAAGCTACAGACGGATACATGGGATGTGTACTTCAAGAGCACACATTGCCCCGAATTTCTTAACGGAATGCGGTTCATCGACTGGGCTGGCCACAAAATCCTAGTGCAACATGCAAGCCGTTCTAGGGCACCGCCTTGTTTCAAATGTGGGGCCTCTGGCCATACCTGAAACCAGTGTAACGTGCCCGACGATTCCTGGAAGCAGCACTACTGTGTAACGGTGACCACGGCAGCGATTGCCCAACGTCCCCACCAAGCGAGTACGATAACTAGCATCGCAGAGCTAGAAAAGTACTGGATCGAAGAAAAGGAGGCATCCCCCCACCCCCAGTAGCAGCTAAAGCCCCGACGCCCACTGTTCGACTGTTCACTAGGATCCCTGAGAAGCCTGCATCGCCGAGTCCACCATCGGCACAACGCACGCCGCCTCAGCCGACTGGACAATGGGTCACTGCTGGCTCCCCGCGCGCTGCTCAGCACCTCCAGGCTCTGGTTGAGCGCACGCATTCGAATGTAACGAAGGTCGAAGCAGCGAACGTCCCAGAAGCACCAAGGAAGCCGTCTGCAGAGACCGTCGGACGTTCTATCAGTGAGGAAATACAAGGAAGGCAGCGCCACCGAACGGCTGCAATGGAGAAGCACCAGCGTCTCATTGAGTCGCAAATTGCTGCGAAGCACATTGTGGACGACCAGGGCGACGTAGGCAACGCCACGGCGCTACTGGCGGAGCAGCCCAAGCTGGCCTTGAACTCCGGTGAACGGGTGCTCCAGCACTGTAACTTGGAGCGGGTAGCCACGCCGAAAACAGGCAATTGCCAGTACTATGCGGTGGCCATGGCTCTCCTCAACCGAGACTTCGCCGACAAAAGCAGCGTACCTGCGCTGGAAAATCTGACATCGAAGCTCAAGAAAGGAATGTGGTCGGCGGTAAGCCACTACTTCGAACAAGAATTTCCTGACGATATTCGTGAAGCGATACTTTGCTCGTTGGACGAAGGCCTAACCAACGGCAAAGAGCGCCTAACGGAGGCTCAATCAGCGCAAGGTCTGAAGGACTACTTGCACGCACTATGCTGCACAACATCCAAGCTTGCAGCATACATCGACTATCGTTACTGGGGCACGGAGGTGACGCTGCGGCTGTTGGCAAAAATTCTTCAACGAGAAATCTTTGTGGTCGTTGCGCCTTTGGGACTGGGCGACGTCAACTATCAAATCTTCCAGCCAACCGAAGCAGCAAAATCGGGCGAGACTTTCTCATCTGTGAAGGAACGCAACTACGAAGGGAAGTAACCACAGGGATGGATCCAGCGGCTTCAAGCGGCGCGTCAAGCAACGTACGCAGAGGGCACAGCTCCGATTGTTCTGCTGTTTACAGCACGGCACTACATGCGACTTCGCTTCAATCAGCCAACCGCTCCAATGACTGCCGCAGGATCGGTAACTGTGAAGGAAGTCGTGGACCTGACGCTGTCTGCTGGTGCCAACAATTCGGCTAACGACGTGGAGATGACTGAAATGGGAGCAGGTAATAGTGAGAAGGACGGACATCACCTGACTGACCTGAACGCCAGGAGGTCGACGCGATCGAGGAACATGGGGGTAGCCGGAAATCCGAGTTACACGCTTTCCCAGCGGCGGGAATCCATGGACTCTCCCCTGGTAAGGTGAAGGAGCTGCATGACTTAGACTGGGATGACTCGGCAGCGGTAACAACATGGACGGAAACCTATGACATCACTATACAGCAACTGCTGTCGTGGCAGGAACGCATACGACAAGGCGAAGTCAGTATGGATGTAACCCCGTCAGACCCAAGCCCCAGCAATACCAGCGGATCGGTCTGGAGTCAAGACTCGATGTCCACACAGGCGGATGCTGACCCTCACGAAGGAGACCCTTGAACGACTCGCACCGGTGTCGGTCGTTTTCACGGATTAGATTCCCAACTTGGAAGCAACCGGCTGCGAAAAAAACACCTACAAGCGGGGTGGAATCGGCTGCAAACTCGATGGGCAAAGGAATCAACGTCACCATTCCCGACAGTTCCTGCAGATACCACAACGTGGATAAACACAGTCTCCGAGGCCCCACGAAGTCTACTGCGGATGCTTCAGAGCTTCGAATCGCCAGAATATATCCTGAGCACAATGACGGATGCGGCGTTAGATACGTGGACCGAACAGAGTCGACTAGAATATCTACTACGCTGTCTCGAAAGTTGGGCAGCAGTACCTGACGAAGATGTCGGTCGCAAAGAAGGGCTGCTTGAACGTTGCGCGGACCTACGGGAAACTGCTGCCGGAAGTCCCGAAAAGCTGGACATCTACGCACCGGTGATGTGGAATACACTGAAAGCGGCGAACTTTGGTAATTCTCGGCTACTTGAGCTCTGTCAAAAGAACGAAACGCAAGCACGCTCGAGAATGACCGTAGCTGCATTCATATACGAAGTCGAGTTACGGGCGCTGGCAGCAACACCCCCTGGACCTCTCAGCTCAGTTGTATAACACCTCGGGTTGTTGTTCACAGTTCTCGAGCGAGTACCAGCACTGCATGCCGCGCTGTATCGAGCGCAGACGTTCGAGTGTTGGGCCATCATTGAAACAACGCTGGCGCTACGCGCGTCGCAGCCTCGCGATGAGGCTTCAACTTCAGTTCCAGACCCTTGTCTTCATTAACCATGCTAAAGGAAACCTGCAACGTGAGAGCAGAGCCTCTAGAAGCTGACTACTTCAGTGAGCTATACAATGTTTCGACATTGTTCGCATCGGCCCAGCCCCGCAGATTACCAGGAAACAAGCAAGACAAACAGTATCAATTGCAACTCAAAACTTGATGGGGTTCGTAAAAAAGCAAGACGATACTGGCTCAACGGCTGGAAAAGGCATCGTGGGCGAACGGAGCCCGACGTCACCATGGTACAAGACGCGCGACTACACACGGCAGAGCAAGTTCGGGCAGTCAAGCAACGCTGGAACCGGACGTAGGCGCGAAAGGCGCCGGAGCATCCGCTGAGTTACTGGACCATCCGCTGAGTTACTGGACCACTACAGAAACGAAATCAGCAGGATTGGGAAAACTCTGCACCCCGCACGTGAGCAGCAAAGTTCGACCTTGGCAACGAGAGAGCTGGACCAATCGAGTGATGGCTGTGGAGTTCGATGGCTGGCTGCTTGTCAATATCTACGCTCCTATCGACCAAGCGGAACGCCTGGAATTTTTTCCGGACCTGGACCCTTGGCTACGCCATCATGAGTCCATCATACTCGGAGGTGACTTTAATTGTGTGCTGAATCCTCAGCAAGACCGGGTAACAGCTCGAAACCGAGCACTGCTTCTTGCGAAAGTCCGTACCTGCAGGAGATGCTGCAAGGGCTCGAACTAACTGACGCAGTCTCGCTAAAGTACCAGCTTGACGAAGAAGATGTGGATCATGACCCGCTTCACCACTATAGCTTTTGGAGAAAGGATGGGGCTAGCCGCCTAGACCGCGTCTACGTCAAAGGACAGCCCTACACGGCAGTGCAGTGGGTGGAAGCACTACCCCCGACCCACAATTCGGACCATCATGAAGTCCGGTTGGAATTTTCACTGGGAGACCTTCGACACCAAAGGAGCCATCGCCCGATCCAGTACCCGATCGTCAGCGGCAGACCAGAGCGTGTCCGAGAAGCATTTGGACAGGGACTTCACAAGTTACGGGATGCATTCGACAACGGAGGTAACCCGGTAGGTCAATGGGACAAGCTGGTGGCAGATATCCAGAATCTTATTCGAGATACAAGTCGACAGGACCGAAAGCTGGCACAACGTTACTTCGAAAACCTGCGAGCAGCAACACGAAAACCGACGGCATCGCCAGCAGAGCATCAACAAGACCTCGATGCGACAGCACGTCTCCGTGCTGCTCGGTCTTTCGGTGATAGCATACAGCAATCGCCGGAAACAGCGCGGAAATTGTTTAAGCGTGACTCGGAATGGCAGCGAGACCAGCACATATCCAGAATTGATCCCTCTCCAGGTCGCTTCTACCCGGATGCCATGCCGAGTGAAGAGCGAATGGCTTCGGAGTGGAATCACGTGTTTGGGGCATCCCACGCTTCAGTTGACTCCAGTTCCCTCGAGGAAGAGTTCACCCGCTTTGTGCAGATTCCGGTGGAAAAGCGGCTCCGGCGAGACGAAGTGGCAGCACGTTTGGCTCCCATCGCGGAAGCTGAAATGATAGCCGCCATACAGCGGCTACCAAGGCATAAAGCAGGGGGGACTACTGGTCTAAACCACGACTTCTTCAAAGACTTTGCCGACGAGCTCTCACCGAGTATGACGAGACTCTACAATGCCATCTTCAAGGGGTCAGGGGTGCCCGACTCGTTCCTGCGTGCTACGATCATCCCGCTCCGAAAGAAAGGGGACTCAGCTGATGCAATGGACTACCGACCAATTGCACTGCTAAACACAGCGTACAAGGTTCTGGGACGCATCTTGGCTGAACGACTTCACGCTATCTTACCCAGAATCATCAGCCCGGCTCAGCAAGGCTTTGTGCGGGGACGCAACATTGACAAAACAGTCACACTCCTACGGGCGATTCTGGCGACCAGCTTTGACGACCCGACGAAACCGTGGGAAGAATCACCGGCAGTGTTATGCCTCGATCTCCGCAAGGCGTACGACACATTGTCACGAGAATTCCTCCAGCTTGTCCTCAGTAGCTACGGGTTTCCTCCTGAATTCTTGGACGTAATCCTGACGCTACACGAAGGAACTACCGCGCAGTTCCTAGTGGACGGCAATATATCCAAACCATGGCCTGTGAACTCCGGAATCCGTCAGGGCTGCCCGCTGGCCCCACTGTTTTTCATCCTGGCCGTAGATGTACTGGTCCACGCCATCGACCAACACCCAGCTCTAGCAGGGTCCCAGGGGATACTGCTCATCGACACAAGTTCTCGGCGTTCGTGGATGACAGTACTGTGTACATGGCATCTCTAAAGGAACTCGACATTGTGAAACCCATTCTCGAGAAGTTCGGAGAGCTGTCCGGACTACATGTCCAGCCTCAAAAAAGTGTATTGATTGGTCTCAACACAGCGAAGGCACCGTCGCGATGGCAAGGGTTCGCTGTACAAGAACCAACCGCCACGTCTAGGCAACTGGGCTACTGGGTCGGCACCCACGACTCGACGGAGCTCAATTGGGCAATCCGACTTGAAAACATTCAACGCCGACTTCGAATAGCAACTACCATGGGCAATTCCGTCGTCCAGAGGGTGACATTGTTCAATGCAATAGCGCTCCCAGCGATCCTGTGCACTGGACGGCAGTATGTCCCCTCCAAAGCCACGCTCCAAGAATTGACACGGCTGCAAAAAGGCTTCGTTTGGTCAGCCACCACACGAACTGAGCCAGTCAAGCCCAAACTTAACCCTGGTCTAGTCGACACTCCGCAGCAACACGGCGGGCTTGGACGTCAAGACATTGCAAGTGCGCTTGCAGTATCAAGGAGTAACCTCGCTGACAAATGGCTCCATTCTCCGGACGACGTCTACACAGCAGCCTGGCACGCAGCCGTGCACCCCCAACAAGAACGCACAAAGTTTTGTTGTGCATTCAGGCCAACATCGCCAGCCATGATTTCGGCTGCGCTCCGTGAACACTTCGGGCAACCGCAGATCTCGGCCCGGGAAAATTGGAACTATGGGAAGCGCATTCTCGAAACTTAACACCATCCCCTGATGACGTGAAAACCATTGCAGGACCCCAATCCGCGGGTCCCGAGGTAAGCAACTGTTGTTGGATCGGACCAGAGTCAAAAGTCATTCTCGTGACGACATCCGCGGCGCCACGGCAAGATAATCCACCGGTAGACGTGGACTTCTTACTTAATGCACCATGGGACAACAACGCATGTATCCTCGACGCAAAAGGCAGGCCGCTACGGGCCCGCGACTACCTGACTATCCAGATTAAACGTACGCGAGACATTATCATCCAGCTGCCACCGGTTACCAGACCTAGAAAGGAAGTCCTCATCCAACCTGCGCGAACGGCAACCACCAAGTCCAAGCACGTGCTCGACTGGTGTCTGAGCATCGCTCACAGCATCCCGTGGAACTACTGGAGCGTCCAGGATAGACAGCCACGGCTACTCGAACTCCCTGTGCTGGCAACGCCACTGGTATGGAATATCACCCCCGGAAGAAACACGATCACGGCCAAGTACGCGAACAACGGTCTCACTCGCCAAGCGCTGACACTTACAAGGAACCAGGACGGATGGACGTGGCACTTAGCGTCTGCAGCTCCTGCGCTTGAAAGCACAGGCGATCTCGCCGAGCTCAGAGCTTGGGAACGCATGAGAGCGCTCGTCGTAAAGTCTGCGCCAGGAACTACCGTCTACCCGTGGGCAGTACCACTAGCTACGCCTGGCAGAGTGGTTGCGACGACGGTCCGCAAACAACGCTCACGGTTAATTCGACAAACTCTGCAGCACGCGCTTCAACCAATGCTGGACAAAATGCAGCGAAGAGAAGAACGATCATCATGGGGAAAAGCAGCACTGACACAGAGCCCAGCTCAGTTGTGGGACACCAATGGCCTCTTTACGGATTACCAAAACTGGACTACGTACCGAATCACTCTCGGTGAGCTGAACCTCTACCGAGAAGTATGGCCCACCCACCGGGCCTGCCCCGAAGCAACATGCTCGACTCACCGCGAAACGATTGATCATATCATCTGGGAGTGCGAAAAAGCCCAGCTTTCATGGCGGCACTGGGTATCCAAGTGGCTCGGCGGCGAGTGTTCCCAGAACGACATCGCCAGTCTCCAGCCGTCCATAGCCCAGCGACAACCACCAGCAGTGACCCCCGAGCTGCTCGCCCACTCCCAGCAGTGCACAGCGACATGGACACCCCACCACAACGAAGCGATGGCAACGTTATGGCGTATATGGACGACCGTGACCCCTGTGCAGCTGAGGCGCTTGCGTAACGACGCTGTCTTCAACAACGAACACTCATCTCCACAAGAAACGCGAGCAGCCGTGTGGTCTGCTGGTATTTACCAAGTCCAGGCGATAACAGCAGCTTGGAAGAAGTAGAGCGCGACCCGCGTTCAGGCATGGTGCCTGGAGACATGCCTCGGCATCATGACGACGAGTGACACCTCCACATGGACGCCACCTCTCGATCACTGGTGCGATTAGCTCGCAGCAGCAGACACCGCCAGGAGGCGGATGGATCCTGTATCACCAACGCGCCAACGGGACGTGGCACACCCGCAAAGCTGGCAGCATGGGATTCCCAGCTACAGACTCCAGCCAGGACATGGCCAACCAAGTTCTCACCCAAGGTATCGCGGAGCTCCTCCAAGCAGCAACAACAGAAACAGTCAACGTCCGCATCGAAGGCCACGCGAACATACTCCGTCACCAAAACAGACCAACCCAGGCGGCAGACACCGACGAGCTCAGCCAACTTCTCGGGCAGCTCTTCAGTGTGCAGTGGGGCAATCCTTCACTGCAATTGCTACGCCCCGCAAGTATCCTGGCGAAGAACACAACGAACACGACGTATGACTTCGACTGCATGACAGCAGAGGCGGCAGCAACACCGTTGCATGCGTACCTCTTGCGGTCCGCCCGGAAGCATCAGCCCAGCCCCACGAACTCATCCAGACAGCCGACCGAATCTATCCAGTCACAGCTTCTTGCATATCAGGCAACTATAGGACAAAAATAAGCCTCAAATAGACTGTTTTTAACCCCCCCAGTCTATACTGAGCCCATAGAACAGTTCAACGCTGAAGCGATCCTATCACCTTGACGATCCGAATGGCATTGAAGACCTTCTTCATAGTATTCATACGACGGTCCTTATGTTGCAGAGGCAGCCAAGACAAGCGTAGCGCGACCTGAAGATGTGGCTATGTAGTGGTAGTCCCGCGGCACTGGTCTTAATTAACACAGGCAGGGAAATATTTTTGTGGGTAGTTGGGAAGTATGTCGGTAGCTTGGTTTAGTGATCGAGCGCAAACTTCCCCTTTGCATTTATTGTGAAAACCGATTAGTTTGTCCTGCTGAATTAGTCGGTTAAACATCGCTCATAGCGGATTTGAAGGCTAATAAATCGGGGATGTATCAATTATAATCGGAGTATAAATCGGTCATCGGTCTCGCGATTATGTGCAGCCTAGCAATTTTGGCCAACATGCATTTACCTCGGCCCGAGACTCGCCAAGTGCAGCGGCAACACCGCACTTAAACGCGTCGCCTGCATATCTCAGTTACATGTATTATAGCGTGCGGCTTTTCCTGCTTAGTTCTGATGTTAGTGTTGTAGCCTTGACTACCTAGTCAAGAGCGACTGCAACGATTGTTGCGTGGCGGCTGATTTAGCCTACAAGGAGCGAATGCCGGTTGCACATCGGACATTCCATCTGAATAGCAAGCAAATCGGCGGGCCCTGGCTTAATCGGTCGATTACCAAATGTAAATCCGACTCATATGCTCTGACTCTGTAAGTCGTCCTAGGTAATAATCTTGAGTATAAATCGAGGTACCCCAGTCTAATTAGGAGGTCGGATTTAACAAATGGGGGGTCGTAGGTCTTATTAAGCCACTAAATCGGCGGATTAACAATCCAATAAGACATTCTAATGGGTTTTCACAATAGATGAAGTTTCTGTTAAGGTCGTGGTAGACGTTGGCACGGAGCCTCGCGCGGGTCCCGCGGTCCGACGGGTATCGAATAGCACCGCGGAGGACGTATAGAGAGTGGAAGTGCGCGAGCATGCACTGAAATAGCGCCTGCGTGGGTTCGGAGGGGCTTCTGGAAGTATAACCGTAAAATTTTACTGGTATTAACAATTCTGAGGAGTAGTATTACTTCAATTATCCTTATTCATTCGCCCAAAAAACGAGTATAAGTATTAATACAATCTGTATTAATACCGAAATTGTATTACTGAGTAATACAATACTTTGAGTTATCCTAACCTCTCGTCTCGGATCGTCGGCGAGTATTCTCACTTTTCAGTTCGTGCTCGGTGGCCCCCACCCTCCGCGGGCTCATACTCGCTGTCGTGGCATACTGTCAAGAACACGTATCTACCAAGCTACCGATCTATCATGCAACCTATTGACGCGGCGTGCTCGGTCGCTACGGTGGCCCCCACCCTCGCGGGCTCATACTCGCTGCCATGGCACCGAGCGCGCTGCTACGAAGAACTCATCAAGTCTATAATCTATAATATGCCAAAACATTTTGTGCGTGTAGTTTCTCAGTGCCCAGATCGATCTTCACGCTGTCCACTGGGACTGCAGCAGCAACTGATACTGCAGCGGAGGCTGATGCAGATGCAGCGGCGACGACTGATTCCTTTGCGACCGCAGCGAGCGGCATGGAGGTCACGGGGGACGACGATGACGGCGTCGACGAGTTTCAGCGGTACAGGCGCTCAAGGCGCACCAACTGATCGTCGAACTACGTCTAAAGGAAGTCTGCTTCATTCGGCTCAAGGGCTGAATGCTGTGTGAACTACTGGGATCGAGGACGACCACGAGAGACTCTACTAGGCCGGAGCTGAAGATTGAATAGGCGGGGCACCGCGATCCCAGAGCTATACTCAATTGATTAGAGGTTTTAACTAATCAAGACATTTTCAATTCAAAACAGCTACTATTTTGCGAAGGAGTTGGCCCCATCCATACTGTAAACGATCACTTTCCTCAAAGGTATCCTATACACCCTAACACAATAGACCAGATAATATCCAAAACTTGAACGTAAGATATCATTTAAACCTCCACCTGCTATATTTCGTAATAAAACCTGTGTAAATAAGTAGAATAGGGTTTTCGATGAAAAACATTAGATTTATAAGACGCTTACACTTGAAATTTGTATTGGTCCAGTACCTACTTTTCTGTGGACCACATATTTGAAGCCTCGAATTAATCCCTAATGGGCTTCTCGTGCTACAGAGTAGCACTACCAGGACAATCATTAACATTAAATTTCGGGAAGATTTACCCCCACTACTTGATGGGGAGCAAAACCAATCGATCAGGCACAAATGCCGTGGCTCACACTAATTACACTTCTTACTGTAGCAGTTCGTATACCGTATCACTTCCGATTTTGCGCAAGCCACGGCATCGTCACGTCGTGATTGGGGTAGCCTTCAAGCGAAGAAGGTGTGAATCAACATTAAGAGCAGGGAACGAACGATTTGGGAGTAAATCACTTGGTTAAACTATACGGTCTTCTATTTGATACATCACGAACTTCCTGCAGTAGGAGGACGAGACCTATGAGATGGACGGGTGTCTAGCGCGGCCGGGCGAGAGCCCGCCCAGCGATCCACCAGACGACGGAGGGGAGGTCGACTTCCCGCTGGCGCAGCGCCAACTGATCGACCTGACATCACCAGGGGCTGGAACTGAGACCCACTCGTTAAGTCGAGAAACGCCCTCGGACCCCCATCATCGATCCGCGAACAGCGAAGCGGTCTTTGCTGACGCTGGCCGCACCGAGAACGAAGACGCGAATGGCACGGAGGAGAAAGTCTTAAGGGATCAACCAGAAAATGCCCCAGCAGCGTAGGATGGCGAGTCAATGGGGACAACATCGGAGCTAATGCTGTACGAAGATGCGGAGGCAGAGCACTCTCGTTTACTGAAATGTAAGCCTACTTAAAGAGCCAACTCCAGGGACTTACCGTGGAGCAAGCTATAGAGGTTGAAAGCGCGGTCGACTTTACTCATCAGCTCTTTGCTGAAGTGTTTACCAGCCATGAATCCGAGTGATTGCCGCCGTCTCGCCGTCGCTACCCGGAACGGGAGCCAGAGGAGACCGAGAAACTGCTCCGTTTGTTTTTAGCGGACATGAAGGAAGCTACAGCAGACGCGCGCAAATGGAGGGCAAGACTACAAGCCCTAACTTCAGCCATTTACAAGTCGCGGAGTTCACTCAGCGAGACGCTCACCGTGCTTGAACAAGCCGTGCAAGCAAAACCAGGGCCGATGGGAAACCTTTGGTCGCAAAGACTATTTGAACAGAACGAGCAAAATGAAGAGGAAGCCTCCGCATCCAGTACCGGGTCGTCTCCCAATCGATTTCAATGCAGTGTCTACAAGCCGGACGAAATCTCGGTACTGCGGGAGCTATGCGAAACGCGCTACGGGTATCCAAACACGATTTGCAAGCCGACGGAGCAAGAAGAAAGGGTAATCCAGGGACTGGTCGAGGGTACTATTCTTTGCGCCAAGCTACCTGACTTCCTGAAGCGAGTGTGCACACACCAGGCTCTTCGGCTGATCCAAAATACCATCCGTGCGCAAGTAGAGGGGGGGGGGGCTTATCTTGCAGCTTGATACGAAGTTCAAGATCTACCCGCAATTTCAAACCCACAAACGCCTAACCAGCGAAATCCTACTAGATATTGATAAAAGTGGCTACGACCCGGCTAAAGTCATCGCGATGTTCCACGAGGCACAGCAAATTTGCTACGATCACACCCGCCGCTCTATTCACTTGATCTTCTGGACGCGAGAACGGGCGACCAAGTGGAGCACGGGATTCAACCAGTTGCTGTTCCGCAACCGACATGTGGTGTGGAAAATCCACTAAAATCCTTCTCTACCAAAAGGTATTAGAGACACCAACAACATGCTAACCCGCAAAGGTTAGCGCTGATTGGATCAAAACCTGAAGACCTCGGTAGGTAGACTCAGGGACACTCTAATCCCACAAATATATACTGAACGATACTCTTATACCGTTCCTGCCTCTCCGGCCACGCCAACCCTAGGCGCTGCCAAGGAAACTCTCGGCCAATGCACGATAAGCTCCCCGACAGGCATCCACACGCAGCCGAGCGTCTCCAGGCACTACAATAAGCTAGCTACACTTACCGAAGTCGGACTTGACCCTTGTTGGCTTTGGGGAAGACTGTCTTTTTATTACTGAGTTTTATGAGGCTCTGGGAGCCTCATTCTGGTCATCCTGCGACTAGTCCTATGTCTCTATACAAATATCAAGTGTGAATGATCGCAACGGGGCGATCCTGGACATATCAAATGACGACCGCGGCCACACTAATAAGTGCGGTCGAAGTGTGGTGTAGCGGGATCAGCAAAATCTGCGAGATTGCCAATCCAACTTCCCAACTGCGCCCGAACACCGACTTACGGAGGGGGTCCCCCGATGATCCGTGATCTGTGTGCTGAACTTGGTCACCTTGTGTACCCGTCGGTAGGGCTGGATCTTGCTCCTCTGGTGTCTGCTGAAGCGTCCGAGCCTTGAAGACAGAACAGTCTGAGCGAGACGAGGGGATGCGAGTGGAGCAGCGCGGAAATCTTCACTCTGCTCGCGGTAGTACTCCAAATCTAGTAGCCTTGTACTTGGATCTGGTGGCCTGGATCTGGATCCGGCCGGGTTGTTGCCTTTCGGGGCTGTTGTCCTTTTCGATGCCTTCGCAGGTCTTCCTTGGTCGTGTTTGCCGCCTCCAATGACGGTGTCGTTGACAGTTGAGAAGCGAAGGACACACCGGCCAAACAGACAACTCCGGTGGATCTTGGATCTGCACTTGAAGATAGTTCACTAGGAAGGTTTCAGATCTGGCCAATATATTACTCCAGTCTTACAACCAACACCAGCTCTACTACCGCTAACCTCTCTACGCCGTGTAAGGCCAATGTAGTTCCCGTTTCCAGGCGAGGGAGGAATCGCTTGCGATGTACAAGGCAAATTCGGTTCTGATTTATGCTTAAGTTCGTTCCTATCTCAAAGGCCTATCACCATGTGGATCCTATCATCCCATCTGTGCTTACCGACTCTATGGGTTCCCTTTATCTTCATTGCGTGTCAGCTGCTTTCCCGTCGAGTCGTGTCCACAGCGTCCTGATTACGCCTGAATTTAGAATCACGTTGGACCTTGGATCTTGCATCCTGGATCCACCTGAGTCCAGATCCATCTCAGTCTGGATCCAGTGCAGATCCAGATCCATGCCGGATCTTGGATCCTGGATCCACCCGAGTCTAGATCCAGATCCACACGTTGGATCTGCGTCCTTTCACTGTCACTCTTCCGGATTTGTGCCGAGGTCCAGATCCGTCACTCGTCTCATCACTGCTATAACTCTTCTCCGGGAATTGCGCTTCTCCACAATCGCCTCCTGACCGTAGTTGCTGCCGACCAACGGCGACACTGCGGGCACAGTTAGCTACTTCTCCATCTTCCCAGGGCTGCCGACATGTCGGATACCAGGCGTGGTGCGTCCCATGCGTCATCGGCCCGCAGCAGCCGCCGCGCGGATCCGTCTGCGCCGGATCCACCCGATCCCGATCCTCGTAACGGGTGCGAGGAAGACCTACGCGCTCTCGTCGCTGCGCGCGACGCCGCCCTTCGTGGCCAAGAAGAGGTCGCTGCCTTACTGTTACACCAGACGCAGGAGCTGGATGAAGCCCGGGCGCACATGCAACAGCAAAACGTGGAGCTGTACAGTTTGCGAACGGAGGTCGCCGCTCGCGGCGGGGGGGGGGGGCACTTCAGCAGCCAGTTTGACTCGCGCCTTCCAGCTTCAAGGCCAAGTGAATCAACAGGCAAGCGATATCCAGGATCTCCGGCGTCACGTTGAGCGGATTAAGCGCGAACGTGATTGTTTGCAGGAGAATAACGATCACCTGGCATCCGAAGTAGCCCTTGCTGGCGCCGAGATCCAAGAGCTTCAGCGTCGGAGTTCGGATCAAGAGCGTGACTTGCAAGATGCAAACAACGAGAGTGACCTAGCGGAGCAAAGCTCACGCCGTGCGCAGGAGGCTCTTCAACGAGTTGAAGCGGAGCTCGAAGCCAGGGATCCAGGCCCCCAGCGGACCGCCAAGAAATTCAGGCTCTGACTCGGGATCGGGATCGCAGTCGTACGTCTCTGGCCGAGGTCACACGAAATTTTGTGAAGGCTCAGGGGGATCTAAGTGCCCATCAGCGCACGCACCGCGAAGCTCGCGAGGAGTTGAACCGCCTTCGAGCCGTTCACATGGCTGCCCTGGCGGATCTGGATCAAGCGGTCCAAGCGCGTGTCAATCCTGAACTCATTCGCCTACGGGATCTCCAGGAGACGACCGTCGCGGATCTGGCTCAAGTTTGCCGAGAACGCGACGCTTCTCGTGGTGAGGTGGACCAAGTGTGCTCGGAGCTCAGGGATCGTCAAGCCGATTTCGACACCTCCGAGCAGACAGTGACCACCATGGGGCAACGTATACAGGCAATCGACTCTGAACGCAGGTCGCTTACCCAGGACCTAATCCGCATGAGTCACGAGCACGATGTTCTCCAACTAGAGCTCGCTGTCGCACGCTGGCAGCTGTCCTCCATCAGTACCTTGGCGGGTGTTCGACCAGCGATTGAAGAGGTGTTGGATCCGGCGTACATACTTAGCCTGATCCGCATAGCACCCCCGGGATCGGCTGGCCAGCAATCTGCGGGCGAAACTTCCGATCCCGGCCACAGAGAACAAGATCCAGAAACATCTTCGGCACCCCGTCAAGAGGCGGGCTCCAGTATGTCTAAGCGGGATCGGGATCCAGCAGTTTACGATCCAGTTCCAACTCCGTCTGTCAAGCGTCGTATCTTCTGACCGCCCTCCGAGCACGATGAGGCCATGGACCAGGAAAGTAGTCGCGCAGCTTCCGGCTCTGCCACAGAAGGAGAAATCGACGACGATGGAGGCGGTAACCAGGAGGAGGAGGATCGCCATGACACCAAGAGGAGGACGACGGCGACCAAGGGGACGGCAACGACCATGAGGAAGAGGAGGACGACGGAGATCACGAGGCGAGTGAGGCGACCAACGACGACGACGCAGAGACTGAGGCCATGGCGAATGAGCTGTTTGAAGCCCAGACTCAGGAGGCGTTGTCTCGGTCGCGATCCGACGAGAGGCGGCGACAGCACGCCTCTCCTCGTCGTTAACTGTCTTCGGGCGCTGGTGGCGCCCCTGACGATGGTGATGGATCGGATCCGCATGAAGATCCCGATCCAACTCCCCCGCGAGATCCCGATCCACGCAGTCTCCGTCCGGATCATGCCCGTCGACCACCTGTGCAAGACCCTCTGGCTCCTGTTGTTCCCTTCGCGCCGGACTCTGACTGAGCAGTTAAACCACTAAGCCCGCCGAATGGGGATTCGGTACGCGCCGGGAATAGGAAACCATCAGAATTGTGTGTCTTAGCTTACGTCGGCCCCGAATTGAGGACCAAGAACCAAGATAACCAACAATGCATGTCATGCCTGATTGAAGATGGAGTTGTGTCGTCCACGCAAGACCTTGTGAACCATTCGAGACCGCCACCACCCTTGGAGCCTGAGGGGCCGGCCGAGTTCAAGCTGTGCCCGGGTGAGAGGTATGGTTGGTGGGCCGAACACGATTCTGACGATGAAGGGCGTAAAGTAGCGTTGGTTCACGGTGCGATGGAGAATTTCAGGACGCAGATACTGCTGGACACCGGAACGTCAGTGAGCATGATAAGTTAGAACCTTGCGCGTAGGCTCAAGCTCAAGTTAAGCTCACATCGGCAGATCAAGGTGTCCGGATTGGGTGGTGTCCCGACTTACATCTCCTCCAGCGCCCAGGTGAAGATCACTCTGGGACCGCGAATCGTGTACGATGTGGATTTGTGGGTCACGAACATTGGAGAAGGCGTGGACGTGTTGCTCGGGATGGATTTCATGTACTGTGCTGGAGTCAGACTCAGCACCCGGGAAGGACTCATTATGCTTCCTGATGAAGAGACGATTCTCATGTACGGTGACGCGATCCGGAAGAGTCACGGTATGGACATCCCGGTTGTCTCCCCTCACGACTTATACCTCCGGCCAGGGGGAAGCGCCACTGTGCGCGTTCATTATGGCAGGAGTAACCCGCAAAGAGATGTGGTTTGGGTCGGAAGCGGAGACCGCTGGGTCACAGAGGCAATTTACGGAGCGAGATCCTGGGTTACGGCCATCCGCGTGGTAAACATCTCGGACCGCGATCTGTGGATCGATACCCGTACGCCGGTCGCCCGGGTTGTGGAGTACGGACACTTTCCGAGTAGGGGGCGTTTGTGCGCCCTGGGGTGCGCAGGTATCGGGAATGGGAACGCTTGATCTATGAGAACACAGTTTCACGTCGGGCTCGAGATGAAGAGGAGCGCCGGGTGGAGCGTCTTTGGGCCGCCCATCCCCCCGCCGTCCCGAAACGCGCATATCCGTGGCCAACGAAGTTGATGACCCGGTCCGACAAAGAAGACGGAGTAGTTCGTATGGTGCACCTCCAGAAACACCCGAGTAGTTACGGGACGGAGAGCTTGCCCTCAACCGGAATGAAGAAGGTTACGTTTCAGGAGGAAGTGGAGGAGATTCCCCGGGGAGAGGAGTCAGACGTGCCGGACGATCAAGCGTCGAATGAAGATTCTGATCCCGGACGCAACACCCTGGAGGAATACTCGGCGAGCAGCCCGGAATTAGCTCTGGACTCTGGACTTGAAGATGAAGTCGAGGAAGAATGCGAGGTAGATTTGCCTACGCCCGCGATGGACAGCACTCCACTCAGGCAGCTGAAGATCGAATACGCTCGCTGCATGAGAGTGAGCGCTGAGGAGTTGGACCTGGAACCCGCAGTGTACATTCATGAAGGAAGTGAATTGATGGCACAGCAGAGAGACCAATTGGCCCTGCTCCCTGAATTGCCGGATCTCAGCCCGGAGTACGACATTGACAAGGCCGACGTGGGTGAGCCCGAAGTGAGCACTCCTGCTCAGGAGAGTAAGCTGAAAGACATTCTGAAGTACCACCGGAAGATCTTCCTGGGTGACGGGAACGCCGCTCCAGCTCCTGCCCGAGGCGTGGTGTGCGACCTAGACGTCGGAGACGCGAAGCCGGTAGTCCAACGGTCCAATCCGTGACTCCACATCTTATGGTGATGTGGTGTAGCGGGATCAGCAAAATTTACAAGATCCACGATCCAACTTCCCAACTGCGCCCGAACACCGACTTACGGAGGGGGTCCCCCGATGATCCGTGATCTGTGTGCTGAACTGGTCACCTTGTGTACCCGTCGGTAGGGCTGGATCTTGCTCCTCTGGTGTCTGCTGAAGCGTCCGAGCCTTGAAGACAGAACAGTCTGAGCGAGACGAGGGGATGCGAGTGGAGCAGCGCGGAAATCTTCACTCTGCTCGCGGTAGTACTCCAAATCTAGTAGCCTTGTACTTGGATCTGGTGGCCTGGATCTGGATCCGGCCGGGTTGTTGCCTTTCGGGACTGTTGTCCTTTTCGATGCCTTCGCAGGTCTTCCTTGGTCGTGTTTGCCGCCTCCAATGACGGTGTCGTTGACAGTTGAGAAGCGAAGGACACACCGGCCAAACAGACAACTCCGGTGGATCTTGGATCTGCACTTGAAGATAGTTCACTAGGAAGGTTTCGGATCTTGTAACAGGGTTGCACGCACAAGTGGCTACAGTCACTTGTAACTCTAACAGACACGACGTCTGTAAGAGGTTCGAAAGACTTTCTCCACCTTGGTGTAGACACACCAAAGGCTACATACATTTACGACGACCACGACGGGTGGTCCATAGAGACTTAGGATTCCTATTGGCTGAGAGCAGCATCTCCTAGCCAATGAGCGACATGTATAGCGTTGGAATTCTGCCAACCAGCCGTTGGCAGATCCCCAGTTTAGAATATTACATTTAGAGGAAGTCAGAAACATAAAACAAAAATAGCAGTTCTCATTTTAACCCAAAAACATTATTTGGATCCTTTATTTAGATTAATCTATACTCGGAGGCCCGAGTATAATAACTCTAAGTTAAACTAAGCTACGCTTCCTCACATACACGCGCACACGTGTAAGCTAAAGTAGTGAGCCAAAGTAGGCCCACTACACCTTGTAGCACTTTGTAGTCCATCCAACGACCGACTACCTGAGTTCGTACGTCATCGCACGAACGCGGAGCTGAGAACCTTCCCATGGAGACAGAGGTGCCCATGGAAAGCTCCACTACGCCTGCAGCTCACGTTGCACGCGCTGACTGTCCCCACCTGTCGGACCCAGAGTGGGAAGCTCTCCAACGACTGTCAACAGTCATTGGATAGGCAGCTGTAGCTACGATGCTGCGTACGCTAACGCCGACAGAGCAACTGATGCCGACGTCAATGCCATTGACGCCATGCGATCGAGCACCCCGACGTCATCACTGTTGGACGCCGTGAAGGTCGCGTACGCGCACGACGCGGACGCGAAGCTCTTGCTGGCCTACGGCTCAGCACCTTCTGACCAAGCTCGTCAGAAGCTGCCGAAGCATCTTCGTGCTCGTGCACACCGTTACCGGGTGCACGACGGGTTATTACTCTACAGCTTCCGCCGTGTCTTTGTCTTCTTCATGAGCGCGCTTGGCGCCCACCGTGTCGCGAAAGCCGGCCAAGTCCACGCCTCCGAGACGGTTCGACGTCTTGTGGAGCTTGGGGTACTTGGCCGCTTCGGCGGCATCGTGGTTGGTGGCAATAATCGACTGTCACCTCCTCGCCGTTGGCCACTTCCACGAACTTCGCCACCGGTTGGCACGAGTGGTTTACGAAGCGCATCAGCCCTCCCATGTTCTCGGCGTTGATCGCCACGCAGACTGGGAACGTCGGTCGCTCTGACCGCTGCCTCATCACCAAGCGGTAGCCGCTATTGCGCGGTCGGGTCTGCGCGAAACACTCAAGTGCTCCATCTCGCCGAGGTATTGCCCCAGCACTTCGCCCGCTTCGATGTCCTCGCCAGCGACCACGCCCAACGACTTCGTGCGCACGTTCCTCCCCAGATACACCTTGCTCGACTCGGCCAGCGCGTTGCCACAGAGCCCCCCGTACGGGCAGCAGTTGATATTGCAGTAGAGATGCATTAGCGAATTGCGGCAGGAGTCCACACGGCACGGCGATGGGCAGTCGCACCACCCAAAGTGAGGCACCGACGGAAGTACTACGCCAAAGTAAGCGCATCCGTGCCATGAAGGCAACAACAGCTCTCAAGACAAAGCTGGATGGCCTTGAAAACAACGCCAGCAACATGCGAGGAGGCATCCTCGAGACGCTTCTGCTGCTCCGCGAAGAGAGCAAGCGGAAGGCTGACGCCCGTCACGCCGAGGAAGATCAGCGCCGCCGCGACGAAAAGGCGGCCAACGAGGCCCGCCTTCTGGAAGCCAAGGCTGAAGCTGAGGCGCGCCGCCGTGAGGAGAAGCTGGAGAGAGAGGACCGTGCGCGCCGTGCGCGCGAAGATGCGCGCGCCAGCACTCAAGAGCTGCTCATATTGATCGGCGCACTGACTAAGAAGGCGTGAGCGGAAGGCGCGCATGCTCTTCGAAGTGAGGCTATCATTCACGTTCTAGTTACTATATACTTGTCACTTACCACTAAGCCTCAAATCAAACATGTTGTTCATGATCCGCTAGCGTGTCCGTCATGGGTTACGTGATCTTCTAGCGCCTTCATCATCACATGTACTTCTCGTGCTGCGTACACATCTCTGTGAAGTCAAGTGCAAGACGCACGAGCATCGAGTTCGGCTCTCCGTCGCAAAACGTTTGCAGCACGCTGCTGCCAGCAACATCGAGATAATGAAGCAGCTCAATTCGACGGCAAAGAAAAATGTATTGTTGCATGCAGTACAAACACGGCTAGTTCGACACCCTACTCACTGGATAGCTCCATCTCGCCTGAAAACGTCGTGCGTATCTGCGAGATGCCGACCGTGCGGACGCGATAGTTAGCCATTCTGAAGATGTTGTTGATTCGGTGCCCACGAAGCTCGGGGTCGTACGGCAGGGGGAGGTTCAAGCGGCTGTACACCTTTTGCATGCTCCCCATGCCCCACTCCGCCGCCTGCCTCACGGACGTGATGGCGTTATGAAGCGTCCGCGCGGAGCTTCACAGCGACGGGAGAATCCCCTCGAGATCGCCATCTTTGAGAGGAGTCAGGATGCGACCGACCATGCTGGTCGAACACGGGAAGGCCGAGTCCGACACCACGTTCATACGTGTGTCCGGGCAGAGGGTAGGGTCGAGCAACTTGGACCGGAAGCCCAAGGAGGTGTCGGAGTTGTTCCACGACCCGGGGCAATTGTGCTTACACCAAATGACGCAGCCGTCGGCTGCGAAGCAGATTGTGCCAGTCACGAAAACGGTGTGCAACCACCCGTTATACATGGCGTTCTGCAAGTCCGCATTCGACGGCTGCTGAACCTACAATATCATTGATGTTAGCATTCTATCATAGCAAATAACATTTTGCAAACTACAACTCACCCTTAAGTTCTTCCCATCAATGAAGCCGAATGTGTGTTTGAGAATCGGCTCGCGGGCTTCCACAAGCTTTGCGAGTTCGGCTTGGCGAGCAGGCGAGGGCCAAGAGATTCTGGCAGGAGCGTAGCCTTTTAGCGCCAGCGACAGCGCTTCCTCGGCGCGGCGTAGCGTCCTCGATATGGTGCTCGGCGGAGCCCCAAACATCATACACAGGGAGCTCTGCTCCATCGACCCGACGTAGAAGCACAACACCAGGCCCAGGATCTGGTGGTAGTGTCGGAGCTTCGTGCTGCGTGGGATGTAGTAAAAGCGGCTGAAGCGCCGCAGTAGTTGGTGGAAAGCCGACCTGAAAGCATGCATGAATTAGATATAGCGCAGCAACTTCAGATAGTAAGTAGGGTCGCACCTGGTCAAGCTCGTCGCGTTTAGGAAGTTGATGTTGTCGTGTAGGAAAACACGAGTTTACGAGTCCTCGCCCTATCAACCGAAGTCTCTAGGACGAGCCCTACCAACAACACACGCCGTCTCCGAAGAGTCGGCGATAGATTGTCGGGATAATAAACCTGAAGACCAGGTCCGATCCCTTATACGGGCTGGAATGTGCCTCCCTGTGTGTTGCGGGTCAGGTAGGTTTACCCTTCGTCAAAATATAAGAGCACCCTTAGCCACGAGCCACGGCTAGGGTGCAATGTGTAATACGTGCTTTCGCACTAAACCTCTGTGGTCCCTCAGAAAGGAAGGGTACCAGGCCAAACGAAGCCTTTACAGGGGCGCCGGGGCGAAGCCTCGGCTAGAAGTCAAATACACTGGGGGGTCCTTGCCTCACACCCAGTCAAACGTACAACTGTACACAGAGGTCTCTAATACCTCCCAACACTCGGCCACCTACTCACTCTTGGCCTTACCAGGATGAACACTCGGTAATGCACCTTATGCTCACCGGCAGACATACCCCGTGCAGCCGAGTGTATCCAGACCCTACGCTAAGCTTAGCGACTTAACGTAGACGGACTTGACCCTTGTGTGGCTTGGGGGGGAAATTCTGCTCTGTTTAATGGTTTAGAGGCTGTCAGGCCTCTCCTATAGCTAATCCCTAAGGTCTATACAAATATCAAGTGTGGACCGAGCTTTCGAGCTGATCCTACAATCGAACGAAGCTTCGTCCTAAATCCGAACTCCTACTGGGCATAAAGTGTACCCACTATGAAACTTCGGAGACCTCGGCAGGCGGTTTATTTTGACCCGCCGAGACCCTCCTGTCACTCCGTAGTCTCTATCAATCTTCTGGGCACTAATGCGCGGGGAATGTGACCGACCAATCAGAGCCCTCGGTCAGCCATCTCTCGCAAGCTCAAGGCAGTTAGACCTCGGCCGGAACTCGCCCGGCCGCAGTCATTTCCCGATCTCACAGCGGTACATGACGGGGCTCCGTGCGCTGGCTGCGCGGCACATGACGGGGCTCTGTGCGCTGGCTGCGCGGCACATGGCGGGGCCCCAAGCGCTGGCGTGAGTACGGGGCGACAGCGGCTTGGCGTGCTTGACGCCCTTGGCGAGGGTGAAGCGCCGCGCTTGTCGTGGCGCGCGGCAGCGATATTGGGGGCGTTTCCAGGAGCACGGGCGAGGACGTCGTCGGGCTTGTGCGCGCCCCCCAAGTTGGCAGCGGGGTCGTCAGCGTCTCTGGCGTTGCCGGCGGGTTCGTCACGCGCTTGGATCGGTGCTTGGTCCGCTCTGGAGTCAGCCAGGGCGGCGTCGCCGTGCCCGTCGCACTGGAGCCACCGTCAGCACCCATGGCACGGGCGCTGCTGACGTTCGGCGGCGTGTTCTCGTCGCTGGAGGAGGAGGAGGAGGAGTCGACGATGCATCGGAGCTTCCAGTGGATCGCGGAGTGCGTCAGATGCACCATCGTTCCTGCTGTAACACACGGTGTTAGCCAACAGCCAGTAGCACTTACTGCAATTGCAGCTCACGTACCGGAGATCGTTTGCTGTCTTCGCGCCTTCGGAGGCTATTTCAAAAGTGAGCGCAACTTCAAGTTGGCGACAGGAAGATATAAGCGAGGCAGTATGTCGCCCGAATGACAGTAGAGTGATGGTCGACTTAAAGTATACAAATAACAAGTTAAATCTTTAAGATGGCTACACGACATATTCATAGGGGTAGGGCTGTATATCGACACGAAATCTGGGCCTCGCGGGATCTATGACCGGCATATACTCCGCATATCTGCTGCAGATATGTCGACGGTTTGATATACTTTTGGCAGGCGTCCAATGGCTACATTTATACATTCTCTAAGATAATTGCATAGGAGAGGCTAGCTGAACTCTCATTGGCTGGATTTGGGGTGTGCACAGATACTCGTTTCAGCAGGGTATTCGATGCCACGACTGCGCTATTGAGGCAAATTACTGTAATAAAAAATATCATGTGCTTCAGCTCGATCTCTGCTACCTTTCTTGTTTGGCTACCAGTAGAATTGGCACAGCTATGGTAGAAAGAGTGATTCGCGCATATTATCTGTATTCCCCGACACCCACGCATGCTGGCGCGAGCTCCATCTTCTTCCTCGGCATGCTGGCGGCGCGGTTCCTCTCAGCGAGCGTGCGCTCACTCATTATCGCTGCTCTGGCGCCCACTAGTTCCTGACGTTGGGCCCAGCATTGCTACTAGCAAGCGCAGCGAGCCGCTAGCATTGACGGGTGTGGTGCGTCCGGACTGTAGGCGAAGGCTACCCAACCTCACGCGGCAAGCAAGAGGCTGGTCACGGCGACAGGGATTGCATGCGCCGCTGCAGCGGCAACCACGCATCGGCGAGCGCAAGCAGCGAAAGTGGTCTCGCCATGACGGTATCCCTCGCAAACGCAAGGGTGGATCACCCGTGGAGACAGAGCAGTCCAGCACCGCCGGGAAGGCGGGCGGGCCCGCTGCAAAGAATGACAAGGCTCGGCAGCCATCCTGCGTAACTCACTGAATGAATGCACTAGCTCAGACTCCACTCGGTCGTCGCGCGGGGTGATCGATTCCTCACCAGCGTGTCCCAAGCACGAGCCTAGCGTGGTGCGGCGCGGTGCATCGGCGCGCGAGGCTGACGCACGCGTGAATGGCTGGTGCGGTCGGGTGGGGTGGTTGGTCTCAGCAGAAACGCACGGAGGTGTGGGCGGCAGGCGCGCGTTCGCGCCACGTTGCAGGCAGGCGGACAAGCAAGCAAGCAAGCAGGCGCGATGGAAAGCGCATGTCCTGCTCACTCGGGGCCGGCGCCGAGCTGGCCATCGGCCATCGGGGCCAGTCCGCCGGTCCAGGCAGCAGCTCCTCGCGCTGGGCTCGGATCCGCTGCAATTGGCCGATGCCCTCCCGCTCTATATTCGTTCTGGCAGGCCGCCACCTGCGGTACCACTCGGAGCGGCCCGAGCGCGGCGCCGTTGCTTGCGGGCGCCACATGGAAAACCCCGCGTCGCGCATTGCGCGCAAAATAGGGGTGTATCGGGTCTCGCAGGCTGCGGCCCGGCTGCACGCGTTTCGAATGTTCGATCCCGCATGATTAGCGACGACGCCACGACGGCGGGCTCACTTGGCTCGTCACGCGCCCGGGCGCTCAAGAGCTTTGCCAAAGCCCGGCCGCGCTCCCTGGCGGCTCTGTGTGTGCTGCACAGCGAGCGCCCCGATTCCGGCCGGTCGTCGGCGGCGGGCGGGCGGGCCGCTTGCAGTTCCCGGCGTCGGTCGTGTCTTACCCTGGGCCCGCGACCGGCCGGCGTTTGCGCTCGCCGGCGTCCATCGCGCTTGCAGCAAATCGGATCCCAGGGGGGCAATTGCCCTGGCTCGCTCCGGCTTGCGGCTCGGCTCGTCCCGTTTAACTCGTGTACGTACCGTACGTGTGTACACCGGGCTCAACTTCGAGTTGCCGTTGCGGTCGGCACCTACAAACTCGGCTCGCCTCGCGCCTTACGACCGCTGGAACCAGCAAACACGCCCTGCCACCGCTGCCTCCGTCGTCCCCGGACAGATCGTCAGCAGTGCCGCAGAGGTTTGCCCGAGCGCTCGAGGCGTCGCAGAGCAGGGTCGAACAGCTTTGCAAGTCGCTGCGGCCGCCCGCCTCACATCGATGATCAGGATCGCCTTCAACACGTACCTTACGCTTTTCCCCAGCGATGCGGTGCGGCCCCAGCGCGAAGCAGCAACGCGAAGCAGCAGCAGCAGCAACCGCGCGTCGCATGGATCTCGAGTCGCAGACGAGAGTCGCTCGCTGGCCGCCGCTGCAGCTTGAAGCTCGCACGAACGTTAAACCTTACAGTACATGCAGTCGGCCCAACATGCTGCGGCGGCTAGCGAGAGATCGATCGCCTCTGCTGGCCGATGTTAGCCAACGCGAACACACGGCGGCAAAAACTGAGGCGAGCCAGGCAAAAGTCGCCCGGACACCTACCTACACACACCGGCAGCAGCATGCTTTCCGTTTCGACACCTAGCGCAAACAAAATGTTGTGGTAGCGCGGCGAGACTATGATAAATATAAAATAACTCGCTGCTGTAGCTGAGCAAACGCAGGAGAGACGGTCTTGTCAAACCAGCGCGGCAACGACGACAACAATACCAACGCTGAGAGCATCCCAGCACCGGCAGCGCGGTTTTTCGTGGGGTTCGTCTCGAGGCTGCAGCGCAACTACAGTCTTACAATACCCACCGCTCCAACAATACATATTAATGCATGCATACATCCACCTTGCACTTGATAGATCGTTGGCGATCAGCACAACCAGCCGCCGGCGGTGGCAGCAGCAGCATGCCGCAACAAGTTGTTGTTGCCAACAACCGCGCTTGCTCGAATCGGGCTCGGCTCAGGACCGATTTTCACTATAATACCCGCCGGCTGCCTGCCAGCCGGCCAGCCGACGACACCGATGCCGCCGCCGCCGCCGCTCCAGCGGTGGACGGCACGCACCCGCAGAAGCCACCTATGCACGAACCCAGGTCGCCGGAGCCGAGCTGCGGCCCGGCGCCGGGGCGGCGGCAGCGTCGGCAGCGGCGCCCATGCCTGCCCTCGCCTGCCGGGGCCTCTACGAGCCCGGCGACGTACTTGCTCGCACCCGACAACCAATCACTTCCGATAAAAAAGATACGGATGGTGTCGCATACGGTGTGGTGCACACCAGCAGCGAAAAACCTCGGCGACTCGCTCACTTGTCGAAAGAGACCTCGTGCTGCGCTTTGTATGCGGCAGACGAGCCGGCGCGCGAGTAACGAGTCGGTTCGGGGCGAAAAACCTCGAGCCAGCGGCTCCGATTGATCCGGGCGCTGATTGGCTGGGCGGGACCCGCGCATCCAATCAGCGGGCCGCGCAAGACAGAGAGCGCGGCTTGAACAGAAGGGGGCGCAGGGCGGCAACGAGCGCAGGGAGGACAGCGGCGGGCGGTGCGGCCACGGCGCTGGGCGCTTTCATTCTGCAATTCCCCGACTGTCACCGACGCCCGCAAGTGTTCCGCTCGCTGTCGTCCGTTTTCCGTCGAGAGACCAGCCAGAGCCTTCGACCGATCGACTGACCTCTTTTCGTTCGAAGCTTCGGGCTCCGCACCAGACAGACCCAAAATGACTGGTGCCGCAGGGAACTCGTACATGTCCATGGCGACGCCCAACGACGTCAAGAACTACACGAACGACGTTGGCCAGATCCAGTGGGCGCAGGTGCCGCTGAACGCCGCGCTGGACAAGCTCAAGACGTCCCGCGAGGGTCTGACGTCGGATGAGGCCGAGAAGCGTCTGGCCGAGTACGGCCCGAACAAGCTGCCGGAGGAGAAGGTGAACAAGCTGACGCTGTTCCTGGGCTTCATGTGGAACCCGCTGTCGTGGGCCATGGAGGTGGCCGCCATCCTGTCGATCGTGCTGCTGGACTACGCCGACTTCGCGCTGATCCTGTTCCTGCTGCTGCTGAACGCGTGCATCGGCTACTTCGAGGAGGTGCAGGCCGGCGACGCCGTGTCGGCGCTGATGGGCCAGCTGGCCCCGGAGGCAAAGGTGTTCCGTGACGGGGAGATTAAGAATATTCCGGCGGACCTGCTGGTCCCCGGCGATGTGCTGCGTGTGCGTCTGGGTGACGTGATCCCGGCCGACCTCAAGTTCCTGGAGGGCGACGCGGTCAAGGTGGACCAGTCGTCGCTGACGGGCGAGTCGCTGCCGGTGACCAAGAACGAGGGCGACGAGGGCTACTCGGGCTCGGTGGTGAAGCAGGGCGAGATCGAGGCCGTCGTGACGAGCACGGGCATTAACACGTTCCTGGGCCGCGCCGCCGAGAAGATCGCTACGGCGGACTCGCACGGCCGTCTGCAGATGGTGCTGACGACGGTGGGCAACTTCTGCATGGTGTCGATCCTGTTCTGGTGCGTGGTGGAGCTGCTGGTGCAGATGGCCGGCCGCACGTCGCAGAACCCGTGCGTCATCGTGACGGACGGCTGCCTGGGCGTGGCCAACATCCTGGTGCTGATCGTGGGCGGTATCCCCGTGGCCATGCCGACGGTGCTGTCGGTGACGCTGGCCATCGGTTCGTCGGCGCTGGCGAAGGAGAACGCCATCGTGACGCGTCTGACGTGCATTGAGGAGATGGCCAGCATGGAGGTGCTGTGCTCGGACAAGACGGGCACGCTGACGCTGAACCAGCTCTCGGTGGACATGGACAACCTGATCCCGTACAACAACTTCACGGCGGATGACATCCTGAAGTACGGCGCTCTGTCGGCGCGTACGGAGAACAACGAGGCCATCGACGTGGTGTGCCACAACACGTACCCGGGCAAGGACACGATGTGGCAGGAGTACACTCTGCTGCACTACACGCCGTTCGACCCCACGACGAAGCGCACGATTGCCAAGCTGAAGGACAACCGCACGGGCGAGATCCTGCGTGCCGTGAAGGGTGCCCCGCAGGTGGTGCTGGACATGGACGTGAACGCGGACACGCTGCGCGTGGAGGTGGAGGACCGCATCAACGAGTTCGCTTCGCGCGGGTACCGTGGTCTGGGTGTGGGTATTTCTCGCAGCGGCGACGTTCCGGTGGAGGAGTGCGAGTGGCAGATGATCGGTCTGCTGCCGCTGTTCGACCCGCCTCGCCACGACACGGCCGACACGGTGAAGAAGGCCATTGCTCTGGGTATCGCTGTGAAGATGGTGACGGGTGACCAGAAGGCCATTGCCGTGGAGACGTGCCGTCAGCTGGGAATGCCGACGAACATCCTGGACACTTCTTTCTTCAACACTGCGCCGCCTCCTGGCCTGAACCTGGCGCAGATGATCTACGACACGGACGGCTTCGCTCAGGTGTTCCCGGAGCACAAGTTCGAGATCGTGAAGCACCTGCAGTCGCTGGACAAGGTGGTGGGCATGACGGGTGACGGTGTGAACGACGCTCCGGCCCTGGCTCAGGCCGACATTGGTATTGCTGTGGACGATGCGACGGACGCTGCGCGTGCTGCGGCCGACATCGTGCTTGTGTCGCCCGGTCTGAGTGTGATCATCACGGCCATCCGCATGAGCCGCGAGATCTTCCTGCGCATGAAGAACTACGCCATGTACTCGATCGCCATGACGGTGCGTATCGTGTTCACGTTCGGCATCCTGACGGTGGCGTGGAACTGGTACTTCCCTCCGATCCTTGTTGTGATTCTGGCCATCCTGAACGACGGCACCATTCTGACGATCTCGAAGGACAACGTGGTGGCGTCGCCGCACCCGGACTCGTGGAAGCTGAAGGAGGTGTTCATTTCGTCGATCTCGTTCGGCCTGTGGCTGACGCTGTCGACGGTGGTGCTGTTCGCGATCGTCAACAACTCGAGCGGATTCGAGAGCACGGGCGTGGAGAACCTGTGCGTGAGCTGCATGAAGAACGAGTGCCACGACTTTTTCCAGGACCAGTACCAGACGTGCGTGATGGAGAACAACGCGACGGGCTGTGGTGAGATGACGGGCAGCGTGCCGCAGGCCGCTAGCATCGCGGACGTGGGCGACTTCCGTGAGAAGGCGATCGACGCGTACTGGACGCAGTACCAGGAGAAGTACGACTCGCGCTCGAAGCTGTTCGAGGACCTGGCGGACGTGCACCTCAACTCGCTGCCGAACGACGCGAAGCCGTCGGCCGAGGTTGCGTACAACCAGTACGTGTACGCTTACACTATGGGCGCTGGCGGTGCCGCTTACGAGGGCGACTACGACGTGTTCACGGCGGCTCAGCTGGGCAAGGGTGTGACGTTCATCGGCAACGACGAGGTTCCCATCACGAACCAGGTTGGCTTCTGCGACTACGTGTGGGGCTTCAGCAACTGGAACCAGACGTGGACGCGCGACAACGAGATGATCGGCCCCGGCATCCAGCGCAAGGAGGGTGTGCTCCGTTCGCTGGTGTACCTGCAGGTGTCTATCTCCGGCCAGGCGCTGATCTTCGTGACGCGTACTGCCGGCACCAACAACTGGTTCTTCGCTGAGAAGCCGTGCAACCTGCTTCTGATTGCTTTCGTGTTCGCTCAGATCGTGGCCTCGGTGATCGGCTGGATCGGTTTCGGCGGCTACCCGACGGACCGTATTGCCGTGATCGGCTGCGGCGGCGGCTACACGCTGATTGCCTGGCTGTGGGCCATCGTGTGGCAGTTCCCGCTTGACCTGATCAAGTTTACGGTGAACTACATCTTGACGAAGAACACGTACGCCAGCAAGGCGTTCACGGAGCGCATCAACGCGGGCCACCCGACGATGACGCACTCTGTGGTGACGAACACGCAGCGTTCGATCCGCGCCAGCCGCACTGTGTAAGCAGTTCGTGTGTTTGTGGGTCGCATGCGTAGGCAGTGGCAGTGCTGTGGCGAGAAGAGGAGTCGATAGAAGGCTCACTTGCGCCTCGGACTGTCGCGGCAACTTTGCAGGTGGACTTCAAGGCGCTGGCCGTCCTGCGCATGGTTGCGCGGGCAGTCGTCTTCCTGGAGTCCACAAGTGCAACGTGCATGCTGTAGAATTACTCAAAAAATGTAGGTAGAATACAAAGTCATTTTTCCTGCAACTTCAACTCTTCAGTCGAATTTGTATTGGCTCCTCTCTATGCTGCTCAGCTTCACTGCGATTGTGTATGCTCGAGAGTTCAAGATAACGGTCGAAGCCAAGCCAGGGCAAAAAGATCATGCGGCTGGAAGGGCGCCACGGCTTCGTGAAGACGCCGCGGCCGGAGGATTCCGCCGGCGAGGCCACCGCCGAGCTCAAGCGCGAGTGCTTCTCCGTGTGCGGCGAGCTGAGGGACCAGCGGCGACGCGAGGAGGAGCTGCTGGCGGCCTTCGCCGTCGCGCGCGTGCTGGCGCGGCGCAAGCTGCCGCACGAGACGTTCATGGAGTACAAGAAGGCGCTGCGCCGCGCCGGAGAGAGCTACGTGATCCCGGAGCCGTACTACGTGGTGGCCTTCATCAACGGCGTGGGTAGCGAGCAGCTGACGCACCTGCTGCAGGAGTCCAAGCCCGAAGACCTGGACGCCGCGGCCAAGGAGGCCATCCTGCTGCAGCGCAGCGACGGCGCCCGTCCGTCCCTGCTGGCCGAGCAGAGGAAGAGACCTAGAGGAGCAGCGGCCGCAACGGCCCGGCGCGGGCACGAACAGCCCCGGAAACGCCCGCGCCGCGACTCCGGGAGCTGCTTCGTGTGCCATCAGTTCGGCCACTTCGCGCGGGAGTGTCCAGACCGCTGGGACGATCCATAAGAAGCCTTGCGACGGAGCGGACGGTGAGGTTGAGCGTAGCCAATGAGGTTGGCCAAGCGGGCAGTGTTGTCTTCTATTTCGAGTGTATGGATGCTTTGCTTTCTTTGGAGCTGGGCCAGACGCGAGGATGCTAGGAAAGGAGAAGGATCGGGATAAGACCTGGCGTCTTCAATATGACCGGGGGAGTGGAGCTTCTGGTGCTTTAGCGGTGTCCCGCGTTGCCTTAGTGCTCTCTCACTTTTGAATTCGCCTCGCAAGCTCCACAGCCTCTCCAGCGCTTCCTCGTCGCACCGCGACCTCCTCCCGCTCAGCGTCCGCGCTCGTGCCCCACTCGTGACTCGCCTCCGACCACAATGATTTACCCCAAGGCCATCTTCCGGACTGTCATTGCGCTCTCGACGGTAGCTGCGGCCTCGCAAGCCACCGGGGTGAGTCCCCGACACTCCTCCGCTGGGGCCAAGCGCGGCAAGGGCGGACGATACATTGACACGACCGCCAACGCGTACGGGACCACGGGACCCGATCTTCTGCATGTGGGGACGCCGACCGCCTACGTCTCCGCCGGTGCCAATGTCCAAGCTGGGGCGAACCTGCGCAAGATCACGTCACCGAATAACCTAGGTGTCCACTTCTCCGCTGCGAGCCCGTCGAATGTTGCAAAGGGCGTAGGTGGATACGTCAACATCGCCGCCAACAACTACGGATCGCCAAGAAGTCTTGACAACAAGGGCGGCAAGAAGAAGGATGTCAAGGATGGCGTTGAGGACAAAAACAAGAAGAATGCCAGCTACGGCACCCCCGCTGTTGCTGTTCCGCCGACGAAGGGCGGGAATTATGGTGTGAAGATCCCCGCTGTTCCGTCCGTCGGAGGCGTCAGTATCGGCGGTAAGGGCGGTGTCGCGCCGTCGAGTGGCGGCTACAAGGGCGCCAAGGATGTGAAGGGTGCCAAGGTCGACGAAGACAGAACTTACGGCCGTAACAGCCCGTTAAATCGCGACCACAAGCGCGACAACAAGCGCGACACCAAGAATGGCAACTATGGGAAGGCGGGCAAAGGTGGCAAGGGCGTCGAGTTTCCTGTCTCGCCATCGTCAGGCGGCTACACGAACGGAAAAGGTGGCAAGAACGACTATGTGACGCCCCCACCTGCTCCAGTTTCTGCCGCTACTGGCGGCTCGAAGCAGGGAAGCAGAGGTGGATACGCGGCTGACTCAGTTGCACCAAACAGCCCGACGAAGGGAGGTCAGGGAAGCAAGAGCGGGTCTGCTGTCGGCGGCACGAAGAGCACGAACCCGGCGCCGAGCAACCCTTCCGGCAACGGCTCGAAGGGCGGTCAGGGTGGCTCAAACACTGGAGTGACCGACCCGCTTCCAGCACCAAACAGCCCGACTAAGGGCGGCCAGGGAAGCAGGAGCGGGTCTGCTGTCGGCGGCTCAAAGAGCGCCAACCCGATGCCGAGCAGCCCAACGGGCAATGGCTCAAAGGGCGGTCAGGGCGGCTCAAATACCGGTAACTCCAGTCCTGTTCCTGCCCCGTACGGCCCCGCGAAGGGAAGCAAGGGCGGATCTGCCGTCGGCGGATCGAAGAGCACGAACCCGACACCAAACAGCCTCACTGGTAATGGCTCGAAGGGTGGCCAGACCGGACCTGCTCCCAGTGTGCCAACCTCAGCCCAAGGCGGCGTCAGCTCCTCGAAGGGTGGCTATGGTGGTAACGGCAGCGGCTTGAAGGGTGGGAAGGGTGGATCGACTGCGGGATCGAAAGCGTCGACCACTGCGCCGGCCCCGATGGCCCCGTCCCCGGCCAATACCCCCGCCCCGGCGACGCAGAACAAGGCGAAGCAGAGTTCGAACAAGTCCGCCAAGCAGAGCGGCCGCAAGTAAGCGCCGAGCAGTGAGCAGCGTGTTGCGTGCTGATGGCCGGCCACAACGAATGACTGCCCCGCAACTTCAATTTCAATTCTAAGCCTGAAAATATACGAATGCCTTGAATCTGATTGGCTATGCGAGCCGGACGAGTGCCACTCGATTCTTACAATCAAATTAGCGGAGATCATGACCGAGTACCTGCCCGAGGACAACCGCACGTACAAGGAGAAGGGTTACTGGGACTCGCGCTTCGACAGGTGCGGTGTTGTACGTGTATCAGTGTCTCGCGCTGCACTGGAAACTCGCAGGAGCTGAGTTGACCCTACTCTTTCTTTTGCAATTGGGCTGGACGAGACAGCGAGGAGTCCTATGACTGGCTGGCCCGCTATGAGAACGTAGCGGAGCTGCTCAGCAAGTACGTGCGCCCGTCGGACCGTATCCTCATGGTATGATAGCTTGGGGATGTTGTGGTGGGGTGACGAGTAACTTTTGCTCCGGAGCTGACAACGTGGGCGGTTGTGCGTGTCCTGCAGGTTGGCTGTGGCAACTCGACGTTCAGCGTCGACATGGTACGGCTTCAGTTCAGTGCTTTAATGGTGGCATGCCCGAGTCCGCCAAGCCTCATGCTGTGGGTTGTATTTTGTTGCGGCAGTACAAAGCGGGCTTCCGCAACATCACCAACATCGACTTCTCCAAGGTCGTCATTGAGCGTATGAGCGCCAAGTACAGCGTACGTGCCTGTAATTCCAGAGTGTCGACCTATACACAGCACTAACCAGCGCCGCCTCTGCAGGAAGAGATGCCGGAGATGAAGTGGCTCGAGGCGGACATGACCACGCTGCGAAAGGTGTTCGATGCGGACAGCTTCGACGTTGTCATCGACAAGGCCGCGATGGACGCGCTCATGTGCGACGAAGGCGACGTCTGGTCGCCCTCGGAGGCGGTGATCGAGCAGGCCGCCGCCATGTGCAGCGGCATCACGTCCGTGCTGGTGCCCAAGGGCACTTTCCTGCAGATCTCGTTTGCGCAGCCGCACTTCCGCAAGCGCTTCTTGCTGGGCGAGGGCGAGCAGGCGCCGACCAGCACGGTCTACGGCTGGAACTACTCCTACCACAAAATCGGTCAGTGCGCAGTTTGTCCTCCTGCAAGCTCCACGCCGCTCTGGACTAACTTCTCTCTTGCTCATTTTCTCGCAGATATCGGTCTGGGGTACTTCTTCTACGTGCTGCAGAAGACCAAGGCCAGCGCCAAATAGACCATCGCTGCCAACGCCTCTCAATAGAACTTGCATTGCTCTAAACGATTGTTGCTTGGTGTTTTGACGTTGTGAGGCCTTGTAGGAAGCTGCATAATGCACTGCATCATGCAGCCTGCATTGCGTTCTTCGCGTGTGATGCCCCCACGCTACAGCCCCACATTGAAGTGGCCAATTGAGCCCTCTGATTGGCCCGTGATGCGCATCACCGACGTGTACGTCGACGCAGCATCGAAAAGATCCCGAACACCAGCTCACTCTTCAATCGGCCAGCGACCGCGCAGGAAGAGGAGGACAAGCGCAGCAGAGCAGCCCTCGCAATGGAGCATTCGCACTCTCACTCGCACACGCACTCGCATTCCCACAGCCACAGTCACAGCCACGAGCTCGGGCCCGAGCACGCGATCGACGGCGACGAGGTGATTCGCCGCTTCACGCAGAGCCGAGGGCGCGCGCCCACGGCCGACGAGGAGAAGCAGCTGCGGGAGCACGGCCACACGCACGAGCACATGGAGCACGCCGGCGAGTTCCACGAGCGCGACGCGGCCAGGACGGGCCGCGACTGGGCGCAGCGGGCCTTCACCGTGGGAATCGGCGGGCCCGTGGGCAGCGGCAAGACGGCGCTCATGCTGGCGCTGTGCCGCGCGCTCAAGGACAAGTTCAGCCTGGCCGCCGTGACCAACGACATCTTCACGCGCGAGGACGGCGAGTTCCTCGTGCGCCACGACGCGCTGCCGGAGGAGCGCATCCGGGCCATTGAGACGGGCGGCTGCCCGCACGCGGCCATCCGCGAGGACATCTCGGCCAACCTGCAGGCCTGCGAGGACCTGACGGACGAGTTCGACACGCAACTGCTGCTGGTGGAGTCAGGCGGAGGTGAGGTGGAGCTGCGCAATTTGGCGGCGGTAGATAGATGTAGCTAACTGGAATTATGCGTGTGCGTCTGTGTATCCTGTAGACAACCTGGCCGCCAACTTCAGCCGCGAGCTGGCCGACTACATCATCTACGTCATTGACGTGGCCGGAGGCGACAAGGTGCCTCGCAAGGGCGGTCCGGGCATCACGCAGGCCGACCTGCTGGTCATCAACAAGATCGACCTGGCCCCGCACGTCGGCGCGGACCTGGACGTCATGGACCGCGACGCGAAGCTCATGCGCGGCGAGGGCCCCACGGTCTTCACGCAGATCAACCAGGGCAAGGGCGTCGAGGAGATCATCGAGCATGTGATCGGGGCCTGGAAGGCGGCCGTGTAATAGGCGTTTCGAAGTCTTGTCAGTTGCTGTATGCATTGGTTGGAACTGTAACAATCGAGAGTGTGCCAGCGCACGGCGGGCGTTGGGCGCTCTGGCAATTGATGCAACACCGTTGCTACGAGCTTAGTACATGTACAGGCTGAAGCTGTTTCTCCTTGACTGGGCTGTGGCCGTTTGTGGATACTGGCGCGCTGCAATTGGCAGCCAAAAGGCCGCAGTGGCTAACGGTCTCGCGAGCTTGGGATGGTGCAGGCTGTCTCAAGCCAAGCAGACCGAGGTGTTCTCGCTCACTTGCCTTTCTGCTGTGAAGGCACCACCAGGGGCTCCGCAGCCATGGTATCGGACGAGCTCGCCCCGCTGGAGGCGCACGTGGAGGCGCAAGTCAAGCACCTGACGGCCGTCACCGGCGTCGTCTGCGAGCTCCAGGCCGTCGAGAAGCAGTACGCAGACGACTACGCCGCCCTCCCGCTCGACTTGCCCGCTGCCACCCAGTTGACTCTCGAAGGACTCCCACAACTGCAGCAGGTTAGCGACGGCTTCAGCCAATTCGTGCGCAATAGCTCAGCTATCAAGGCCGCCGTCGCCGTCGACCTGTCCAAGAAAGTGATTGCACCGCTGGAAGCGTTCACAGCGGAGCACGTGGAGAAGACCCAGCACCTGCTCTCGGAGCTCTATGAGCTCCTGCAGAAAGAGAAGGCGTTCGACGTCGCGTACCAGAATTTGCTGGAGACTTGTGAGAGAGATCACAACGCTGGACCAGCAGTGGACGGATCAGCTAATGGTGAGTTCGTTGAAGCGGAGGCGCTGCTACACAGGGTGCACATGGAGCAGCTTCTTCGGAAGCGAGATGCCGAGCGCCTCGCCATCCAGCAGTGGATCACAGCGCTGCACTTTGCTGGCCAACGCTATGAAGCACACGTTCGGAATGTGCTGCAGCTGATCATCGCTGTATACGACCGCATGGTCGCCGCCATGACGAAGCTTGCTGGCGACTATCAAGAGCTTGGCCGCGATCCCAACGAGGCCACCACGGTTTTGAAGCTCAACAGCGACAACAACTGCAGCGCCGTCTCCGAGGATAGTTGGGAGAGATTTTTGGCAGCGTACGAGTGCCACGTGACGATCACGAGCTGGATGAGCGAGCTCTTCAAGCACCTAGTGCCAGCAGAGCTCAAGTTCGCGAAATCTATGCAGAAGGCCATCAAGGTGGACCGAGCGCTGTGCAAAACTTTCGGAGGCGTGGGGTTTAGCGCTCATTTTGCTGGATTCATCCAGTTTCATGGTCTGCTGACGATGAACATCTCGAATCCCATTATGCGCACACTCAAGTTCTCCCAGGAACGGCAAGAGCGCATGCGAAACGAGTTGGTGAAGTCGCTGGAGGAGACGCGAGATCTCGTTGACGGCGCTCGAAATCGCGTCAACGCGCGACTGGCAACGGACAAAGTAGAGGAAGAGATCCCCGTCCGCTGCGACAGCATGACGTCGTCGGAAACGTCGGACTGCAGCATGGACGACAACAACGAGGAGGATCCGAAAGCCAGTGACCCTGTGCCACAACAGGATACATGTACGCTGATCGAGAGCTCACCGGAGCAGATTGACCTGAAGAGGTTGGAAAGGAAGCTGGCCTTGCAGCGCCAAGAGATGGTTCAGGTGCTGGAGCAGACGTCGTATCTCTCTGTGAAGACGCTGGAATTAATGGTGCAAGACCACGTCAAGCACGTTAACAAGGCGCTGGCTACGCTGAAGGTTACGATGCATGCGGAGTCCCCAGAAACGAAGCGCAGGAAGTCCGTCGTGGCCTCGCAGCCGTGGAGCCACATCACTGAGAGACTTTCGATCACGGTGACTGATCAACCCGTCGTTGCGAGTGAAGACGATCAACCTCCAGGCTCTAACAATGCGAATGAAAGCATTAGAGCAGTAAGCCAAGGCCTTCATCGGACTTGTGCGGCACAAGGAATTAATGAGCCAAGATCCGTCCAAGTGGCACTGAGTGCGGCTCAGACTGCGGTCGGTGTAGCTGCTTGGGCCGCCACAACGGTTTTCAAGGCCGCACGAACTCACGTCCCACCTTCATGTGAAGAGCGCGTTGCTCTTGCAGCTATTGTGGCGATGATCCTGGCCTTGATAGGAATCTGTGTCCGATCAAGCCAACTCCAGAGCTCCTGGATCGATCTCACACACAACCAGCACTCGAGCTCGGACGACATCATGCAGATCGTGAAGCTGGCACTGGAGCAGTGCACTCAAGTCAATGTCGTGAACTAACTTGATAACAATAATCGAGCGCTTTGATTTATTTAACGTTAGTGCTCTTTGCACTTCCAAATCAACTTACACCGCACGACTAGCACGGATCGATCGCTGTGGGTTCGATACAACCGAGTGCGTCATCGTCGGGTGGCCAGCATTGATACGCTCCGTGAACGCCTTCCGGGCGTATGCCTCTTTCGTCAATATATAGTTCACCGAGAACTTGATCAGGTCAAGCGGGAACAGCCACACGATGGCCCACAGCCAGGCAATCAGCGCGTAGCCCCCACCACAGCCGATCACGGCAATCCGATTGTTATTTGGATAGCCACCGAAGCCAATCCAGCCGATCAAGGATGCCACGATCTGAGCAAACACGAAGGCGATCATCAGCATCGCACATGGTTTCTCCAAGAAGAACCAATTGTTGCGACCGGCAGTTCGCGTCACGAAGATCAGCGCCTGGCCGGAGATCGAAACTTGCAGGTATATGAGCGAACGGAGCACACCCTGTTTGCGCTGGAGGCCAGGACCGATCATTTCGTAGTCACGTGTCCACGTCTGGTTCCAGTTGCTGAAGCCCCACACGTAGTCGCAGAAGCCAACCTGGTTCGTGATGGGAACCTCGTCGTTGCCGATGAACGTCACACCCTTGCCCAGCTGAGCCGCCGTGAACACGTCGTAGTCGCCCTCGTAAGCGGCACCGCCAGCGCCCATAGTGTAAGCGTACACGTACTGGTTGTACGCAACCTCGGCCGACGGCTTCGCGTCGTTCGGCAGCGAGTTGAGGTGCACGTCCGCCAGGTCCTCGAACAGCTTCGAGCGCGAGTCGTACTTCTCCTGGTACTGCGTCCAGTACGCGTCGATCGCCTTCTCACGGAAGTCGCCCACGTCCGCGATGCTAGCGGCCTGCGGCACGCTGCCCGTCATCTCACCACAGCCCGTCGCGTTGTTCTCCATCACGCACGTCTGGTACTGGTCCTGGAAAAAGTCGTGGCACTCGTTCTTCATGCAGCTCACGCACAGGTTCTCCACGCCCGTGCTCTCGAATCCGCTCGAGTTGTTGACGATCGCGAACAGCACCACCGTCGACAGCGTCAGCCACAGGCCGAACGAGATCGACGAAATGAACACCTCCTTCAGCTTCCACGAGTCCGGGTGCGGCGACGCCACCACGTTGTCCTTCGAGATCGTCAGAATGGTGCCGTCGTTCAGGATGGCCAGAATCACAACAAGGATCGGAGGGAAGTACCAGTTCCACGCCACCGTCAGGATGCCGAACGTGAACACGATACGCACCGTCATGGCGATCGAGTACATGGCGTAGTTCTTCATGCGCAGGAAGATCTCGCGGCTCATGCGGATGGCCGTGATGATCACACTCAGACCGGGCGACACAAGCACGATGTCGGCCGCAGCACGCGCAGCGTCCGTCGCATCGTCCACAGCAATACCAATGTCGGCCTGAGCCAGGGCCGGAGCGTCGTTCACACCGTCACCCGTCATGCCCACCACCTTGTCCAGCGACTGCAGGTGCTTCACGATCTCGAACTTGTGCTCCGGGAACACCTGAGCGAAGCCGTCCGTGTCGTAGATCATCTGCGCCAGGTTCAGGCCAGGAGGCGGCGCAGTGTTGAAGAAAGAAGTGTCCAGGATGTTCGTCGGCATTCCCAGCTGACGGCACGTCTCCACGGCAATGGCCTTCTGGTCACCCGTCACCATCTTCACAGCGATACCCAGAGCAATGGCCTTCTTCACCGTGTCGGCCGTGTCGTGGCGAGGCGGGTCGAACAGCGGCAGCAGACCGATCATCTGCCACTCGCACTCCTCCACCGGAACGTCGCCGCTGCGAGAAATACCCACACCCAGACCACGGTACCCGCGCGAAGCGAACTCGTTGATGCGGTCCTCCACCTCCACGCGCAGCGTGTCCGCGTTCACGTCCATGTCCAGCACCACCTGCGGGGCACCCTTCACGGCACGCAGGATCTCGCCCGTGCGGTTGTCCTTCAGCTTGGCAATCGTGCGCTTCGTCGTGGGGTCGAACGGCGTGTAGTGCAGCAGAGTGTACTCCTGCCACATCGTGTCCTTGCCCGGGTACGTGTTGTGGCACACCACGTCGATGGCCTCGTTGTTCTCCGTACGCGCCGACAGAGCGCCGTACTTCAGGATGTCATCCGCCGTGAAGTTGTTGTACGGGATCAGGTTGTCCATGTCCACCGAGAGCTGGTTCAGCGTCAGCGTGCCCGTCTTGTCCGAGCACAGCACCTCCATGCTGGCCATCTCCTCAATGCACGTCAGACGCGTCACGATGGCGTTCTCCTTCGCCAGCGCCGACGAACCGATGGCCAGCGTCACCGACAGCACCGTCGGCATGGCCACGGGGATACCGCCCACGATCAGCACCAGGATGTTGGCCACGCCCAGGCAGCCGTCCGTCACGATGACGCACGGGTTCTGCGACGTGCGGCCGGCCATCTGCACCAGCAGCTCCACCACGCACCAGAACAGGATCGACACCATGCAGAAGTTGCCCACCGTCGTCAGCACCATCTGCAGACGGCCGTGCGAGTCCGCCGTAGCGATCTTCTCGGCGGCGCGGCCCAGGAACGTGTTAATGCCCGTGCTCGTCACGACGGCCTCGATCTCGCCCTGCTTCACCACCGAGCCCGAGTAGCCCTCGTCGCCCTCGTTCTTGGTCACCGGCAGCGACTCGCCCGTCAGCGACGACTGGTCCACCTTGACCGCGTCGCCCTCCAGGAACTTGAGGTCGGCCGGGATCACGTCACCCAGACGCACACGCAGCACATCGCCGGGCACGAGCAAATTCGCGGGCACAGTCTTCATTCCACCATCGCGCAACACTTTGGCCTCGGGAGTTAAATGGCCCATCAAGGCCGACACAGCGTTTCCTGCTTGAATCTCTTCCAGGTACCCAATGCACGCGTTCAGCAGCAGCAGGAACAGGATCAGCGCGAAGTCGGCGTAGTCCAGCAGCACGATCGACAGGATGGCGGCCACCTCCATGGCCCACGACAGCGGGTTCCACATGAAACCCAGAAAGAGTCGCAGCTTGTTCACCTTCTCCTCCGGCAGCTTGTTCGGTCCGTACACCAGCAACCGCTTCTCCGCTTCTTCCGACGTCAGGCCCTCGCGAGACGTGTTGAGTCTGTCAAGAGCGGCATTCAGTGGCACTCGGTCCCATTGTACCTGGCCAAGCTCGTTCACGAAGTCCTCGGTCGGAGCCATTCTGTTGGTGGTGGTCAAAAGCTTTCTCCGGCCAATTGCAGAATGAATATGATCAAGCCCAAGGGCGTCATATTGCTCACGCCTCGTCCCATTGAGCCTCGAGGCTGGTCTCAAGTTCCTTCTCCCCTTCGCCCAACGCGGTCGCAAGACGCGCTTGAATACCACCGTTGGGCTCACTCACTCGCTTTGACGGGTAAAAGGCGACAACCGACGCAATCTTCGTTTCCCCGATGCAGGGTCTCTCGTGAGGGGCGTGCGAGTGCTTGCAGACGGCAGCACACTCGCACGGGTGGCCCGCCAAGAAGTCATCGTCGCTGAGGCCACGGTCCACCGCTTCGGAATTTGTTTCTCTCATGATAGTGACAGGGGATAGTGACGGGCTGCCAAACGGTCTTCAGCTCTGTGGCTCGCTCGGCCTCTGGAAGGGAAGATGGTCTCTCCAAGGCGAGGCTTGCCAGGTGCAGACTGCAACTTGCAGTTGAACAGGTTGAATTCGTACGCAATGCGCTGACACGCAAAATGCCCCTCGTCAAAACCACGTCGCAATCCGACACAACGCAAGACCCCCAAACCAAGTTGAAGTTCGATATGTAGCCATCTGCTCATGTTAAAGAGCCGTTGAATGAATGATCTCTTCATTCTCGAACTCGCGCTCCGACCCGCAACTAACGAGCGCCCAGGCCATCTATGGTGGCCAACGACTCGAGCGCCTCGGGCCACGACGCGGCCGCGTCGCCTGCCGCTGCCTGGCGCCCGCCCACGGACGAGGAGTCCACCACGTACCGCCACCAGGCGTCGCTGCCCAAGCTTCCGATCCCGTCGCTGGAGGAGACGTGCCGCCGCTTCCTGGCGTTCGTCAAGGCGCTACAGACGCCCGAGGAGCAGCAGCTCACGGAGCAGCACGTGAAGGAGTTCCTGGCCAGCGACGGCCCGCGGCTGCACGCGCAGCTGCTGGAGTACGAGAAGGACAAGGTGTCCTTCATCGAGGACTTCTGGTACGAGGCCTACCTCAACCACCGCAGCTCCGTCGTGCTCAATGTCAACCCCTTTTTCGTGCTGGAGGACGACCCCACGCCGTCGCGCAACAACCAGCTCTCGAGGGCCGCGTCGCTCGTGCTGGGCGCACTCAAGTTCGTCAACGCGCTGCGGAGAGGCACGCTCGAGCCCGACATGTGGAGGGGCAACATGGCGCTGTGCATGCACCAGTACAAGCGGCTCTTCGGCTGCGCGCGCGTGCCCTCGGCGGGCGCCGACGACGTCATGGTGGACGAGCTATCCAAGCACATCGTAGTGGTCTGCCGCAACCAGTTCTACTGGTTCGACGTCATCTGGGAGGACGGCGTCACGGCCATCACGGAGCGAGAGCTGCTGGCCAACCTCAAGGCCATCCACGAGGACGCACTCAAGGCCGACGACGTCGAGGCCGCGTCCAACGCCGTCGGCGTGCTCACCACCGAGCGACGCGCCAAGTGGGCCAGCCTGCGCACCAAGCTGCAGTCGGCCAACAAGGACACACTGGCCGTCATCGACCGCGCGCTGTTCCTTGTGTGTCTGGACACTACGTCTCCTCCGGACGCAGCGGCCTTTGCGGCTACGGCGCTACACGGCACTTACAGCATCACCAAGGACGGCGTGCAGACGGGCACGTGCATGAACCGTTGGTACGACAAGCTCCAGCTCATCGTGTGCGAGAACGGCGTGGCCGGATGCAACTTTGAGCACGCCTTCGTGGACGGCCACACGGTTCTGCGCTTCGTCTCGGACGTGTTCACGGACACCATCATCCGCTTCGCGCAGACAATCCGCGCCGGCAACTACGCGTTCTTGGAGGCCTCTTACCGCGCGCCGCAGCTAAGTCCGGCCGACTCGCCCGATCGTCCCCGCGTGCAGCCGCACAAGCTCGAGTGGACGCTGGACCGCGAGCTTCAAGAGGGCATCAAGTTCGCTGAGGCGCAGCTCACGGACCTGATGCTGCAGAATGAGGTCAAGGTGCTGGAGTTCACGGCGTTCGGCAAGCTGTTCATCACCCAGCACAACATGAGCCCGGACGCCTTCGTGCAGATGGCCTTCGTGGCCGCCTACTACTTCCAGTACGGCAGCGCGCCGTGCATCTACGAGCCTGTGCTCACCAAGCGCTTCCAGCATGGCCGCACCGAGGCAGCACGCGCGATGACGTCGGACGCGCTGGAGTTCGTGGAGACGTTCTTCTCGGAGAAGACGCCGCTGGAGAAGATCACGTCGCTGCGCAAGGCCATCGCCACTCACGTGAGCAACGTACGCGACTGCGCTGCCGGCAAGGGCCCCGAGCGCCACTTGTACGCGCTCGAGTGCCTCTGGCAGCACGAGAAGGCGGCCGACAGCAGCAAGCCCACGCCCGCGCTGTTCGCGGATGACGCCTGGCGCAAACTCAACCACTCGGTGCTGTCGACAAGTAACTGCGGCAACCCGAGTCTGCGGCTGTTCGGCTTCGGCCCCGTGGTGCCGGACGGATTCGGTATCGGCTACATCATCAAGGACGAGGGCATCCAGTTCTGCGCGTCGTCGCGGCACCGCCAAACCGAGCGGTATCTCAAGAACCTTGAGTCATACTTGCTGCGCGTGCAGGACCTGCTCATGCACGAGGAGGAGATCCGCTTCCCGCACTCCACCGCGGCCAAGAAGAAGGCCGTGCAGGCTTCGTTCAAGGGCTACGGATTCTTCGACGACGGGGGGCAGCCCACTGAAGTCAAGGCGCTGGCATCGATCGGAGCCGTCGGCAAGCCGCTCATGTAAGACGAAGCAGATTGAAGTACTGTAGTAGGTGGCAAGAAGTTCGTAGTGACAGCGTGTGGCGTAATTCAAGTGGATCCGTATCCGATATTCTCAATGCGCTGCGCTTCGATGATGGAGCTTCCTGGTGCCCAAGTCACACAGCTGGCAAGGAAGCGGTTTCGCTGCTATTTCGACTGCCAAACGCCACGCTGGACTCAACACGAGGGGCGGACCAAGTTGACGCGGAGGAGACAGAGAAAGCCGGCAGCGAGTTTCGATTTTCGTAATGCAGCAGCAGCCCCCGACGACAGCCCGAAAAAGCCCCCAGCGGATAAGACCGAGCACCGTTGCCTTCCTTGCTGCTTGCGCTCTTAACATGGAATCGGAGCCCCCGCAGAAACGAACGAGGCCGTCGCCTCAGCACCTGGTCGCTGCTGTAAATGGCATTGCGACTTGAAGTCTCCAACAATCAGTCAGTGAGTCTGATCAAGTCGGGGAGTGTTGACAACGAGAAAGCCATCGCCTCCGTTTCGTCGGGCGAATCGAGTCCGAAACGCACACGCACGCGCGTGAGTGAGTGAGTGTTGCTCTCCGGTCGCTCTCGGGCCCTCGGTGTTCAACCGCTGCGTAGACCTAACTGGGTGGGGCGCGACGATGGCCCGCTTGCATCGGCTTGAAGGCGACTCGCACTTGCATCCACACGTCGACGCCTCAACCCACACGGGCCCCTCCTCGCTGACTGTGAATCTCCCCTCAATCTCCACTCCGTCGCCGCTGGACGACGGCGACAAGAAGTTTATGCCGATGCCGCCGCAACGCAGCAGCAAGCCCCACTCCAAGAAGAACACGCAGCTGAGTGATAGCCGCATCCACCTGGAGCCGCTTCGTCCGCCGACAGCAGGAACGGTTGCCAGTGGGCGGGTAAGCAGCACGAGGCTCACGGTCAGTTCGTCGTCGGGCAGAGTCTCCTGGGACTCGACTGTGATGGAACCAGGCAGCACCGTATCGGAAAACCTCAGCGCCTTCCAGGAGCTGGATCGCAAGCTGCAGTTCTACAAGACGCTCGCCGCCCTGAAGATGCGAGACGCGGCGCAGTCGGAGCAGGCTTTACAGAAGACGCTCACCTCGTTACTCTTTGCAGCAGCCACGGCACTGGATGCTACCGTTGTGGTGCTTTATTCGCTGTCAACGGCCGAGGTTCCGGTGGTGAAGGTTGTAGCCTGCTCCACCTCAACAGCTGTGAACTTTCAAACCTCGCTAGAGAACTTCGCCTTGCGAGGCCTTGTTGAGCATTTTAGCATCCACGACGATGGAGCACCAACCACAGGACCCGCGGCCACGTACGTTGCGTGCCTGCAAAACTTGGGGACATACGATCTCGCGTGCGATGTGGACTCGGTGCTGGGCTTTTCGACCGCCAGCGTGCTGGCTGGAGTACTGCCGGATGAGCACGGACGACCGCGTTTTGTGGTGGAGGCGAGGAGTACCCAAGAGGGGCTGTCGTTCTCGAAGGAATTCATGCAAGCCACGCTCACAGCAGTCGAGAACGCTGTGTATCCGTTCGAATTGCGGCGGGCACTAGCGCGGCACACTCAATCTGAAGCGGTGGTGGAAGAAGTTCTTTGGCACGCGGTGGGCCCACCCCCAGACACGTCCCTGGAAAATGCAGACGCTACCAGCGGCGAGCGGACAAGCCTCATTCGAGGGAAGTCCGAGAGACCTACGAACGCTGAGGCGGAGTGGTTACACGCCCCAGACATCGGACACTTGGCAGCGGAGATTACAGCGGCAGCCCCGGTTGTGTCGGGGGTCTGTCTGATTGAGCTTCACACCGACAAGCACAGCTGCAGCGTGCTTGCTAGTCACGGATTGGGCTTCGAAGAGAACCACAGGGAAGCTTTCTGCGCCCTCGTTGGCTCTACGAAGGTACTGTTCCAGCGGTTGCTGGGGAGTACTCGGGCTCATGAACGCTTAGATCTTAGCGACGATGCAGCTTTGGGGTCTGCCCTGCACTTGGAGACTGACGTGGAGCACGCGCTGACGTTTTTGCCCGTACCTGCCAGTCGAGGAGCGAACCCGAGCGGCGTTCTTTGCCTTGTGTCAACCTCTGCGGAGACTCTGTCGGAGTCGATGCTTGAAGTGGAGCCTGAGCTACCGCTTGAAATTCAGTTACAGCCCATTCTGGCAGCGATAGCGCTGGCCCTAGCGGCCAAACAACGATCAGATGATCTGCGCGCGTCGACCCGGCAAAAGCGGCAATTGCTAGCGCTGTGTCGCTCACACTTCCTAGTGGAATCGGTTCGTGATCCCTCGAGCCTCGTGTCGTTGATCTGCGAGATCGGCAGTGCCGTGTTCCATACGGCCCACGTCACGCTCTACGTGTCCGACACGATCAAGCAGGAGCTCTGGAGTCTCAGCTCTCTCAGCAGCGTCAACGGGCTACGCATCCCATACGGACGCGGCATCGCTGGCCATGTTGCCGCTACCAAGGAAGCGTTGACTGTAGATCGACCATATGAGGACCCGCGCTTCGACAGGTCTTTCGACGCCAAGTTCGGCTTCAAGACGGAGTGCCTGCTTACTCAGCCCGTGCTGGGGCGTTCGGGCGAGACGGTGGGCGTCCTGCAGGCAGTCAACTTCGGTCAATTCCCAGCAGCGAGCCCCCCAGTCGCGCGCTATGATAACGAGGTGATGGCGGTCTACCTACGGCTCGTGGCCCATGCACTGCATGTGAACTCGTCGCTCATTATCTTCGCCAAGGTGCAAGCCGATTACTGGGCGAATCGCGCCGCCCAAGAATCAACGCGGGAAGACACTGTGGCCAATGCTGAAGGCAAATTCAGCAGTGCTGCGGCTGGCACGGGCAGCGCGGACATTGGTCTCGATGCGAAACTCGAGGTGGCCAGTGTGCACTCGCTGCTGGATCTGAGCGGCTTTGACGAGGCCAAGCGTATTCCTAGAAACAAGTGGAGCACCTTTGCCTACGCTTGCTGGGCTCTGGGACGCTTGATCGCGCTGCGTCGGATGGCTAGGTTGCGGCTGCAGCAGCTAGCCCAAATGCGCCGTGAGAGAGCTGAACAGGGTCAACGTGATGACGATGAAGACGACAGTGATGACACACAGGAAGAGGTCGAAAAGCCCGTCGTTCGCGCTCGTGTCCGAAGTCGTACGGCTTCTGTCGTACGAGCGAGCCGCACTCACTCCCTCATCACGCGATGGCATCGGATGACAATGGGGCAGGAAGGTCTTGATCACGTGGACGAGTTACTGCGTGACAGCTTCGACCCTCTCACGAAGTCGATCTCGGAGCTGGAGAAGTATTCGTACCAATTGTTCGAGGGGCTGGTGCTCATCGGCACTTTTCGCATCGAAGAGCATGCGCTGCGGGCGTTTATCGGCGAGCTGGCCAGCAAATACCGCGACGTGCCGTACCACAGCTTCTATCACGGCTTCGACGTGGCTTTGGCCTCGTACGCGCTCATGCGCTCGGGCGAGGTGCTCTCGGTCATCAAGGAACTGGAGGCTTTGAGCTTGCTGATTGCCGCGCTGGGTCACGACGCGGACCACCCGGGCAACGACAATCAGTTCGAAGTGGACTCGAACTCGGCACTAGCGCTCTGCTACAACGACATCTCGGTGCTTGAAAACCACCACGCGGCCACAACGTTTTCGGTGCTTCGGAGTAAGTTTCCTTCTTTGTGCTGCTAGTTGTGGCGTTGGTAGCTTGTCTAACTTGTTCATTGTCGCCTTTCCTACCAGTGAAAGGCTGCGATATCCTCCGCGACCTGAGCGCCGTTGCCCGCGTGTCGGCTCGAACCCACATCGTGCGCTGCATTCTCGGCACCGACATGAAGCACCACACCAAACTCTTGTCGGAGCTGGCCGTCGTTGGGTCCATCCAAGAGTTCGAGAACGTGCCCGAAGGTCGACAGCTCATGCTCAACATGATCATCCACGGCGCCGACCTTGGGTCGGTGGGGCGGCCGCTGCGCGTGGCGCTCAAGTGGGTGGAGCGCGTGTGCACCGAGTTCACGCAGCAAGCGGAGCGGTCCGCCGAGCTTGGGCTGAACGTGCCGCCGCACCTGCTCAACCTGCAGGACGAGACCACCCGCTGCCGCCTGCAGATGAACTTCATCGACTACCTCGTGGCGCCGCTCTGGGTGGCGATCAGCGGCCTCGTTCCAGCGGCGAAGACAACGCTCGACAACCTGCGCACCAACCGACTGTACTTCAGCGAGCAAGCCACGCTATCAGCCGCCAAGACGCATAGCTAGCGTTGGGGCCAGGATAGTAGATAGTTAAGTTATTGTCCATTATTTCTTTTCATGTACCTTGTAAGGGGGGGGCTTCTTGTACTGTGTGGCCGACTTGACCAAGAACCATCGCGTATCGGGCCAAAATAACAAAAGGTGCGGCCGGCCACTTGCATTAACGGCCGACGATGTGGGGCATCGGTCTGGCTTCGGTACTGGTGGCCGTGGGCGTGATGCTCATCGTGCTGGGGTTCCAGGTGCAAGAGGCCGACCGCAAGGCGCAGGCCGCGGCGCTGTTCAAATGGGTGCCCAAAGCCGCTGATGGCGTCACCGGCGCCAACTTCCTCAACTCATCGGGCTTCAACTACGCAATGGACGCACCCGAGTTCACGAGCTTCTACCTCTGGAACCTCACGAACGCTGAAGACTTGCTATCCGGCGGCGCAGCTCAGCCGAAGCTCCAGCAGGTCGGGCCGTACACGTACGAGAAGCGATCGAGGAAGCTCAATGTGAATTTTAACGCCATCGACGACGACGCGTACGACGCCGACAGCTACGGCGCCGTGAGCTACGAGGTGGCCTCCACCTACCACTTCTCCAGCGAGCGCTCGAACGGCTCCGAGAGCGACGTCGTCGTGACTCTCAACGCCTCGTACGTACGCCACCTGGCCAAGCTGCACGCCCAGACCGGCCACTCGGAGAGGTTTCTCGCGGCCGAGTTCGCGCACGCGCACATCCGCGACTATACACGGCACCTACAGACCGAGTTCCTCGCTGCGACCAAGCTACGAGCGCTGCGTGCGCTGCTCCCCGAAATGGTGGCGGAGGTGAAGCGCGAGGTCCTGACAGCGGTGGTCAATCGCCAGCACAGACGCATCCGAGACGCGAATCTTCCGGCAGCCCTGGTGCGGATGCATGCGGTGGCCCGAACGGAGCAGATTCCAGTCATGCTACGTGATGTATTCCGCGACCAGGCAGACGTCGCGATCCCTGGGCTCCTCGCGGAGCAGTACGCGCTTGCTCGAAGACAAGCTGTGCCACGTGTGCTGAGCAACCTCTACAATCGGCTGCTCGTGGAGGCCGTGCCAGACTTGCTGGGCCGGCAGATTAAGGCTCAGCGTGTGAATTTCGTGCCGCGCACCCTCGGATCGCTGAACCTCAAGCTGCAGCGAATCGCGTTCCCGTACGTACTGCAGGAAGTCTTCGAGCGCGCGTGCCTCGAGGTAGTGCCATTTGTACTGCGCTCCATCAAGAGCGAGATCGTGGCTCGGAACATCGCGACAAACCGGGTGACTGCCGACGCCGCGAACCTGGCGGTGGTGAATCTCTGGCGACAGGTAGGCAGCACTCCGACGGATTTTGACGCGTGGATCGACGATAGCCCCACGGGCCAAGCGCGCACGGGATTCGAGTTGCTGCCCGCTACATCAGCCCTGCAGCTGAGTCTGGAGGTCGCTACCATTCTACTCGGCTCGCTATCGTCAAACCTGCGCTTCTCGCTCGTCGACTACGACGCTACTCAAACTGCCGCCGATGGACTTGGCGGCCCGCAGACAACGGCGGTGGGTTTTGCTATCTGGAAGCAGGTCGTGGCGCTCAATGAGACCGCCATCGACTACGTGCTTGATGGGGTCAACAACGATGTCGCCCTGGGAAGTGACTATCTCACTCGCGATCAGCTCATGGCGGTCCGCGACTACATCATCGCTTGGGCGCAGAGTAGCGTCGTGCAGCGCGATAGACAGAGGTTCTGGCGCAAGGCGTTTGCGAAGCGCACAGCCGACAGCGATTTAAGTGACCCCGACGTGGATTTGGATCTCGAGCAAGTCGGCGTTCAATCGGGATTCAGTCTCCAGCCCTTGTCAGCACCGTCAAGCGCGACGACAGTGAGCGTCGCCACAGCGCAGCAGCTGTGGAACGCGTCGATCGAGTACGCTTTCGTTCATCCGGCAGGTTTCACGAAGTGGATGAATGTCGTTGGTGGAGTGGAGACTGGCACAACCTCGGGTCTCTTGGATGGTGTTACGGGTATGACAGGTGCCGAGGTGGACTCCATCTCGATGTGGATCAAGCGCCTGCTAGTCGACGGCTTTATTCGGCGACGAGCGCTTCTGCAGTGGACGCACGGAACTTGCTTAACAGCGCTGCAGTTGCCACGCGAAGACGGTTGTCTGCGATATGATCTGGAGCCAAACATCGACGGCGAGCAGCTCGGGTTCGAGATGAACCCCGACGCAGTACTTGACATCGGTTCCGGGATCTCTCAAGCCGCTCGCGAAGCTCTTTGGGATGTCACGCAAGACTCTGTGTCCTTCCTCATGCCAGCACACCCCGCCGACACGACCAAGTGCTATGGTCGGTGGGTGCAAGCGATGCGAACGAGCAACTACGCGCGCCTCATCGACGACTCCCCGCAGCTCAAAGCTCTCGCTGTTACCGAGGCGAGCGCAGAAGCTATTGGGGCGTGGCTGCTAGATTGGGCCCAGAACGACTTGAACAAGCTCGCCGTCTACTACTGGTGGCTGCGGAGTACATGCTGGTCTCGAGAAGAGGACAGCCCGACTCAAGTCGCGTCTCAATCGGTTGACACGGGCCAGTCCACATGCACGGAAACGCCGGATGAACAGGAGCAAACCACAGTGTCGACGCCTGCTGATGAATCTCCGTTCTTCACAGACGACAGGACGTACCTGGTGACGAAGGATACATGTCCGCCTACGGGGCCTCAGTTTACACGAACGAGGGAGACGTATACCCTCAACGCTCGTGTGTATTCCTGCGATATCGTGTCAACGGGCTTGGCGGACGACCTGGACGATGAAACAACCGGATTTGAGCTGGAGCCGCTCGTGCAGAACTCCGCGGATCGGGTTAGTTTAGCTGCTGCAATTGTGTTGTGGGACCCCGAGAGCGAGCTCTCGTTCCGCAACGCACAGGGCTACAAGAACTGGATCGAGCTTGCAGCACACATTAGTGGAGGGACTACGGGAGTAGCAGCGGAAATCCAGGCGGTTGTCGCCGACGTGAACGCTGCGATCACGTCGTTGTGCCAGGACGCTTTCGAAGGTGGAGGGGCCAGCTCGGGGATTTTCAACGTGACCCTTACCGACACGAGCTGCTCGCCTGTAACCACGGCCCACGCCTCGCAAGTTGCTGCCTGGGTAAACCAGCAAAGCGGCTCTACTTGGGTGGAAAACTCCGTACTGGATCAGTGGCGACGAGGCGAAGCAGGAGGGCTGGATATCGAGCCCTATCGCGACGGTCTTCAGAGCGGTCTGGAGCTTACGACAGGCTGTGAGACGACGCTGGCTTCGTTGACACTGGACGAGTGCTCGACGATCACCACTGAGAACGGAACAAAGTACGAAGTCCCTCGCGAAGCTCTCAAACTTTGGGATATTTCACATAGCGCATCCTTCCTCACTGTCGAAGGGTATGCTTTGTGGGATTCATTGGCTTTAGCAGTTGAGAGCAGTGACGCCGCAAGTCTTCAAACTGCCCAAGCAGCCCTCGCAAAAGTCTGCGGCAGTACTGGAGCTTCCTCTACGTGGGAGATCTGGATGGAGCGCGTGTTCCAGTGGCTTCAGCGATGGAGAACTAATGAGCATCTGGACCGAGATGTTCTAGGGCATTGGCTGTACGCGCGCTGCCCCACGACGCCTAAGGTTACTGAAGAGACCACCGCAGCTCCCCAGATCTCTACTGTGCCTTCGTGCATAGCGTCGCAGTCAACCAAATTCTCTGCAAGTCTTGACGACATCCAGCAGCGCGCGTCACGACCCGTTGCCTTCTTTGACGCGAACGTGGTGCAAGACGCAGCTCTCGTTCGACCCAGCACAACAGTCACAGTCGATGAGGACTGGACGCTATGCGAACCATTGGAGCCGTCGGGCTTCACGCAAACGATGGGGTCTCGGCAGAGCAAGAAGGAGTTCGAGGCTTGTAACTTGCTCAGCGTGCTAGCCGCTCCGGAACTGTACCCGCTCGCCAACGTCACGCATGTGGATGCAACGTTCGAGCTCAACCGGTCGGTACCGGCAGATATCTCCATCGAGGTGGCTCAGGAGATCTGGAGCTCGCAGTCAGCCTTCGGTCTCCTTGACGCCACTGCCTTCTTTGACAAATGGTACCCAGCAATCGACAGATCTGCCGCTCTCCAAGCGCTTCAAGAGGACCTGGACGCACTCGTTGGGAGCTCATCGCCTAGTGATTTGTCTGCAGTCCAGGACTACCTCAAGCAGTGGGAAGGCAGTGACGCTGCAGCGACTATTGTTGCTGCCTCGTGGATCTCCACGGACGCGGCAAGTGTGGACGTGGATATCCACGAAGCCGGCGACCAGCGCGGGTTTGAGCTCTTCCGGAACGCTGCTTACAAAGGGTCAGCGAATACGTTGCCGCTGCCTTCGCTTGAACAGGCAAAGCTCTTGTGGAGAACATATAGTGTGTACTCAATCGTCCGAAGCGATGGCGCTGAGGACGATGCTGGGCTTCCGACGGGCTTTCGAGCCTGGGAAGAAATGTACGACGGTGTGGACTATGAGTCGGAGCAGCTTGTAGCGCAGTACCCGCTGAAGAGTCAAGTCACGCGAGCATCAAGCATGACTCACACTTTGAGTGCCTCAAAGCAAGCGTTACTGTTAGCAGCCATGACTGCTGCAACTTCACTGACCGAGGCACAAATCCGTGGCGTTGCTCGCTGGCTGTTCAACTGGGCCACCGACGACTCGCTGCGATACTTTATGCTGGTGCAATGGGGGGCGGGTGAAGCCTTTCGAGGCGATTCAACTCGGAGCTTGGACTTAGCCTCTCACTTGGAGCGATTGTACTCTTTCGTCGTCACCTCCGACATGGACCGCGATTATTTTACAGCGGCTTCGCCCGTTCTGGCCGGTACAAGCCGAGTATCGCTAAGGAAGTTGTGGGATGTTGGGACCACGGGCTCTCTTCTGGATCCAGCGAGTCGAATCGTGTGGTGCATGGTGGCAGTAGCTGACGGTGACGGGAACACGAGAGCACCATGCGCACATCTTCTCGACGGCTACGGAGTGCTCGAAGATTCTGCGTTCAACGAGTTCGTCGCACTGGTCCAGCCAACGATTCCCAACACTCCAATCGTTCAGTCAACAGCAGACCTGAACGATCTAGCGCTGGGGTTCCTGGAGCAGGCTCTTACAATGACATCTGAGCAGCTCCAAGCCGTAGCGTATTGGTATCGAGGGGTGCCTGAGTCCTCGCTGTTTTTCCAGGTGTACCAGCTAGACGGGTGGAGTGCAGCTCCAACCAAACCGTCCCAAGACCCCCTTCAGTTCGGATATGAGCTGGCGTTCGTTCTCCCATGGAAAACTGAGGTGGTGGCCCGCAGTGTGTCGATTAGTGACCTCGTTGCGAACGTTGCAGTGCTGGGAGGAACCGAGAAAACAATTGACGAGTGCACCAGATCTCTCTCGCTGCTTTTCACGCTTTGGGACGCCTCAAATCCAGCTTCGTTTCTCCATCCGACGGGGCTGTCGACGTGGCTTGCATTCACCCGCGAGGAGAGCGTCGAAGCAGACGTAATTGGCTCTGGGAATCCAACCGCCAAGGTGATCGACGACCAGCAACTGGCAGCCGCCACCGTCTCGTGTCTGTTGCAACTTGTGGGACATTGGCTCAAGTCGTGGTCTAGTCACCCCAGCGCTCGCATGTTTATCGAGGAATTCTGGATCGCTCCGATCACTCAAGGGGCTGCATCGACCGCCCAGCTACTTCCGAGTGCAGCAGACATGGCCAAGGCGTTCCCTTTGAACGAGCTGGACTTGCAAGCACAAGAAGAAGCAAAGCTCTTCAGTACTACGGATTGGTGGGTAGCAGCGGCTCGCGTTTTGCTGGACGTTGAAGAGTCTGTGTCGCTGGTGAATCCAGACGAGGGGTTTGCACTGTGGCGGACAATGTTGGTCGCCTGCTTTTCGTCGGATCGGACGACGGGGAACTGCCGAGCACCTGACGAGCCTGCCAACTACGAGGCCCACAAGAAGCAGGCTCTCAGAGTGCTGTCACGCTCTCTGCTGGACCGCATTGGTGCTGTATCTCCGTCACTATCCACGACCAGTGACGAAACTCTGCTGGCCTACACAACCTCCATGATCTCGTCTCGCATCGTCCCTTGGCTGACTGCTTTGCTGGACGACATTGTTCTCGAGCAATACGCAGTTGACCAGGTACGCGTAGCCAACAGCGACGAAGACAGCACTACAGGTCCGTTGAGGTTCTTGGACTTGGCTGCGGCCCAGTTCGTCAATGGCAGCTCCACTGCAGCCAATTACTCCGTGTTCGACACGAGCTCTGGCCACACCATTCTAGACGACAATGGGACTCGGTCGGAGCGATTTCCACGCACCGCGTTCGTATTTGACGCTTCGAGTGGTGCAGTTGTGCAACAAACCATCCCTTTTCCCCCGGGATTCGGCGAGCTGAGTGCGTTCTGCAGTGAAAGTGCGCACGATCGTCGCTTTGCCTACGATGCAGATGTCACGTGCAGCTTTGGGACGGAGTATACGCTCTCGATCAGCGAGACCCTCGCACTCTGGACTGCGTTCGGGTTCAATGACACGACAGCGTGGACGTGGCCAACGCGCAGTGTTCCTGCCAGCCTCTCGGAGAGCGGGGTCCCTCCTCCATCTGCACTGCCGAGTACCTTCCGAAGTGCGTTGCTGTTGGATGCGTTCCTGGCTCAACCATTCGAGACCACGTCAGCGTGTGAAGCTCTAACGTTGACAGTCATCGAAGCTTACGATAGTGAGTGGAGCCAGCAGGAGAAGCTGCAGATTTGTGTGGATCGATCGGGCGAGGCAGGCGTTGTGGGGCTGACAACAGTGTATCTGCGCCTGCCCGGTCTCGAGGCGTTCAATGACAAACCGGTCAGCTTTGTACATGACATGCAGGCTTACTTGCGGTATGCGGCCACCAAGTTCGGCTTTGAGCCAAACATCCTCCAATTGCCCCCAAGTTCACCACAGCAGGAAGTCTCTCAATCGCCATCCTTGGGCTACCCGACAGGCGGGTACTTTGCTGCATCCACGGTATCCCAAGTGTTGTTCGCATCACCTCCAAGCGAGGCGGGCGATTCCCCCGAGATAACTCCGTTGTGGGCCAACGCTACGACCACCGAGCGTGGGGCCTCGGCATTTGAGTTCGTGCTCCCATCGGAAGACAACGCAGCGCTGTACAGGAAGAGCAAGAGCGTCGTGGGCCGACTTCTTGCAGTGGATAACACGACGCTAATGAACGCGTGGGGCGAGGACGTGGAGCTCAGCGCGGTGCGAGTGACGGATGGCACGCAGTTCACGACTGCGGTGCTCACGGGCCAGGGCGAGAACACGGCCGACTCGGTGGAGTTTCCGCCCAAGAAGCTCTACTTCTACTGGGGATACGCGCGTCGCGTGGCTCAGATCTCCTTCGACTCCAACACGACCCGCTTTGGCCTCTCGACGATGCGGTACGCTGTTGACTGGACGCTGCCTTCGCGCCTTCCGACTGGAATCGTCGAGAGTGCTGCGGCGCCCTCCCGCCCGAGCCTCAACATGAGTTTCCTCAGCAACGATCTGCCCTTCGTCGTGCAAAACAGCTCGAACCCAGACAGCCCAACGTCGGTGTTTGATGTCGACCCTCGAACTGGTGCAGTACTGCACCGTCGACTTGTGTGGCAGCTCACGGCGCAAGTTGGAGACTCCCAAGTGCTCGACGTTTGGCACGCGGATCTGGCTGCGGGGTGGCTTCCAATGGTCTGGATCGAGGAGGAGGGTGGCCTCTCCGTCGCGGCGGCCGCTTCGCTGGTAAATCTTGGGCCGCTGTCTGCCAAGACGCTGTTCATACTGGGGATTGTGGCGGGATCCTGCTCCATTGCAGTGGGCTGTGTGGTAGCGTACATTTCCATCCGGCGAGCCCGACTGATGCGAATGCAGCGCTTCCACTCCATCGTCCCAGAGGCGTCTGCAACCGCAGTCATGAACGGCGGTGAAGAAGACGAAGACGTACTAAAGAGCGCGTGCACAGCGGAAGACGGCGAAGCAGACGCCGTCGACGGGTCAGCGGAGGGCATGCAAACGATGCTGGACCAGACCGAGGGCATCGATAGCGATGAGATTCGAACCGAAGAAACCACGAGGGCGTGGCTGCATCGGGCCTCGGAGTAGTGAGTAGTTAGGTTAGAGCAACACGACAGGAGTATAGCTGCACGCACTGGTGTTGTTTATGATGCGTCGTGGGGGCCCGGTGGTAGTTGGAATCCCGCAGCGACTGCGTGAAGAGCGCCGGGTACAGGAACTTGAGCGTGTCCTCCGTGAACGTGACGCCGATCTCGCCCGTGGCGTACACGGCCACGGCGCAGCGCGAGTCGTCGTCGTTGTCCACAAGCCGCACCGAGTTGAGCTTGAACGTCAGTCCTTGGTGGAACGTCGTGTACTTCTCCCACTGGTCCATGAAGGCCTGCACGCCCTCGAAGTCCCGGCACAGGACATCCCGCCGGAAGACGCTCGTCATGAAGCGCTCGGTTGTCGAGCTGCGCGCGCCGTCCGCCGAGTCGTATCCGTGCGCGAACTGCAGGAAGTACTCACGCGTGAGGTCAAGCGCCACGACCGAGCTGTTGGCCCGCCAGAGCAGGGTGGCCGAGTCGCGCAGCAGCGTCGAGCGCTCCAGCGACGCGATGTGAGACTGCAGCGAGCGGATGGAGGCGTCCAGGCTCGCGTCCTCCGGCTCGGGCTCAGTTTCAACCTCGCTCCGACGGTGATTGCGGCGCGCGCCTTGTCGGCGTCTCGACGCGCAGTTCGGGGGCTGCGGCGCGTGGTGGCGCCGGCGATGTCGCAAGGTCACCACGCGCGCGAAGCGCCGCGCCAGCTGACGGGCGACGTCCGAGTCCCGTTGCAGCTCTCGCTCGGGCGGCGGCAGCGGTCCGTGGAGCAGCGGCAGCATCTGAAGTTCTCAAGTGAAGTGCTGAGGTGGGAGGCTATTGCTTGAGCTCGGATGCTCGGATCCGCGCGTCGGCGAGGAGAACAGGAGTGGAAGCGTATGACCGCGCCCTCTAGCAGCTGGCAATCCTCGGAATGCTGACAGACTCGTTCTCGCTCCACCAGAGCTGAAACGATGCGGGTGTATGAGTCCTGCGCCTGCGAGAGAGTGGAGCGAGTGCTGCCTGCCTGCTTCTTCGCTGGCCTTCGGTCGTTCAGGTATTTGACTTCTGCCACGGCAAGAAGGGAGCCAGGTCGTTTTCTATTTCACAGGGACCTCCGTTTTCCCCGGGCCTTGCTTGGAGTATCAATGCCGTAGAACTAAATGACTCAAATGGAACCTCACCTTGAAACGAAAAACGAAATGTATTGACTTTATGAAGATACCTACCTTGATGAGTTAGTGTGTTGACTTTATGAAGATACCTACCTACCTTGACACTTGACCTGTTCTTGTAGGGGAGTTAAAACCGATTTGGTCAACTTTGTATCGCTTGAAATTCAGAGCATGTGGAGCTTCTACAAGATTTCTCCCTATTGTCACATTCGTAAGAAACTGACCGGATTTTATCGTGTTATATACTGCTGATAGCGATGAGATTCGAACCGAAGAAACCACGAGGGCGTGGTATTCCTAACGACCATCAAATGCCCGTCATTCGACGCAGTTAAGTCGTGCTGGTTACATGCAGCACCAGCATATGCACGACTGTTACAGTGTGCCCTCTTCAGTGGAGGCCCGGCAGTTTGCCTCCGTATCCGGATGTGTGTGACACATAGACACACAGTGTGTCTATCCAGTGATCAACATCCCCTTGTAGGAATGTGACCACCGAGGACCAGTTTTGGGGCAAGTCAGGTACGTCCGCTGCAAACGCTTGCTTGCTTGTCTTGGAATCTATGGCTATGTTTGCCAATGCGTCCGCCATCTTGTTGAAATGGCGAAGATGGTGTGTCCAAGATCGCACCATCAGACGATCTGCCATTGTACGACATTGAGTGTACAACCCTTGTAGATGTCGTGAACGTGGAAATCGCCGTTCACGAAGCTGCGTGATGATGAGGTGACTGTCTCCAACGACATGGATGCCGTATAGAGTAGCGCACACCGCATATCTGAGCCCGACTAGTAGCCCCCGATATTCAGCAATATTGTTGGTGGTCTTGGATGCAGAGGAGATGCTCGCCAGCCAGACAATTTTCGGACTGGGATCAGCCCCACCGACCTGGACTATGGCCGACCCGGAGCCTCCGGGACCGGGGTTGCCTCGGGACCCCCATCGAAATAGAGGATGTGGTGTTGCTGCTGCCTCGTAGGTGACGGCAGCGCCTGTGTCTCCGGCCCGGGTGTAGTCAATGCGAAGTAACAGAGTTTCGCTGCAGCAACTTTGTGGGGCCCAGCAGCATGCGTCGTGCAATGTGCTCGCACAGTCAGATAGGCAGTGCGGAGTCGCCCATGTAGTACCGCTGCTACCCTATATGGCGAAGTGTCCTCATTGGCATCTCGATAAAGACACCGCCGACGCCAAATTGCTTGGAGGGTTTCAATAGCACCCACTCGCCAGCAATCGTTAAGAATCTCGTACAAATGTCCCCGAACAGCATTGCGGCTCTCCTCAGTGTCATTTTTGTGCGTATCCTCGAGAAATGTCCACAACGAAGGGGGCACATGCTCCAGCTTTAACCGGAACGTTGCGTCTAGCCGAGAAGTCGTCCGAACAATCCCCAACGCCTCCCATGCAGCGTAGAATACCTGCCAGAGTTTGGCAGCTCCGGCGCAGGCCCAAAATGTGTGCTCCGCATCAGCCGAGGCGCTCGAACACTCACTGATTGGGCACCCAACTTTGTTTTGGGTAACATCCCACCTGCTAAACGCACGCAGCTTGAGTCGATATAGAACTTGTTCGCCCCACCCCGTAGCTCCGACAATCTGGCGCACACTTTTCCAGCTGACCTGTTCTAACACCGAATCAATGCCGGGGTGTGCGTTGCGCCAGGCTTGTTGGCGGCCGGCCACATCTTGTTCTCCATGGCGAGTAGGCGCCGCTAATACAGCACTTTTATAAGCATGTCGCGATCGTTGCCAGCGCCCCTTACCATGCCATAGGCAGACAAGTCTGTTTAGGCTTGGATGAGGATAAATATCTCGAATCTTGGCCTCGTCGCCCACGTAGTCATTGAGACTTCGTACCGCGTCGCTTCTCGACGCAACATACACCACTACCCCGGGGCCTTGGCCCGTGCCCGAGAGACATAATGGCACCTTAGCGTCCGCAGTCACCCTCGCCCCAGTGGTGCGAACACAGAGAGGGTGGTCCCATGGTTCAGCAACGATGCGCAGTTCATCACCAAGCGACTCGCTTGAAGCGAGGGAGCGAATACGAGTTCTGGGAAATTCGTCAAGAGAGCCACAATTAGGCGACGCGCTGCATCATCTGAGATCGGCCTTTGTTTGTGAAAGGCGATGCGTCCAGTCCTGATGTGAGTCCACCTTAACACATCACGAAGTAGGATCCCCGGTGCCGTAATGCTGGCAGGAAACGACATCGCCGGCGGACCATTCCAGGTCAGCACGTATTTCACTTCCGCATAAGGTAGCCATTCCAGGTGGGGCACTCCCAGATAACGACGCATGCATTGTCGTTGCGCGGAAGTGTCTGCACCCGCCAGACATAACAAGCTGAGGTCACAGGGTCCGTTGTCCCAGCAGATGGACTCAGGGACCGCATTGGTCACGATATCGAAGAGCTCTGCGTAAATCGTATTGAGCCCGTCCGCCGGGGAAGGCGCCCCCGCCATTTGCACCATCTGCACTCCAGCCCTCCACATCGTGTAGCCGTCGCGAAATCCATGAACAATTCGCTGGCGGGACTGTGGCGTGATATACAGCGATGAGGCTGTCAGTGAAGAGCACCGAGAGAACAGTATGTCACCAACGATATGATCTAGCAATGAGCCACTCACAGCCCAAGCTGAAACATGCACTGCGGCCATTGCAAGGAGCTCAGCCCGAAGGTCCGGAATAGCGAGGCCGCCTTCATGACGAGGGAGACGAGTGACATCAGCTGCGAGCCACGTGTTAGGCCTCTCGACTTGAGGGGTAAATAATCCATGCCAAACGTAATTCCGGATGCATTTCGAAAACGTCACAACGGTGTCAGTGTCCGGCCAAACATGACGACCGACAAAAAGGAGCTTCGGGACAATTACGGCAGCTGCCACTCTCGCACGTTGATCCACAGTTAGGGTCTTCTGACTTGCAAGTCGGATACGTAGCCGTAGTTGATCACCTGCTAATTCCCAAACGCGCCGGATGCACCGCTGACTACCAGACGGAATGCCGAGATAACGACAGGTATCCCCGGGTGCCAGCAAGCGTAGTTCCCAGTTCCATTCAACGCCAGGGCTGAGTCCGTCCGGGTGCAGCGCAATCGCAGTCGTTTTCTGGCGGTTGAGGCGGAGTCCGGAGGCGCTACCAAATTCATCGATAGTCTCAACAGTGGCTGGGACTTCACTCGGCTCACGGCAATAAACAGCGGTGTCGTCCGCGTACCCGGCTACCCGCAGAACAATCATCGCCTGCTGCGTGACCAGCGTGACTCCGCGGTGGATTCGCCCCGAGTCCAGTCTGCGATAGAGCGGTTCCAGCGCTAGGATGAACAAAAGGGGGGCAAGGGGCACCCTTGCCTAATGCCCCGAGTGACCAGTACCTTGCGCGATCGAGTGCCATTGGCAAGGAAACGCACCGTGGTCCCAGTGTGCAGCTTCTCAATCGCGTGGACAAATCGTGGGGGATATCCATGCCTTAGAAGAACCTTGTACAGGAAGGTGCGATCCAAAGAGTCGTAAGCTTTGGCAAAGTCCAGTAAGAGAGCCAACGCGTCGCGCGCCTCCGGCGAGGTTTGTGCCATCCGTTGAGCAGCCGCCAAATAATCGATAGTAGCATGAATCTGCCTGCCAGGAACAAAGCCGTTCTGGAAGCGACTGATTCTCCTGGCAAGCGTCCGCCGAACCTCCGTGGTAAGTAATCGGGTCAAGATCTTGTAGTCTGTATTAAGTAGAGCAAGCGGACGATAGTTCAAAGGATCCGTGCCGTCACCACTCTTCTTGAGGCAAAATATGTCTGCGTCCAGGAACGAAGTAGGAAAAATCCCAGCATCGTACCATTGTTTGTAAAGCGTCGTCAAAATTGGTGTCAGTTGCTCCGCGTTAGCCCGATACCAGTCGTTGCCCAGTCGGTCAGGATCACACGCCTTATCCGCCTTGCACGCTTGGAGGGCCGCCGCCACGGCTTCTTCCGTGATTAAATCCGAGCTTCCTAGTGCTGTCGTATCGTCGCCGGTGTCCTGTTCCATCCATTGCGCGACACGGGACACCGCCTCCGGCGGTGTAGCATCGCCCTGCATAATACTACTCCAGGCGTCGGCCAACGCTTCCGCTTTAGCTTGCGAGTCGGTAATTCCTTGGCCGTTTGGAGAACGGAGGGTCGGGATTAGATTGTCCCCAAATATGCAGGAGATGCGCTTGAAGAACTGTTTGGTCGTCTTGCCTGGCCTCCATGTATGCTTTTGAAAAAGAGAGCACGATTTAGCCCGTACCCATTCGCGTTTGACGGTGGCGATTTGTTGGGTGATGAGCGCAACGGTGGCTTGAGCAGGAGAAGCGCTTGGGTCGCCTCCAGACGCATCGACGACATCCACACGAGCGTTTTCCATTGCGACCCGCAGTCTGCCATACATACGCCGAATCTTCTTGCGGTAAGTATTTGTCCTGCTGCGCGTGGCAGCTCGCTGTACCTGAAGAAGCCCAGTCCGGATACGCACTTTCGTCGCATCCCACAAGTCTGCGCTCTGTTGCGCTGACAGCAAGCTGGCGGCCAGCCGCTGACGAAGCTGCTCAAGCTCGTATTTGACAAACTGGTCCGCTCGTTCACGTGCATATGCCGGGACCGGGAAGACTCGTTTCTCTTTCTGAATTTGGATGGGATTCGTCGGTGACCTTAAATGCAGGACGACGCCACGATGATCGGAGTGGAACCCTTCTTGATCAACTTGGGTCGACGCCATCCACGGTCTTGCCACATCATTGGCGTACCAGCGATCCAGGCGGCTGGTGGCCAACTCACGGCCCGCCACAGTATACTGATGGGTGTGGTGGGCTTCGTAGAAGCGCTTCAGACCGACCTTGTCCTCGAGCGCAGGCATGGAGTTGGCCATGCTATCATGAAGACGCCACTGATGCGCCAGCAGAGTAAGACCATCCGAACTGTAACTGTCCGCGTAGGGTTCGTACGATCGATCAGCAAGTCCGCCTTGGGTACAATTAAAATCTCCGCCAACGTAGAGATGGGTGTCCTCCGGGATCACGATTGACGTGAGCTGCTCGTAAAACTGTTCTCGTTGCGCGGGGTCCACTGGTGCGTACACGTTAAATAAGAGCACGGGTGCTCCATCCAGTACGGCCGTCGCTGCCATGAAATGTGGAGACCAATAGGTTTCAAAAGCCGGCTTAAGGTCTTGAAATCGGCTCTGAGGGTGGACTAGCATACCCACACCGGCCGACGACGTTGTACCTGCCGACCACAAGGACAGGGTTGGACAGCCAGCCCCAACACGGAATCCCCACCGGCTCGCTTGCTCTCGCGTTGCAGCAGCGACCGTCGTCTTGCCAACGTGCGTCTCTTGTAGGAAGACGAGATCAAAATGGCCATGCTCGTGCTTCCGCTTAAATGAACCTAGCCACTCTTGCCTTGTCCAGTTGCCGAAGCCTCGAACGTTCTGGCTGAGGAGGCCAATTGTAGCAGCGTCAGGATGAAGAGAAGGAAGGGTGTCGCCCCGACCACGCGTCCTCCCACACGCCTTCCTGTCTTGGCGGAGAGACTCCCTCCGAAGCTGCTTGAATTCCCGAAGGAGCGACTGTTCCCGTCTAGTAGAGTCCTGGACGGGAAAGAAGTGCCCAAGTGTAGTCTGCCGCCGACTGCACTGGGCTGGGACGGCTAAGCCGCCCTTATTTCTCGCGCACGGTCGTGCTCACCTCACTCGCAGGCGCTGCTGCGGGCGAGGTGCCCTCTAACCGTGCAAGTCCGAGGGGGAGCGTGACCGTTGCGCTCCAATCGCGGTGATCTGCAATGGCTGCACACAGAGTTCTAATCTGTGCATACTCTGTGTACCAGATGGCGCGAGCCCCCATCACAGCTCTACCCATGGCAGTATCTTGCCAGGACAGAACCGCGTAGGGGAGCACATGCAGGATAAACCAGTGTTCAACTGGGATGGATAGTGGCCGTTGTCGCAACAATGACGAGTCCACTAGTGCACCGAGTTCTTCCCATCGAGTGTCATTGCGAGCAATTTCCAGCATCTTCCGGCCGGGCTTGGTTGCAGTCTTCAATCCAGCGGTAGCAGTACTCACGTGCTCGATCATCGCTGTCATCATCCGTCCAAATGCGTTCCAGCGCTTGTACCTGCTGCAAGTACACTTCCCGTTCGCCATCTCGCAAGGTAGTCACGGGAACAGCATTGTATCGCAAGTTCTGGAAAAGGAAGGTAAGCGAGTACATGCTTGAGCGCTGCTGGCGTGTCACACAACCAGTCCAGCGACGCCAGCCACGGTCGCTGGCCCTCTGCTGGATTAGGCAGCCGATAAGCTTGACCCTCTGTGCCCCTCGTTGTCCTTGTGTAGCCGCGTGCACAATTTGCGATCAATCAAATCCATAGTCGACACATCTGCATGAGCCAGAAGCCGCGCATACACCTCGCTATGAAGCTGTGACCCTGAAGCGGGCTCAACCCGACGAACTGCTTCCCATGTTTGCGGTTCAGGCACCACACTTCCCTGCGAGCCGCTGGCGTAAAAGTCGATCCCCATTTCCTCCAGAAGAGCTTGTTCTTCCATGGCCGCTTCCTCTGCAATCGACTCAGGATCGTAGGTATCAGCTGGTAGGATCGGGAGATCGGTTTTACGGTGAACTGAATCAAGGCGAAGTCGCATGGCTGGTCCGGGAATGTTGATTACATTGACTTAATTCCAAACCTAAAGTAGCAAATATGTAGAACGCGGGGAGAATTCTCCGCAAGAGGCTAGCGTATATAGAGGAGACCTCCTCTCTAAAAAACAGCTTCCGGCCTGCGATGCATGGTCCAGTGCGCTCTGGACTTCTGGGGGTACAAACCCCGGCTGGAAACCTGGTGGAGATGGGTCCAGGACTTCGGTCTTGGGCACTGATCCGTTGATCTTGATTGCGAGCTTGCGTAGTATATTCCAATTCCTGTCCCGGCGAGAGGGGGATGGGGGCTGGATGTAGACTTCAACCTTACGGGGGGCGCAGCGTGTTGTAGCAGTCGTTGAAGAACGTAGTCTTGACTTCGGTCCGGACTTGTGTTCTTGAGAGATTCTTCGAGTTGCGGCCTGAGTTCCGCCCTGGGATGAGAGGGGGACACAGAATACCAACCTGGAGATGTCATGATGTCGAAGAACTTGGAAACGAGTATCAGCGTCGGGGCTTCGGCCTGGGCGTGCGAATTTAATGAGACGACGAAGCGCAGTCTGATTCCTGCCCGGGTGAGCGGGGGGAGGCAGATGTCCACACGACAAAGGTGGCTGCAGCTTCAGAGTCGCTGACGCAGTACGGTCGGACCGGGGGAGTGGTCGGCTGGAAACGTCTGTGCCTGGAACTAAGACAGTTCGTCGCATGGCTGGTCGGGGCTGGGCGTGCCAGTCAAATGTTTGGCCGTGCTGTACCCCATTGAAGTGGCCTTCAGCATGTTTGAGCAACAGCATGACTGGTATGACGTGTTGGTTTGGTTAAAGCATTCTTCCAGAATGTCTCGAATGCGATCGTCCTGCAGGACGTGAACAATTCCAGTTTCGTGCCTGTCCCCATTAGGCATCATGAAGGTATCGTACACGTATTGCTGCACATGGGCTGTATCGTCCGCGCCAACGTCCCAGACGTAGAGGGGCTCCCTCAAGTAGACAGCCATCGCACGGAGGACGTGGGCACCAGCCCAGAAGGCCCGCGGTACTCTGGTAGCCACCGACACCGTCTTAGCCGTCGCGTAATGCGCATACAGCGCCGCAGCAGCCGCTTCGACTGAAACTGGGGGGGTCAACATCGGGGTACATACGTAGCAGTTCCGCCTGCGGGTCGATGAGCTTCAATTTTACATCATAGCGCAGGTTCGCCATGAGAATGTCAAGGACACGACTCTTGAGATCATTGGCACCAGTGGACGCCTACCAGATATACATTAACGGGCTGTCATACCTGCAGCTGATATGCCGCGTCATATACGCGCATAGATCTCGCGGGACGCAGATATCGTCTCGATAAACTGCCCTACCCCTAGATATATGCCGTGTAGCCATCATAAAGTTTTGTCTTGTTGTTAGTATACTTTATGCTGCCCATCATTCTAACATATGCATCCTTCACTCTACGGGCATATCGATGATCATATATCTTCCGCCAAATCGAAAAGACGCTCAGTTGCGAATTTGCCGCCGGCGGCGCGAAGTCGACAGCAGCCAACACTTCGAAAGGTGAGCGTGGTTGATGTCTTTGTATGCACTTCTCTATGAGAGGACTCACCTCGTGTTTGATTGCAGGGACAATAGTGCGCTTAACCCACTCCGCCGTTCACTGGCGGCGTCGGTGCATCAATGACACGTCCAGCGAGGACGAAGAGAACACGCCGCCGAACATCCAGCCCAGCCACCAGTACGACCGCGACAGCAAGCGCCGCATCGAAGACGCCAGCGAGTCCGCCAGCGCTACGGGCACAGCAACGCCTCCGTGGCTGCCGCCAGAGCGAAGCCACCCCAAGTCCAAGTTGGCAACGAACCCGCCGCCAAGCCAGGAGTCGACGCCTGCGCCCGTGTCGCCGCCGGTGTTCAGCCGCCCGTACGCCAGCCCCACCACGTCGTCGCCGGTGCTCCTGGAGACGCCGCCGAGATCCCCAGCGGCGCTACAGCCTCGCCACGAGGGCCGTCGTGCGCGTCGTGAAGCAGCCGCGCCTTACGCTCGCCGGAAGTCGGCGCCTCAGCGCGATGCCTGACCCGTCATCAACCCACGCGGGGCGATGCGAGTCACTGCGGACGGATCGCCTCGGACGCAACTACGGGGGCCGCGGTCACGGTATCGGTTCATTCCAGCGCAGTGGCCGCACCGCGTGATTCAGCTTCGCGAGCAGTTCAACCCGCTCGCGACGGTATTTCCGTCGGTGCCTCACTTTGGGTGGTGCGACTGCCCATCGCCGTACCGTGTGGACTCCTGCCGCAATTCGCTAATGCATCTCTACTGCAATATCAACTGCTGCCCGTACGGGGGGCTCTGTGGCACGCGCTGGCCGAGTCGAGCAAGGTGTATCTAGGGAGGAACGTGCGCACGAGGTCGTTGGGCGTGGTCGCTGGCGAGGACATCGAAGCGGGCGATGTGCTGGGGCAATACCTCGGCGAGATGGAGCACTTGAGTGTTTCGCGCACGACCCGACCGCGCAATAGCGGCTACCGCTTGGTGATGAGGCAGCGGGCAGAGCGACCGACGTTCCCAGTCTGCGTGACGATCAACGCCGAGAACATGGGAGGGCTGATGCGCTTCGTAAACCACTCGTGCCAACCGGTGGCGAAGTTCGTGGAAGTGGCCAACGGCCACCGTACCACCGTGGTCGACGCAAGACATCCACCGCGGCGAGGAGGTGACAGTCGACTATGGCGACGACTTGTGGTTTGTTTGCCGCTGTGGGCTGGATGGCTGTCGCCACCGCAACATTCAAGACGCCCAAGACCCGTGAGAGGGCCAAAGAGTGAGCAGGACGAGAGAGCAAGCAAGGTGAAGAGAGAGACCAGCGAGAAGGGGGGAGGGAGCGAAGTGAAGGAGGTGTAGTTGTGTAGGTAAGCGTGTTGTGAACAAATGAATTGCATTGAGATAACCTATTGCTGTGCGGTTGTTGATGGTGGTTGCCGTGAGGGCAAAGTAGCTGCAGGCTAGCAACAAGCAGGGAAGCATGAAAAACTGGCGCCAAGGTTCGCGCCAAACGACGGGTTGATGGGCTCATCTTCGTTCGAAGTTTTCACGTACACTGACTTGCTATTTGCGCGCGCAGATTTCGCGCGCAGCGTTGAAGTTGTGAGCTACTAGCATCCTTTCAAGATCGATGCGAACTGGTGACGGCGAAGGCATCGCCCTGGCAAGCTGCCGCCGCGGCGAAGCTGTCGTCGTCTCTCACTTCTGGTTTTACCACGTTCCAAGCAGTTCTCCCCCCCCCCCCCCCAAGCGTGTCTCCGCCGCCTCGCCTCCGCCCACCACTCCCGGTACGCCGCGCCAACACGGTCCAACGTGGCAATGAGCAGCGTGGCTGACTTTTTATTGATTCGTCTGTGTGTGTAGATGCCCAAGCACTCTGGAACCACCAACTACTCGACGGCCGATGTCGACCGCCTCCTCACGCTCGTCGAGAAGATGCTGCCGCTCGGCAGGGACGAGTGGGAACGCCTCGCTATGACGTACAACGCCAACAGGCCTCGAGGCTCGCCCGAGCGAGACTTCGAGAGCTTTCGGCGTAAGGTCAAGGTGCTTCACAGCACCCGGAAGCCGACCGGCGTGCAGGAGATCCCCCCGCTCATCAAGAAAGCTAAGGAGGTCAAGCGTGCCATCAACGACAAGGCCAACGTCGTGGAGATGGACGACGAGGCCGACAACGACCAGCCCGACTTCTGCTTTGAAGTCGACCCGGACGACAGCTTCTACGAGGGCGGCGACGGCGAGGGCGAAGGTTTGATAGTGCCCACTGCCGCCACTGTGGGCAGGTCCGACTGCGGCGAGTCGCCGGGCTCCGACGAGTCGACGGCTTCCAGCCGCTCATCGAGCCGAGGCGCGTTCCAAGACTTGCTCTCGTCGCCGCTGACCACCGATGATCTGGACGAGCTTGCACGCACGCCGCGTCCTGCTCCTGTCCGAGCAGCGCCAAGTACACGTCGTGCTGGCTCGGGAGGGCTGCCGCCACCACGTAAGACGGCTGCTACTGCCCCCAGTAGTGATGCTTCACAGCAGCCATCGACTCAAGGTGCCGCCGCTGCCACCAACCACGATGCCGCCGAAGCGGCCAAGTACCCCAAGCTCTACAAGACGTCGAACCGTCTCGGAGGCGTGGACTTGGCCAGCTTTCGCGACACGGTGGGCGCCAAGCGCGCTCATGAAGAAGACAAAGACACGGCGGAAGCTAGCTACGCCAAAGCTAAGCGCATCCGTGCCATGAAGGCAACAACAGCTCTCAAGACAAAGCTGGATGGCCTTGAACACAACGCCAGCAACATGCGAGGAGGCATCCTCGAGACGCTTCTGCTGCTCCGCGAAGAGAGCGAGCGGAAGGCTGACGCCCGTCGCGCCGAGGAAGATCAGCGCCGCCGCGACGAAAAGGCGGCCAACGAGGCCCGCCTTCTGGAAGCCAAGGCTGAAGCTGAGGCGCGCCGCCGTGAGGAGAAGCTGGAGAGAGAGGACCGCGCGCGCCGTGAGCGCGAAGATGCGCGCGCCCGCACTCAAGAGCTGCTCATATTGATCGGCGCACTGACTAAGAAGGCGTGAGCGGAAGGCGCGCATGCTCTTCGAAGTGAGGCTATCATTCACGTTCTAGTTACTATATACTTGTCACTTACCACTAAGCCTCAAATCAAACATGTTGTTCATGATCCGCTAGCGTGTCCGTCATGGGTTACGTGATCTTCTAGCGCCTTCATCATCACATGTACTTCTCGTGCTGTGTACACATCTCTGTGAAGTCAAGTGCAAGACGCACGAGCATCGAGTTCGGCTCTCCGTCGCAAAACCTTTGCAGCACGCTGCTGCCAGCAACATCGAGATAATGAAGCAGCTCAATTCAACGGCAAATAAAAATGTATTGTTGCATGCAGTACAAACACGGCTAGTTCGACACCCTACTCACTGGATAGCTCCATCTCGCCTGAAAACGTCGTGCGTATCTGCGAGATGCCGACCGTGCGGACGCGATAGTTAGCCATTCTGAAGATGTTGTTGATTCGGTGCCCACGAAGCTCGGGGTCGTACGGCAGGGGGAGGTTCAAGCGGCTGTACACCTTTCGCATGCTCCCCATGCCCCACTCCGCCGCCTGCCTCACGGACGAGATGGCGTTATGAAGCGTCCGCGCGGAGCTTCTCAGCGACGGGAGAATCCCCTCGAGATCGCCATCTTTGAGAGGAGTCAGGATGCGACCGACCATGCTGGTCGAACACGGGAAGGCCGAGTCCGACACCACGTTCATACGTGTGTTCGGGCAGAGGGTAGGGTCGAGCAACTTGGAACGGAAGCCCAAGGAGGTGTCGGAGTCGTTCCACGACCCGGGGCAATTGTGCTTACACCAAATGATGCAGCCGTCGGCTGCGAAGCAGATCGTGCCTGTCACGAAAACGGTGTGCAACCACCCGTTATACATGGCGTTCTGCAAGTCCGCATTCGACGGCTGCTGAACCTACAATATCATTGATGTTAGCATTCTACCATAGCAAGTAACATTTTGCAAACTACAACTCACCCTTAAGTTTTTCCCATCAATGAAGCCGAATGTGTGTTTCAGAAGCGGCTCGCGGGCTTCTACAAGCTTTGCGAGTTCGGCTTGGCGAGCAGGCGAGGGCCAAGAGATTCTGGCAGGAGCGTAGCCTTTTAGCGCCTGCGACAGCGCTTCCTCGGCGCGGCGTAGCGTCCTCGATATGGTGCTCGGCGGAGCCTCGGCTAGAAGTCAAATACACTGGGGGGGGGGGGTCCTTGCCTCACACCCAGTCAAACGTACAACTGTACACAGAGGTCTCTAATACCTCCCAACACTCGGCCACCTACTCACTCTTGGCCTTACCAGGATGAACACTCGGTAATGCACCTTATGCTCACCGGCAGGCATACCCCGTGCAGCCGAGTGTATCCATACCCTACGCTAAGCTTAGCGACTTACCGTAGACGGACTTGACCCTTGTGTGGCTTGGGGGGAAATTCTGCTCTGTTTAATGGTTTAGAGGCTGTCAGGCCTCTCCTATAGCTAATCCCTAAGGTCTATACAAATATCAAGTGTGGACCGAGCTTTCGAGCTGATCCTACAATCGGACGAAGCTTCGTCCTAAATCCGAACTCCTACTGGGCATAAAGTGTACCCACTATGAAACTTCGGAGACTTCGGCAGGCGGTTTATTTTGACCCGCCGAGACCCTCCTGTCACTCCGTAGTCTCTATCAATCTTCTGGGCACTAACGCGCGGGGAATGTGACCGACCAATCAGAGCCCTCGGTCAGCCATCTCTCGCAAGCTCAAGGCAGTTAGACCTCGGCCGGAACTCGCCCGGCCGCAGTCATTTCCCGATCTCACAGCGACCCCCAACTCGGCCCGAGCCGTCCCAAGTGGTGAGTGCCGTGTTGCCTTCGTGCCTCTCTGCGCGCCGACGCCATGCAGTCCTCCGGTGGTCCTGGCAGCGCGCCGCCCTTCACCTTCCCGGACCTCGGTCCAGTCGGCCAGGTGAGTCTTCGTGCGAGGTGCCTGAGTACTGTGCTTGATCTCTTCATCGCGTCTAACCGTCTTCAACTTGCTGCATCTTGCTGCAGGACGCTCAATTGCGTGGCCCCACGGGGCAGGTCATCGACTCGTCGGCGCCGGCCTCGGAGGCCTCGGTGGTGCCAACTCCCGCCTCTGCGTTAGCAAGCGGGGCGCCCCGACGGCCCCAGGCTTCGACTGCAGTTCCTGCAGCTTCAGCGCCATCGTCTGGTGCTGGTGGCAGCGCCGGGGCTGCTCCGTCACCAACTCCCGCCTCTGCAGAAGCACGCGGGGTGGCGGGCGGTCTCCAGGCCGCACCTTCGGTCATCGCGCACCATGCTTCGGCTGCAAGCACGGGAGAGACCTCGGCTTCGAGTGCAGTGGCTCTGACGTTGCCAACTCCCGCTTTGCCGTCCGCTAGCGGGGCTTCGTCGGACCCTGCGTGTACTCAGCTGGTCCTCAGGTCCTCGCCCGACTCCAGTCCTCTGCACGAGCCTTCGTCAAATGCTGCACATTTCTGCCGCACGGGTGACCCGCTGCCTGCAACTGCGCACGAGGCTTTGGGACTTCCTCCGCGTTCTTCTGCGCAGTGGTACGCTGTCGAAGACATCGCCCACCACGAGGTGCAGGCTGAGATCGAAGAGCTCCGCGAACATTCGGAACGACGCTTCGCAAACTTCGCTCAGCTGATGGTCGGCTTGGTGCGTCACCGATGTGCCGTCCGAGCACCCGTACAACACAACCTTCGCTCCGTGTAACTCCAGGGTTCCACTCTTCGTCTCGCGTGGCATGACTGTTCGTGAAGTCGCGACAGCTATTACGGTCAACCCAGTGCTGGACCCGCGCCGTGCTACGGCTCCGTGGGTGCGTGAGTTCACGAACTTTCACGGGCCTCCTTTCGGTCTGCAGGAGGACGGACAGCCGGGTGAAGACGAAATCTCGGAAGAGGAGGAGGTCGAGGAGCTGATCGAAGAGATCGAGTCTCCGGTTGCTGAAGAGTCTTCGGAAGAGGTTCAGGACGAATCTCGCCGCGCCGTGGATGCTCAAGAAATTTCGGGCGAAGCTACACAAGCGCTAGGAGCTCAAGATGCAGCAACAGCAACGCAGGACTCGGTTCAAGATCGCGTCGCGGCTTCGGAGGCCCCTGTTGAGGAGGCCCCAGCCAGCGAGACTCCGGCTGACGCGCCACGTTCGCCTCCAAGTGCTGCTGATCAATATGCCGCGCAAGCCGAAGTTTCTCCGGCTGCGCATCTCCGCGTTTTTGGCCAAGGTTGCCTCGTCTTCGGACGCCTAAGCCTCGTTCCAGTTCTCCATCGTTCCTTCATGTTTAGGTCGAGCTAGATCAGGGTATTCAGACAGTTCGTTCGTAGTTTAACTAGCTCGCCCATGCAATTCAGTAGTCGTTTGTCCTTCTTCAGCTGTTCTCCATAGTTTCTCCAGTCGTGATCTCCACTTCGTAAAGTCTTGTCCACTCCAACAAACAAATATACAATCTTCTTTCCGCAGTAACATGTTTCGTCTGCTGGGGCAGGCTGCGTAGCCCTGCCGGCAGTTCATCATTGTGAGGGGGGTGCAACTAGTCCTCGTCAGCGACTTGGACCATTTGCAACCTTCGGTCACGTCGTTTCTCGCGTAGATAGTCATGCAGCAGTCCGCCACAAGACAGATTCGACGCGGGCTCCCACGAGGGTTCGTCGTAGCCAACCCACTTCACCTTGAACTCTCGGACGGCTCGCTCAGTGCTCGTCGAGAGGGGAATTCGGTCATCCAAGATGGCTTCAAACTCATACTCGCCCGCCAGGTGGTCGGGTTCTCAACTATCCTCCGGGAGTAACTCCTCGTCGAAGTCTAGTCGCGTCTCTTCGGTAACCTCAGCGGCGAGTCGAGTCTTCGGTCGATCGCCAAACTCGTTCACCGCCTTCAACCGAGACACATGCACTACCGGGTAGAACCGATAACCACTCTTATCAGGCAAATCCAATTCGTACGCATACTCGTCAACCTTCTGCTTGATGCGGAAGGGACCATGCCATCGATGAGCCAACTTCTTGGTCAATCCTGGCTTGACGCGTTCCATGTAAAGCCACGCACGATCACCAGGCTGGAAGAGAGACTTCGGTGCGGGGTCTGGTGTGTCACCCTCACCCTCTGCACCTGTCGGACCATCTTCCGAGGTTTCGCCAGTCGCGGAAGGTGGAAGCGCGGCACGTTCCGCTCGGCTCAAAGCCTCGTTATACTTTTGAGCACGCCGAGCTTTCTCGACTGCTTGGTACTCCTTAGCCATTTCCAACGCAACTTCCTGCTGCCTGTTGACTTCTCGGCGCCATGCCAACGCATCGGACTGTCGCCCGACACCTCGCTTCAGTGAGGAGGACATTGCTCGGAGGGTGGACCTTGCGTCCCATCCGTGCACCAAGTAAAAGGGCGTGTCCTTCCTCGTGGCGTCCTGCGAGTTGTTAATCGCAAAGATCAACTTCTCCACAATCTCATCCCAGTCTTGTTGCAGCGGGTCCTCCGCGTACACTCGCACCGATTGCATTACGGTCTTGACCGAGCGTTCCTGCTGGCCGTTAGCCTGCGGCCGATAGCTCAACGTAGCCCTAGATCTCGACTGCATCATCTCGGCGAAGGTTTGGAAGACCTCGCTCATGAAGCGCGGGTCTCGGTCATGCCTGATCAGAGACGGCGCTCCGAACCTTCGGTACACGCACTCTTCGAATGCTTGTGCTACACAGAGTGCAGATGTGTCCGCCATCGCCTTGCCCATGACGAATCCAGTGAACGCACACTGAAACAGTAGCAGTGCGGTATTGCCCCGCCGAGTCTTCGGTAGGGGTATCACAAAATCCATCGAGACAATTTGTAGCGGACGCTCGGCCAGAATGTTGCCTGGGGAGTACCCACGTAGCTGCGGGCGACTCTTGCTTGAGCTACAGTCTGGACACGAGCGTACGTGTTTCTCCACATCGGCGAACAAGCCAATCCAATAGTAGTCACCCTTGACTCGGTGGGAGGTTCGGACGATACCTTGGTGACCGCCCTCCAACGAGTCATGACAGTTCTGTAGGATCTCTTGAACCATCGCTGTTGGCACCACTAGCCGTAGTGTCGTCTCCTCGGCCCGGTCGCGACCCCACCGACGGTTCGCACCAAGGAAATACAGCAAGCCATCTTCGCTTAACACGAACTTGTCCGCCATCTTCCAGGCTTCGCGTGCAGCTTTGTAGGCAAGCTTCGCTTCTTCTCCCTTTAGCACCGTCTTGAGGTTTGACCACCGGAGCCCCTCATCCTGGGCTGTGCCAATGCGCCTGCGCCGTTCTTCCTGCACAGCTAGTGGGTCGATGTCGTCAGCACTCGGTTCATTGCGTCAGGTTTCGGTTGGTCTGGAAGTTCGTTAGACTCTTCGTTGCTGACATTATTAGCTTCGTCTCCTTCGGCTCCTTCTTCTGGTTCATCACCCGAAGTTTCATCGGCAAAGCGCACTTGTTTCGCACGCGCGCGGGCTTGTTGCCTCGTTATCGCGGCTACATGCCCAGTATCCCGTACAAAATCGAAAAAATTCTTACTACGGTCACTGTCACGCGTATCCATCACACGTATCGAGTTCACGTGACGCGTTACGACTTCTCCAGAAGCTTCAGAGGCTTCGGCTGACGGTTCATAGAGCACTTCTCGGATCCGATTTAATTCCATCAACTCTCGTTTTCGGTCTTCGCTGTTCACCGTCATCGACACCTTCTTCTCCAAGGTTTCGCTCGCCAAAGAGTCTGCAGCTGCATTGAACTCTCGGATAGCATGTAGGTACTTCACGGACCGAAGTCTCGCGGTCAGTTCCTTGTGCTTGTTCAGTTGTGCCATCAGCGACTCCTTACGGCAAGCGATCACCCCTAGGGATTGCTGGATTGCGAGTCTCGAGTTCCCGACAATGACTAAGTCCTCGGCCCCATGTTCTAGGGCGGCAGAGACCCCGTTGTTCATTCCGGTGTACTCAGCGAGGTTTACAGTCGTGGTCCCGAGATACGCACTCGCAGCGATCGCTACACTCCATTCAGGAAGTCGCCATAGTATCCAGGCGCAACTGCCATAGCCACCATGCTTCTCGGTCTTCACCGAGCCATCAAACGAAAGTACGTAGCCACTGTATGTACGCGGCAACCGTGCATAAAGCAAATGCGGATCCATCCGAACACTCGGCGAGCCTTTGGCTCGAGGGGTCACTGGTGCCAACGAGGCTTCGAGGTCAACGAAGCTTGTGATCGTCGACTGTAAGAGCTGCACGAAGGCGCAATCCTTTTCCTTGACTCGTTGCACAACTAGACTCCACGGAGACAGTAAGACGGCAAATTGCGTTGCACGTCCGAAGAGTGTCTTCGACTTATGGACCCAGTCGAGCGTCGAAAACCGCGTGTAGACATGTATGGTCCGACCGGCCAGCTGGGTGTAACACACCTTCAACAGCTGTAGCAAAGCCAGTTCCTCCTTTTCCGCCGGGTGGTAGTTCATCTCGGCGTCCTTGAGCCATCAGGCCTCGTGCTCCTGCATGAGCGTGGTGCTCACTGCCCATTCATTTGCAAACAGCGTCACATGGACCTCTTGGTCACGGTCGAAGTGTCGGAGGACAGGTGCCTCACCGACCTTTCGTTGCAATGCCGCGAAGCTTCGCTTGGCTGCAGAGAGGTCACCCCCTGGTGCGAAGTCTTCGTCTCGCAGCTGGTATAGCGCGGCACCGTAGACAGCAAAGTCCTGTATGAAGCGGCTGTAGTAGTTCAGAGCGCCAAGGAAAGCTTGCACTCCCTTCTTGGACGTTGGGAAGGACAGCTCGGTGATAGCCTTCAACTTCTTTGGGTCCGCTCTAATACCACTCCGGGACACTTCGTGAGACAGGAAGTCCACCTTGGGCTGCACGAAAATGCTCTTGGTGAAACTCACGCTGATCCGACATTCCTCGAACCGGGCGAGGAGTCCATCGAGCGTCGCTAGACATGCATCGAAAGACTCGCCGCCAAAGCAAATATCGTCAACGAACGAACGCCGTTCGAAAACCGGCACCAACGAAGACTCGTCGGGCTCTCTATTCGCAAACATGTCCGCAATAGGACTGTTGATTAGTTCCGAGACCGAGCTTTCACTCGATCCGATTCCAAGTCCGCTTCAAACTTCGTAGGCGACTGGTCCAGGTCGGACGACTCTTCATGTGACTGTTCGGTCGAGGCGTCGGCGAGTTCACGGTCGCGTGCTTCAGCTTCTGCCATCAGACGCGCATAATGCTTCCAGCCACCCTTCGGCTGAACAAACCCCCACAGAGCGTTGTCGAGCATTCGTTGGTAGGTCATAGGTGCATTTTTAAGCCCAAAGGGCGTTCTGAGCCACTCGAAATGACCCAGTGCACACACAAAAGCAGAGATCTGACGAGCCCTCTGTGTCATCATGATTACCCAGAACCCACTCGCCGCATCAAGCGAGCAGTACCACAGATACTTCTCCAGGTCTGTGAGCAGATCATCCACAAGGGGCATTGTATACTCCATGATAGCGGTGACTGCGTTCACCATCTTGTAATCAATGCATAGGCTGATATCTACGCCATTCTTCTTCAGCACAATCACGATCGGTGACGACCATGGGCTGTTGGAGAACGCGATCAGACCGGCCTTGAGCAAACCTCGCAAAAGCTCGTAGAGCTTCTTGAGGTGTCGGAGGGGAATCCTCCGTGCTCGTTGCTTGATAGGCGCATGGCCCTGTACATCGATGTCGCACACTACACCGTACGCAGGCGGTGGTAGAGCATTCCCACTAGAGTTCATGATCTTCTCATGTTTCTTCAGAACCTTCACTAAGCGATCCTGCCGTCCACTACTCCGTTCCGGGTGCCGGACATTCTCAGCCGAGTAGTCCAGTTCCGTGACCGAGGCTTCTGTAAGGTCGGGCAGGAAAGCTAGTTCATGAGCGTAATCTTCCAAGTTGATCTCATTGGGCAAGTGTTCGGCTCGGGCATTGCCAGCTTCGACGTCAGCTTCTCCATCCTCAACGTCGACAACGGCGGCGGCCGACAGATAATTGCGTGTCAGCACTGCTACCGAGTCTTCATCTTGGACTGAGTCTTCGGACCCCGGGGACTGTTCACTGTCACCCCAGTCTGAACGGTCTTCCGTTACGTCAGAGGGTTCGGCTGGCACTTGGCTCGCTATCACCCCTAGGTCCGAGGCGTCGTCATGTCGTGTAGGAAAACACGAGTTTACGAGTCCTCGCCCTATCAACCGAAGTCTCTAGGACGAGCCCTACCAACAACACACGCCGTCTCCGAAGAGTCGGCGATAGATTGTCGGGATAATAAACCTGAAGACCAGGTCCGATCCCTTATACGGGCTGGAATGTGCCTCCCTGTGTGTTGCGGGTCAGGTAGGTTTACCCTTCGATAAAATATAAGAGCACCCTTAGCCACGAGCCACGGCTAGGGTGCAATGTGTAATACGTGCTTTCGCACTAAACCTCTGTGGTCCCTCAGAAAGGAAGGGTACCAGGCCAATCGAAGCCTCTTACAGGGGCGCCGGGGCGAAGCCTCGGCTAGAAGTCAAATACACTGGGGGGTCCTTGCCTCACACCCAGTCAAACGTACAACTGTACACAGAGGTCTCTAATACCTCCCAACACTCGGCCACCTACTCACTCTTGGCCTTACCAGGATGAACACTCGGTCAATGCACCTTATGCTCACCGGCAGACATACCCCGTGCAGCCGAGTGTATCCACACCCTACGCTAAGCTTAGCGACTTACCGTAGACGGACTTGACCCTTGTGTGGCTTGGGGGGAAATTCTGCTCTGTTTAATGGTTTAGAGGCTTTCAGGCCTCTCCTATAGCTAATCCCTAAGGTCTATACAAATATCAAGTGTGGACCGAGCTTTCGAGCTGATCCTACAATCGGACGAAGCTTCGTCCTAAATCCGAACTCCTACTGGGCATAAAGTGTACCCACTATGAAACTTCGGAGACCTCGGCAGGCGGTTTATTTTGACCCGCCGAGACCCTCCTGTCACTCCGTAGTCTCTATCAATCTTCTGGGCACTAACGCGCGGGGAATGTGACCGACCAATCAGAGCCCTCGGTCAGCCATCTCTCGCAAGCTCAAGGCAGTTAGACCTCGGCCGGAACTCGCCCGGCCGCAGTCATTTCCCGATCTCACAGTCATCGGTGCTGGCATCCGAAGTTCCTTCACTCTCAGACTCGATTGAACCTTCGGTACTAGTGTCATCGGCTTTCACGTGCACGGGAGGGAGCGCCACCGGATCATCACCCACTGGTGAGCCGTCGGTGGCGAGTTGCTCCTGCTCCACACGCTTAGCGATTTCACGTTCCCACTGCTCGGCACAACTCAGCTGGCGGCCGTGCGTCTGGGAGGCTTCGGGTAGCCGGGGTAACACTCCGGCCGGCACTGCATACCACAGCCGAAGGCTGAGAGGCCAACCAATCCGCATACGTATCACACTCACGCTTGAACACCGTTTCATCCCGACTTCCGTCATACGCCAACTTCTGCCAGTCCTCGTATCGTTCCGAACTGAGTCGAACATAACCTTCAGACTTCGGGAGATCTCCGATCGGTACCCACATTAGCATAGGTGAGTGAGCACGGCAAACCGTAAAACGTTTCGACACGTTCGTCAACCGCACTCTCTCGACCTTGCCTCGCCGAAACTTCGTTACCGTAGGCAACAGAGACTTCGTGCGACGTACCCACACCTCGTGTGTATCCAGAGGTGGTTGACGCCTCGGTACTCTGTACTCTGCGAACTCTCGGCTCTCAATGGTTAGGTCCTCGGACGGACCACCGTTGACGTGCGGGCCTTCACCTTGATCATTCAGCATGTTCAGCGTCTTAATGAGTGGAATACTCACCTCGTCCGGCAACCTCGCGGTCGCGTGGAACAAGTCCAAGCGCACTCGTGCAGGAATCATGAAGTCGGTGCCGAGGACTACATCCACACCAGCACCATGATCCATAATCCACAATTCGAATTCGTACACTTTGCTCCAGCCGAGGGTTACTTTCACGAGAGTTCGTCTCTCGGTTGTCATGGTTCCTTTCGTAAAAACCTTAACCTCCATACAGCGGCAGTGACCTTGGATATCACGCAACCGCAACTGCTTCGCGAACCGTTCGGAGACCACACTAACATTCGCGCCAGTGTCCAATAGAATCCTCGTTCGCGTGTCATTTACCGCGCCCTTGACCAGAGCTCTCATCCGAGCTCTCTTGTCGAACTTCTGCGCGGACCACCACCCCAGCCTCTCGCCTGGGAGTAACTTCGTCACCCCACTGGGCGTTCGGCCAGGGTGTCCTTCTTGCACCGCGCTTGAGACCCAAGCCTCGGTGTAATCTTCATCATCTTCATCATCATTCATTTCACTTGTTACACCTCCACCGAGGGTTGCCCCTCTCTCCTTTTCATTTTCCGTCGTTTTCACACATTCCTTGTCCTTGTCGTTCGGCCGTTTACTTTCGCCCACGAATGCGTAGACACAGTCTGCATCAATCGCGGGCTCAGCTAACTGTGGCAGCCCGATTGGGACCAACCCAGTTTCAGTAGGCGGGCTGCCTAGTTTAAATTGCCACCGAAGACTAGGCTTTGGAGCTCTGGCGAGAGGTCCTTCTTCTCGGCCTTCGTTTTGATGAACGAAGTGAGGGCTTGAAGTGCTTCGCACTTGCCGATGTCATGCACCTGCTGGCACAGTCGGCAGCGGCGGTAGCAGTAGTGAGCCGAATGCCCAGCTCCACCACAAGCTGCGCACGGTCCGTACTGACGCGGACGACCATCACGGTTGTCTCGGCCGGAGTGGCGGTTACTCCGGTCGAATCCTCGGCCGGGTTCATCCCTTGCGTTGACGTTGGTCAGGGCGCGCGTACGTTCCTTCAGCTGCTTGGCGTCGCTCGCGCTCATTGGCAGCAGCGACGTGAGCTCCTCCCTCACCAGAGCTGCTAACGTCACTGTAGCCACCATCACTCGGATCGCTCTCGGAGTAATGATAATAACTGGCGTCACTCTCGCTGTCGCTGTACGGGGTACGGCGTGGCGACGAGCGCTCGGCTCTACCACCCTTGGTACCGCGGACTTGCAGTTCAGCGACCAAGTCTGACAGCGAAGCTTCAGCCCGCGAAATGCGCGGAACATGGCGCGAGTCTTCGCGGCGACGTTCGTATCCACGGTCGCGGTCGCGACGGTAACTGTCACGCGAAGCTTCGTGGCGACGGTCATCACGACGACGCGGTTGGTCTCGCCCACGCTCTTCAGACTTCAAGATGTCGTTGATCATGTCCTCGAGTTCGTGAATGTCCTTCACCCGAACGTGGCAAAGCCGGCGTTCGAGGCTTCGGTCACCGCACGTCTCGAGGAACCGCTGTACATGGTCCTTCGCATCGCGACCACCACTCTTGAACTGTATGCCAGCATTACGGGCGTAACCATTCAGTCGGTTGAGGTAGTCACAAAGGTGTTCCGAGGACTCGCGCTTCGCAGAGTAGTAGCGAGCCTTCGCAGACTGGCTAAACTGCGAGCAGTAATACTTGATAAACGCATCACTCAGTCGCTTCCACTGACGATTAGTCCTCTTCGGGAGTTGACGGTACCAGTGAAGGGCACCGTCCCGAAGGCTCAGCTCGAAAGCCATGCACCACTCGTTAGGCGGTGTGTGCGTTCCCTTCATCTTGTAGACGAAAGCTCGGAGCCACTGCATAGAGTTTTCACTCCGATTGCGGGCTCCTGAGAAATTCTTGATCTGCGCAAGCGGCCGGTGTGTGGCGATCTCAAGCCGAGGAGTCGAACTCAGACGCTCCATCTCACTCACTTCGCGCACTTGACGGGCCAACTCATCGCTCGGGCTGTCAAACCCATCTTCATAGTCGATGTTGTCATTGTTGTCCTCGTCGGACGAGGAGTCATCGCGCGGTGTAAACCGGCGGCTTGAGCGTCGCGTGGAGCTTCGTTGCGTGCTCCGCTCGCGTCGCGAACCTTCGGACTCACGCGCAATACGGTCGGCTCGACTCGCCATGTGCGAGTCTTGGAAGTACGGCGAACCTTCGGTCTTGGCGGAGAACACTCCGTCCGTCGCTTGGCTTTGGTTTGACCGCTCGGCGGACTTCTTGGGTGTCTGTGGCAGTGGGATCTTCGAAGGATCAGCTTGCTCCCTCGCGGGGCGAGCACTCGGGGGGCGTCCCAGAGTCAGGTCCGACTCCCCGAAGCTCAGGCGAAGCTTCCTCTTCCACTTATGTAGCTCCTTGCCGGCGAGACCTGGCGTCCAACTCTTGATCGAGACTTCGGACGGACGATTCCTTGGCTCGCAGCCCATCACTCGTAGGAGAGACACCGTGTCCTCGGCCACCTGAGTAACCGAGGTCGACTCAACGTGGTGTTGCAACTCCTCCTTCAGCTCAGCCCAAGTCGCTTGACGCGTCATCTCGGGATTGAACTGCCATATCTACTCGCTCGACTCCACCATCTGCTCGAGCATTCTGCCGAGCACCTTGTTCGCAGCTGGAGTGCTGCTGTTCATAGCGGGCCGACTTCCGCGGGATTCTTGAGGACCCTTAGTAACCTGCACCAGAGCCCTCGAAGCCGAGGTCTCGGTGCCATCCTCAAAGTCGTCATCCGCATGGTCGGGTTTCGCCACTTCATCAAATTCTGCGACGAGGTTCCGGGACAAGGAGCGCGAGCCTCCGCTACGTCCCCCGGACAGCATCGCATCTTCTTCATCTCCGAACTCCTGCGTCGTCACTGGAGTCTTCTCCTCCAGGTCATCATAGTCCATCATCATGTCATCCTTGGCGTCCGAATCTTCGTCGACCGACTCTTCGAAACTGACCGACCTTTCGGAGATCGTCGACAACCGAGACGTTAAGTCACTCGCGATCGTTGACGAACCTTCGGCCGATCCTCGTACCGACTTCACCGGCGTAGCTGGTACCGCTGACTTGGATCCTTTCGCCATCTTGTTCTTGTTCTTGTTTCTTCTTCTCTTCTTCACTTCTTCTTCTCTCCTCAATGCTCGTTGGGCAAAACCTACACAGACCACAACGCACAATCGGTCACACCAGTCCCGGGTCGCGGCACCAGTTGTCGTGTAGGAAAACACGAGTTTACGAGTCCTCGCCCTATCAACCGAAGTCTCTAGGACGAGCCCTACCAACAACACACGCCGTCTCCGAAGAGTCGGCGATAGATTGTCGGGATAATAAACCTGAAGACCAGGTCCGATCCCTTATACGGGCTGGAATGTGCCTCCCTGTGTGTTGCGGGTCAGGTAGGTTTACCCTTCGATAAAATATAAGAGCACCCTTAGCCACGAGCCACGGCTAGGGTGCAATGTGTAATACGTGCTTTCGCACTAAACCTCTGTGGTCCCTCAGAAAGGAAGGGTACCAGGCCAATCGAAGCCTCTTACAGGGGCGCCGGGGCGAAGCCTCGGCTAGAAGTCAAATACACTGGGGGGTCCTTGCCTCACACCCAGTCAAACGTACAACTGTACACAGAGGTCTCTAATACCTCCCAACACTCGGCCACCTACTCACTCTTGGCCTTACCAGGATGAACACTCGGTCAATGCACCTTATGCTCACCGGCAGACATACCCCGTGCAGCCGAGTGTATCCACACCCTACGCTAAGCTTAGCGACTTACCGTAGACGGACTTGACCCTTGTGTGGCTTGGGGGGAAATTCTGCTCTGTTTAATGGTTTAGAGGCTGTCAGGCCTCTCCTATAGCTAATCCCTAAGGTCTATACAAATATCAAGTGTGGACCGAGCTTTCGAGCTGATCCTACAATCGGACGAAGCTTCGTCCTAAATCCGAACTCCTACTGGGCATAAAGTGTACCCACTATGAAACTTCGGAGACCTCGGCAGGCGGTTTATTTTGACCCGCCGAGACCCTCCTGTCACTCCGTAGTCTCTATCAATCTTCTGGGCACTAACGCGCGGGGAATGTGACCGACCAATCACAGCCCTCGGTCAGCCATCTCTCGCAAGCTCAAGGCAGTTAGACCTCGGCCAGAACTCGCCCGGCCGCAGTCATTTCCCGATCTCACAATGTCGCTTCCGCGCGTGTACAACATCATCCACGCGGAGTCGCAGGGCGTGTCCAGGCACTGGGTGGTCAGGTAGTGCCTGGTCCGCATGGCGATCCTCCACGCCTCTTCCACGAGCTTGTCGTACACCTCCCTGCGCACCTCGTGCAGCGTCTCCTCCTGCTCGACTTAGGCGCTAGCCAGCACCAGCATCGCATCGACGTCCTCTGCGGCCATCGCTCCGGCGCTTGTGTCCGACGCGCGCCAAATTCGAAACTGGTGAAATTTAGAAGGGATGCAGCGTCGGCGGTGTCCGGAACGAAATGACGGGTACATTCTTAAAGCCCAGCAAGCGTCTATCAAGCCGCCTGATTCAGGGCGATATCAAGCGGACACAAGTGACGCATGTACGACAATTGCGGTGGAGATTTTGAGCGCTATGTCAACATATATCTTTTTAAACCCTGTCATATCTGCTGCAGGTATGACAGCCCGTTAATGTATATTTGGTAGCCGTCCAGTGATGACAGCCGAGGTCAGCTTCAAACGCGAGTCTTGGACATTGTGAACCGAGGCATAAAATGCCAGGAAAAGGCACTGCCCATTACACGGTACCCCTACTGGCGCACCATGGAGCGAGCCGATCCAGTCTTGGTACCGTAGCAGATATGGGTTGTCTGGTGCCACAACCTTCTCCATGACAAATTCCTCACTACCACAGTCGCTGGGTTCGTCTGAGGCGGTTTCTGCTACGATATCGTCCGTATCAATCGGTGCGGGACTAGCCGGCGACGCTGAATGCCAGTAAGGTTCCTTCGATGGCTGAGTTTCGGAAGACGAGCTATGGAAGCCGGTTAAGACATTGGGACCGCCTACATGGTCGGTCTGAGCCAATCCAGCAGCAGGTGACTGCAGCAATGAGGAGCGAGTGGCAGGCATAGGTTCCTCCGTGGTGACATCCTGTGACTCATTGGCATCCGCTGTTGACATGGGGATGTCCGTCGCAGCCTGTTGGTTTACGCCCACCACAGTCGCCGATGCCGGTTCCGTTGGTGAAGGCCGGAAGTCTTCAGACTTGGTCTCTTGCCCCTCTGGCCGTGCCATCAACGACCTACCGGTCACCACTTGTGCGGATTGAGCCGAGGTGGGTCGATCATCTGACTCATCTTCGTCATCAGAATCGCCAGCGAGCTCTGCATAAGCCGCCAGCGTCTGCTGGTACCGTAGCGCAGCCGCGGTCGGCTTTGGCTTGGCAGTGGATGCTGCTGGGGTCCGTTTCCCAGAAGCTCGAGCGGTGGCATCCTCCATCCCCTGAGGGGGAGTGCGACGCAGAGCCGCCCCAATCGTCTGTCCTGCCGATGTCGCTGATGCCTCCGGAACGGAATCTTGTCCGCCGCCGGTGGTGTCGGCTTGAGATTGAGCAGATCGGTGAGCCGGAGCACCTCGGCGTCTCCGAACCACAGTCATACCGGTTGCATCCGATGAGCTGGCCGAAGCTACAGGTGCTGGCGCGTCCTGCACCACCGGGACGGGGACCACCTGTAACACAGGGGTGGACCTATCGGTGGGAAGCGCTATCGCAGGGTCGAGGACAATACGGCTCAGCAGATCCTCCAATGTCACAAGGTCCGTACAGTCGGGTAGCGCGGGCGGAGGGTCCTGCATGGCGCCAACATATCTCCGCTGTCGTGGGACACGGGTGCTAAGCAGGCGTGCGTCCAAAACCTTGCAGCGATGTTGGAGGTGGTAGGGGCTGAGACTGCGTCGACATGGAGGGGACTGCATTCGTTGGAAGTGGCGCAGCAATAACGACCCATTCTCGGCGCTGATAGAAGTCACGCCTTGTAGAGCAGCGGGGCACGACATCGAAGCGAAGATCACCGCCCAGTAGTCGTTGTCCATCTGGCGGAGGCCATCCATACCAGGATGACGCACGTCCAGAATAGCCTCTTGGGCAATGTCGCCGAATATTTGAACCAAGATCATGGGGTTCAGTCCCTCAGTGCCCAGGACCCGAAGCGCATAGTGCCGAGCCAATTCGGGAGGTGGGCGCACGCCAGGCACTTGAACTCCCAATAGGTTAAAGCGCAGCAGGCACCCTCGAAGGCGAAATTCTTGACCATCCCATTCCATCGCGGCCCGGCGCGACATGAAGATGACCCTGAGAGTGTGCTCGCCGTCAAAGAGGATACGCTGAGCCGCCTTGATGAACCGCTTCATGCGAAGCTTTCCCGGCTCATTTCCTGCATTGCCTGCCACGAGTTCACGCAGGATCGATTGGCGTGGAATGTTCCGTCCCAGCCCCACTGTTGCTGGTACGTCCGCGATGACGGAGGCCTCGACATGTTCCTGATGAAAGGCTAACAACGCAGCGCGTTTCAGACCCGTAGTAGTGCAGCTCAGGAATGTTGGTGGGGCTGGCAGGTCGAGACGTCGCGAAACGTAGGCGTCCATAGTGGCCACTTCCTCCCCCGTCATGGCTCGGAGCGCCGAGTCAGCGTGAAGGGGGTAAGCTGCAGTCGCGAGTTGGTAGAGGTGTTGAAGCTCTGGGGAGAGGCGCTCAGTCCCCGTTGCATTCGTTGCCAGCGAAGCACGGAGCTGGGCAGTCCCTCCGGTCTGGTTCACGCCGGTATGGCTGGGTATGAACGGTGCTCCAGGTACCGCTGGTGACGTTGCAGCTTGGGCGGCAACGAGCGCAGGTGCTGGGGAGCTGGTAGAGGGACCTCCAGCCCCAGCAGGGGCGGAGGCCCCCGGTGGGCGGTCCTCCCGTGGTGGGCTTCCCTCGCAACTCATAAGGGTGATGTCTCGCAAATCCACCTGTTCTCTCCGAGGGGAATTGAAAACTGGTAAAGTCAATACACTAACTCATTAAGGTAGGTACCTTCACAATTTCAACTTACTAACTAGCCAAGGTACCTACCTTCAGAAATTCAACTTACAAGATTATCATACCAATTTAAAATTTTCATTTTTGATCTTGAGAGAAGAAATGTTAAAGTATAATAACAACATATCATACGATCAACCAACCAACCAACAATAACAATGTGCAATACTAGTACTATCGCTCAAGCAATGATTGCTGATCGCTATAACGGTGACCAAGCAGCATACTACGAAGCTATCGCAGATGGAGAGATCCACCAATGCGATGGCGAGTGGTTAGTCGGTGGTTGCGAGTTATGTGAACAAATCATCTACTGCGATGTGAGGATATTATTCCCATTCCTAAGAGAATTACTGAGACTCAGCAAAAAGCATTCGAGATGTGGCATCTGAATACTCTCATGTCGCTGACCGGTCTGCTTCAAGGAGGTACTTTCAAAAGAATCGAGAACAACGTCTAGCTAAGCAAAAGGAGTATAATGAATTGCAGAAGGTTGAGCTAGCAGAGAAAAGAAAAATCAGAAACCAGAATAGAAATTAAAATCTAAACTTGCATCGAGAATTGAGGTCTCAAGTGGAGTAGATAGTGAAAAATAATAAGGAAGAGGTAAATTAATTAATAATTAATTTATGTTTTGTATCTGTCTTAATACTAGTATAGCAGCATCGTCACGGCGAATTTTCGCCCCGGTTACTAGAGGGGCATTGCTTCGGAAAATATTGTATCTTAGCTTCTCAGCACCGCCCCCAAGTATCCTATACACACTCATACTTTTACCAAATTGGTTTCAAAAATATATGCACGAAGTGCCTGCAGATTTTATTAAAATGACCGGGCTTGGAGTTTAATATGGAAAACGGTATAGGCAGCTTGGGGACCGATGCCAGGAGCGAGCGCAGCGAGCACTGGTAGACAGCGTGCGTGTTCCCGACGTTGCACACATGCTGATCAACTAGAACTTGCATGTCCGAGTCATCCGTCGCCGCCATAAATGAAGACAGGAAAGAGGCTTGACGTAACCGCAAGGGATCTCGTGCCGCATCTGGTAGTGCCGTCGTAGCTTTCGACCTCTTTCAACCGTAAAACAATGTATAATGTTTTGCTTAGTCCTGGTTTCCATGCTACAGTAGTAAATAAACACTTTAGAATCATGATAAGTGGCTTTGGCGTTGCCACCGTTGGCCGCTGAATCGATTGCAACAAATTTCCGGGTGGACATCGTTAAATATCCCCACAATACCAGGCTAAATCGTGCTCGAGCATTCAGCAAGCCAATATATCAGTAAAATTGTAACTCATGGCGAAAAATTCTGTCACATTACATTCAACAACCACCGGTATGCACATTTGCTCTTACATTACATTAATTTAAAGCTCATTGAAACAGCGAGACCAGCAGTGTGCCCCCCAACCCCAACACGTAAGTGCTTTTCACAATAACACGAACTCACTGTAAGTGATTTAAAAGAGCTTCAAGATGAACGACTACACGTCTCACTCCACATCATGTTCGCCAGATTCACTATACAGTAACACAATTTAACAACCGCTAGTGTTAGCTATACATTTGGCGTTTGTGTGGACATTCAAGACCAAAAGTTGGTGTCAGAATTGCAATTGCTACTTTAACTTGCTCAGGATATAGCATGCGATCTTGAAGAGCAACGACGTCTTACTTCCTGCGCAAATGCCTATTTATCAAGGCTGTCAGAATAATATACCAAATGTCAGGGCAAAAAGAGAATTCTCCACGTTTTCTTCACAGCTACTGAGCACACATCCTGGCTGTTGTCTCCACTATATGGCACGTCTGGCCTAGTCACCATCTTCGTACTTGGTTGCCCCCGCTGCTGCAGAACTGTGTGTAGCAAGCGATTTATAGATTTCTTCAGTCAACGATTGCAGCAACTAATATGCCAACTAATTCTAGTGCTGCCTTCTTGCTTCCGCATGAGTGGTTCGTAATTGTTAGCGGTAGCATAGTATAGCCTTTGGATTTAGACTTCACTGCTCCATGCCAGTTTTGCCAAGGATCAATCAGTGTACTGACCGATACCTTGAATTAGGTTAGCTATGAATAACTTAATCCAAACGACTCTTCAGTACATTGTTTCGTACGTCAGCGGAGACTTTTTACGGAGCTGCCTGACCTCTCATATGTTTTTTACGGCGGGCTCCACTGTCATTTGCCTCCGTTACCACATATAACCGGAGTTCAGCCACCCCTTGAAAAGGGTTCCACGGTTCATGTGCATGAATCGTCGGTCGTCAACTCTTACCTTAAACTTCAACGATTAACGCAATCGTTTGTTTGCTGATACAAACGGGGCGATCACCGGTTCGATAAAAGGTTGATCTCAGTTAAAGAACTTGTTATACCTTCGAACAAGGTAATATTGGAAGGGTCGCGTTTGGGCGCCGTTCAACATGAGTTCGTAACGAGGTAAAATTCGATCCAAATCGCCCCCGGGCAGGCTATGATAGTTCATTTGCCCTACCCCATTCTCAATTGTAATACAGGGGTTCATAAATTGGAGTAAAAAGTACCTGTAAAAAGGGTAAAAAGTCTTAATGCACATTTCATTATAAGGGGGGCTATACCCCAATAAAAATACTGATCTTGAGAGATAAATATATTATAAAATATAGTAGAGCGGATATACAACGGATATGTTTGGATACGAACTAGAAGGTCTTAAGCGAGTTGGAGTTCCGTGTACCAAATGGGGGAGCAATTTCCGCGTTAAGGTGCTTGGTCGCAGCAATAGAATGGTTTATATCAGCGATGTTAGTAAGCCGAAAAACAGAGAATTGATTGCTAAGCAGTACAAAATCTCTATTAAAAAATTAAATACTCACATGTCCCCTAATTACAAGGGGATTCTTACTATCGCTTTTATCAAGGTAAACTGACGGAGGCTCATCTATATGAGAATATTAATCCAACAGAGTTTTATGATAAACTAGAGACCATTCTCAGCTCTCAGTTGATGGCGTTCAAGATCAATATCGCTCTTGGATACGAGTTGGAGAGTCTCAGTGATGGGCATCCTAATATCTCATATACTAATGTCTTTGACAAACCTATCGCTGTCAACAGTAAATCTGACATTCCAAGAAAGTGTAGTGGGTTTCGAATGAACACAGTCACAAAGGAAGCTGGCGCTTCCTATGAACTCCTTGCTTGTTTGGTTGTTCTCAAGTTCTAGAGTGAGGAGGTTAGATAGACCTCAGATACGCCTACAAGCTCTACTACGATACCTGCTCTAATTTAACCACCTCGTGGTCTTATCCTACGCCAGCTTGGCTCTGATCATCCTCGATCGACAGCCCAGTGCGTGGTCAGGTCGTGAAGACCATCGTCCCACTACACCGCCCCACCAACACTTGACCACGCCGTTGAAAGTGGTGATCAAATGTTGGCTTCACAGGAATGTTGCTTGAATGTATCCATGTACCCGAATTTCGGTACACCTTACCAGTGGCAACTTTAGCACTTCAACTTGAAGTTTTAAAGTTGCTCGACTGCTGAAACAAACTCCAAGTCGCTCTTACCCGAAGCATACTGCTTCACCATCACGGGAATGTCCTTGTACAAAGAACTGAGAGACTCCCAAGAGTCCTCAATTGGTTCCAGACCTTTCCACCCTACCAGAACCTCGAAACATCTCTTGGCCGAGTTCCATCGGTGATCCTTGAGCTCCGCAACAGTAAGGACAATACCCTGAGCAGCCACGTGCTCCCGTATTTCCTCTGTCACCTCAAACGATTCATCCGCATAGAACTTGAGACGCGAAGAGTGCACGTCTGCCTCCGCACCAGTCACTAAATGCTGGACACGGAAAGATTGTTCGTCTGAACCAACCACTTGGTACGGGCCTATCCACGTGACTAAAAGCTTGTCGTTGTGTTTCTGGTCTACACGAGATCTCAAAACGTAATCTCCAACATTGAAATTTGGTTTCCTTGCCCCTTTTTGCATCGCCTGATTACGCCTGGTTTGATCCGACCTTGCTATCTCCACTTTCCTGTGCATTTCCTGCACACACACTCGTAGTTTGTCAAGGTTCTTCTGAATCTGCTCTGAGTTGATGCCAATCTCGACAAAAGTCTCAGTGTCTTTCTCAAAAGTGAAATCTAGAGGAGAGACTGCAGGTAGAACACAAAACAATTCCACGGGAGCCTTGTTTCGTAAGGAAAGGTACCGGTGTGTGATTCAAATTTGACTGCACCGCCGAGATAAAATATGGCCAATCTCGAATATCCACTTTGCTTTCGAGACAAAGCACACGCAAAACTTGAATAATATCTCGGTTCAATCTCTCTATAGTTCCATTAGTCCACGGGCTGTAAGCCACGGTGAACCGTTGCTGGCAACCAAGTCGCTTCGCCACTTCAATCGCCACTTGATTCTTAAAGTGACTCCCTTGGTCACTAATCCACACTTGGGGGGCTCCAATCTACTGTGCCAATCGAGAATGGCCTCAGCAGTCACTACTGCACTCGGTGTTGCACATGGTACCAACTCACAAAAATGAGTCGCATCGTCCTTAAGTACCAATAGATACTTGTAGGTACCGTAGGATTCTCCTAGATGCAAATAATCCCAGTGCAGTGCTCCATTTCGATCCTTACAACGGAAGGTGTCAGCCCATGGTCTGGTTACAATCTCCCCCCCCCTTTACATGCTGACACATCAAACAGTCAGCAAGAAAGGTTTTGACCATGGCTGAGAGATTCCGTACGTAAAATCGTCGATTCATGACAGCCATTAAGGCTTCGCGACCTCTGTGGCCCTGCACGCCACAGTGAGCGACCACAAGTAGCCGCTGCAGTAGGGCAGGCTCATTGTCTGGGATCCAAATGCAGCCATCCCTGCACAGAAGTCCGTTATCACCACGCTTCAAACGTTTAGGCAGGCTCACAATGTGCCGCTGTTGAGCCTCCTGCAGTTCTTGCACCGTAAACCACACGAAAGTACCGTCACTAAATGGTCGAATACGTTGGCGGCGTCTTTTTTGGTCTTTAGGCTCGTTGTCTTCACGCTGCCGTCTCAACGTCACACGCTTCACCGCCACATTTGGCATTCCACTCGCCCAGGCCCACCGAGAAACCATGTCGGCCCAAACGTTGCTGGTTCCGTCGATATGCTCGATACTGTAGCGGTATTCCATTAGTTTCATGGCCCACCTCAGAAGTTTCCCGCGTACGTGCTTTTTAACTTCTTTGCCAGGTGCGAATACATGTATCAGGTTGCGGCGGTCGCAGTACATGCGAAAGCCACCAGGACGCAGCAACAGGTAACTCAGCTTATCACATGCCATGATGATTGGGTATGACTCCTTTTCGATGATACTCCAGTTTCTCTGAGCACCAGTGAACGTACCACCGAGACAAATCAATAGTTCGTGCTGCTGGTCCTGAATCTCAGCACCTTGTTTCCACTCAGGCACTTGCGAGACGATTACAGACCAGCCCACATCCGAGGCATCAGTCAGGAGAATCATTTCCGCGTCCGGCTTCGGGAACGCGAGGCTAGCTGACTCAGCAAGAGCTCGCTTCATCACGTCGTACGCTTCGCGCTCTGACGAGGTACGTGCGACTGGGATGCCCGAAGCTGCACGCTTAGTACGTCTCGAGGCTTTAGTCATCGCTTGATCTAGTGCATCTTGCAAAGGGCGAGCGAGTCGTGCATAGTCAATGATACTGTCGAGCATCCAGTTCGTAGAACACAGGAATTGTTGTAGCTCGCCTGCATTCGTTGGATACGGCATACTCCGCAAAGCAGTAATTCGCTCTGGGTCATGTTTCACTCCTTCCCCATTGATTATCTTACCACACCATTTTACTTCTTGCTTGTAGAGGCAGGACTTGGCGGCACTCAGCTTAAAACCGAACTTTGCCGTGAGCTCAAGCAGCTCCTGCAGTTTGTCCAGGTAGGTGTCAACATCGGGGGCGTACAGCAAGAGATCGTCAATCCAGACTAATAAATGCTTGTACAACAGTGCGGCGTAGCAACGCTCCATGGTGGACTGGAAGTACAGTGCTGCATCTGCGCTGCCTTGAGGTACGCGTCGTGGAGTGTAGATCTTCCTGTGCGTCATGTTCGATAGGAGCTCTTGACACTCCTTGGCCAAAGGTAGCTGCCAATAACCTTTTATGAAATCGAAAAGGCCAAAGTGTCTGCTGCCCCGTACATTTTCCAAGTCTACATGCAGGTTGGGCATCACTCCTGCCATGGGCTCCGTTTGCGCGTTCATTGGTTTGTAATCCACAGTCTGCCGGAACTCACCACCTCCACGTTTGCGCAAAGGCAATGCGGCACAAGCCCAACGACTCGTTGGGTTTTCATATACCCATCCAAGTTTGACAAGCATGTCGTTGAACGACTCCAGAAACGCTTGATACTCTGGTGCGTACTTCCGTGCTTTAGCTGAACGGCCTGCAGCCTGCTTTCATGTGCCCGCGCATGGGTTCTACGTCCGCAGGAGGGTCGTCACTGAGTACCAGCCTCCAAACGTCGTAAGCATAGACGTTGGTACGCAGGCGTTCAACTTTGCTCACGGGAAATCCTTCCTGCACTGCTCGTTCAATCATCAACTCGACAGCTTTACGAATATCATCATCCGTATTGCTGCCATTCGCCACATCAGGTTCCTCATCGTCATCCTCTCCATCATCTCTACTTGGCGCTGCCAGAAGCTCCAATTGTCTCCCAACATCAATACCAAGCATCTTCAACACGTCGTTCCCAAGCAAAAACTCTTCATCATCATTCTCGAGGATTAAACACGTCACCGGCTTGTTGATACTCACCGGGCCTGCGGCTGTCATGAGCGACAAGCGCAGTTTCGTCATTTGATGTGCCCATGTCTTCTTTCCTCCAGGTAATTTGCACTCGACGGGATTTTGCAATTTCATCACTTCACACTGCACAGCATGCTCACCAATTTTTTGTAGGGTCTTCGAACTGATAATCGATGTATCAGCACCAGAGTCTGGACAATACTCCACATCAACAACGCCATTGGCACGCAAAACACGGGGTTTCCCAGCCCCACTGGGTAGGCACTCCCTAATTCGCTTGAGCATTACGGTGCCCCCCAGGTTTCGGCTTGCGCCCCGCCATGGAGTTGCCTTCGTTCTTGTTGGGGCAGTCGGCCCGTTTGTGCTTGCCGCCACAGGCCCAACAACCCCATTTCGATCTTGTCGTACTCTGCTCGAAACCCTCCTGAAATATCGGCCGAGACGCTGGTTTAGTGTAGTTTCCCTGCGTTGCCCTGGCGTCTGACACCATCCGAGCCTTCTTTACAGGTCGGGCCGACGCCGGTCGAGACGACTCTGCATCAGAAGGTCTTCTCTTGTTTCGTTTCAACGCCAAGTCTTCTCGATCAACCTCCAAAGCTTTATCGCTCACGATCTTGAAGAGCACGGAGACGTTCGACTTGGCCAGAGGTAGGCGAAAATCGATTTCATTTTTCACCATCACCTTCAGTTCACTGGGCAGGCAATTCAACAGGATCTTACACTTCTTCTTGATACCTTCCTCGTCCGAGAAAAGCGCAGTCAAACCACTGTTTTTTACGATCGTGTTGCACAGATGAAAGTAGTCCATCACTCGGGCGTCAACATCGGTCTTCAAGTTCGACATCACAAGTTGCCCTTGGAAGAGCTGATCAATGTTCAGAAGAGCGTTGTTCTTGAAGCTCTGCACCGTTTTCATTATCCACTCCCAAATGAATTCATTTGTCAGGTTCTCTTTCTTCTTTTCCCACTTGGTCTCGCACAGCGTCTCCAAGAAACTGTCATCGAAAGAGTTCCGCACCGATCTCATCACAGACTTCAAATCTTCACCAGACGACTCACAGCGTGCCCGCATGATCTCCTCGTACTCCAGTCGGAGGTCAACCCAGCGGGTGAGCGCCTCATGCGAGATGTCCTCCACCTTGGGCGCTGCTGAAACAGCGAAAATGGGATGCGCCACAGTTGGGATCTCGATGTCCTGGTTTGCGGACCGAAAGGCCAAACCTCCTCCTAGCCCAATGGGGGTGGAGTCGGTATTGGGTTCACTAGGTTCGCTCACTCTTGCTTTCCGAGCAGGTTTCTTGCCCTTGCCTCTGTTCGACTTGGCTTGGCCTGCTCGTGCCGTGGGGGCCACAACCGTCTTCCTCGGTCGTAGCATCCTTCCTGAGCTAGCCGCTGGCGGAGCCACATTGTCAGCCGCAGCGGTGGTAGAATTCGTCGACGTAGTTGTGTTGTCCATGTCGATTCCTTCGACACTAAAGTTAACTTTGTAGTGGGTTTCGAATGAACACAGTCACGAGGGAAGCTGGCGCTTCCTTTGAACTCCTTGCTTGTTTGGTTGTTCTCAAGTTCTAGAGTGAGGAGGTTAGATAGACCTCAGATACGCCTACAAGCTCTACTACGATACCTGCTCTAATTTAACCACCTCGTGGTCTTATCCTACGCCAGCTTGGCTCTGATCATCCTCGATCGACAGCCCAGTGCGTGGTCAGGTCGTGAAGACCATCGCCCCACTACAGAAAGTCATATCTGAAATCAGAACGATGGTACTCCAGCCATTCAACGAAAGTAGGCATAACCCAACGTTAACTCGTTGTCTTAGCTGCTATTCTATCTTAACTCGAAGAGTTAGCCCCCTAACTCGATGATGGGCTAATCACCGTGATTTGCTAAAACAACGAATTACGTCGTTGTTTAGACAGAAAGCATGCAAGGCACAATAGATATGCGCCGTAATGAAGTCCTCGCCCTTGCTTCATACGTACCAGCAATACGGATTTGCCGCCGAAGACTTTGTCAGGGTTGTACAGATCTCGGAGTCGCTGATCCAATACTACCAGGAGAGCCGCCTCAAACATCGACACTTCATCGACCACAACCAGCACCACGGCGGGATTGAACAAATGCCGCAGAAACGAAACCGCGCGGGCCGACAACCGTTGTCTCTTTTTGTTGCTGCTGTATTTTAACGCCGAGTGAAAAGTCATCCCTCCGGTTAGTTGACACGCTCCTGCACCTGTAGTCGAAACGACCTGGTAACGGCGTGAGCGAACCTCTTCGCACAAACGGCGAACGACAAAAGATTTCCCTGAGCCCCCGCCGCCGTGAGCAAGGGTAAGTGTTTGCCTTTTCTGCCCGTTTTCGTCAATGCCCGATAATATCCTCACCAGAATTTTATACTGCTCGTTCGACAGTTCGCAGGGCCCAATCAGTGTAACCCCATCGAGTGGCTCCAAAACACCCGACGGCGCGATCGGAATCTCCATCAATATCATCAAAACTATCAACTTCGTAGGTTTGCAACTTTGACGCCACCTGTGCCATCGATTGGCCTTCGTCTTCGGTTGCTGAATCTGGTAAAAAGTCCGGAACGGCCATTTCAGGGCGGGGTTCTCCAGCTGGAGAAATCTCGCCCCCCCCCCCCTCCGCCGCCAAAAACTGCCGAAAGCGTGTGCGTGATTGCCGCGATGTCAGCACGCCGCCTCGAAGACCCGGTCGCGGCCCGAACTAACAATTCATAAGTATCGGTTTCCGTTGGAAGCATTCCCTCAAACTCAGCGTCACCTCCGCCACTATGCCCGCGAGGCGGTAAACTCGGCTCAGCTCTAGGCTTCTTCCAGTAATCCACGCCGCGGTTCCTCCAATCCGTTGCAATTCGCTCGTTCCTACTATTCCGTTACCATTTCTTCATCACGTTCCGAATGTGCCGGCAACGCTGTTTGTTTAGGAGCGGAGCATCGAAACGATCCCAAGCATCACACAACTGAAGCAGGCCGGAAGCATCATAAGACCAGGTGGGCCCATCCGACGCCCACGGAGTAAATGCACATAACAGGTACCTTGCTAGAGTGTCGCGCTTTACCTCGCCGTTGTCGCCGGCGACGATATTCGTCCACGTCGGAGCCCCCCCCCCCCCCCAAGAACAGGTGTGAGCATTTTTGCTCGGATATAACCACGGTGCGATTGGAAAAGGGGGTGCAAAGGCGAAAACGGAAACCCCACACCAGCAGGGCGACCACGACTCGGGGCTTGACCAGCAACACTTGGCTTTCCCGGTAAAACATCTACAATGTATTCAAATTCGGCCGGCGAAAACTCTGCAAAATGCTCGCCTCTGTGATAATACGACTGAGCCTGTGGCACGAACACCACCTTTCCATCAACTGTAAACGCCCTTGCGCCGCCCCCAACACATTTAGATGACAAGGTCGGTAAAGAAAAGTCTTCCTCGTTGGTCTCGTTCGCGAGGGCCGCAAGTTCCTCCTCGGTGGTCCGAAGAGACGTATTTGCAGGCACCGCTACACCCTCCGGAGCCTCCACTAAAGCGAACGGATAGATATACCAAAACGCATCGCTCGAAATGAACAAGCGGTGGCCCGTTATCGCGTACACCATTATCGCATGGGACCACTCATGGGCACCGGAAAAGCTGTTCACTCTCCGGGCCGCTAAGTATTTACCAATTCGCAAGTTGGATTTCGAGTCTTCCGCCCGGCTCGGAATTTTTCCGTATTCAATAGCGCCTAGCAGGGCCGTCGCAGCGCCTTTTAACGCGATCTGATTCTTAGCCATGTAGGCCTCTTGGTATTCATCAACCATGTCCCCCGACGACTCGCCATTTATTACAGACGAATTTGTATGCGAGACAGTTAGCGCCGCAAGAACAAGATTGGTTTCGACAACCGAGGCAACCGTTTGTGCCCTCTTCAATTCCCATACCACCGGGCCCTCATCATGCGGCCGGAAGCACTGCCCCTTTTCAGTAGAGTATCCCGCATCAATTCCCTGACAAATGTGCGGAGGGAGGCTATGACCTGTAACGATAGGGTATACTCCAGCCGCCATGTCTCCTACTCTCTCGCGGGTCACGATCAAGGGGCACGTACCACGATCGTGAACGCCGGCCGGCCGGGACAAACGACACTCGTACTTGCCGCGTATTCCTTTTAAGCAAGTTGATGTGTGAGAGTGAAAATTCGTGACCGAAGCGCGCTTTTGCGCGGCCAGCAACAAAACCAGCGTGGTCCTCCAGAGCGTCCGGTACAGCGATTTCAAATGCCTTTGAGACAGCGCCGTCGGTTTTGCAACGTTGACGCCACTCGTGTACAGATTTGTCAAACCCCGTGCAGCACACCGATTCAAGCCAATCCGCCGCCCGCGACAAAGCCGCTCGGAACAGGCAATTCGGGACAGCAACCCTGGTGACAACTTGGACCCGTAAACACACATGTGAATGTGCAGGCGGCTATCGGCCTGCGGCTCGACGACAGCAGCGTGCGCAGCAACCGTTCTATATCCACCGGGGCACCTCTGCGAATGGTCCCTGGATATCCTGGTATCAACCGAGCGTTTACATAGAATTATGTCGTTGTATATCTGCCGCACGCGGCGCTCAAATGCGCGAGCAGCCAGGCCGGGGAAAGCGTTAGATATTATCAGCCTGTGGCGCGCACTCGATCTCACATTCTCTGGTAAATCGTTTTGGCAGCACTCCTTATGACCGAACACGCTCGTAAGCTGATTCCACTCATTGGCTTGTCTGAGTTGCGCGATGCGATGCAACTCAAGGTCATAATGCTCAGGAGGGGCGACCGTCACCCAATGCAGAGGGACCCCATAGTGCGTCCTCATCGCTCCCAATTTCGGCAGCATCGCTGCCCGTTCAAACGGCGAGAACGGGACACACCCGCCAATCAGAGAGAGTACCCTTAAGAGGTACGCATTGACCCGCTTCGCTTCGCGTGGTTCCGGGTTCTGCTGCGAGCGTATGCGCAGCGCCTTGAATTCCTCAGAGTTGGATAAACTACCAAGCCGCGTTAAAACCGACGCGCGCGAAGAACCAATGCGAGCGGCCCTACGCACGGCTGTGTGGCGCTGGAGCTGATTGAAAAGCGTAGCAACCAAGCGTGTATCTTTTTCAAAACGCCCATCATAGTAACGCATCAAGTGCCTCGTCAAAGATGCTGGCCAGGTACCACAGGGCAGGAACTTTCCCCCGCGCATAAACAATTGTGGAAACGCGGCAACGATCAGCTCCCCGTTTTCAGTCCATTCAGTAACAGGATCGGCCCCCCCTGCGCACAACAACTGGCGCGGCCCCATCCTCGACACCACTCTCTGTGTCACCGTTTCCCCCGTCTTCCCGTCCCAACATTGATAGCATAGCATCAACCGCCGCATTTGTTACTGATAGGTCGAATGCGTCCACGCTCTTAAGCGCAGCAGTTTTCGCCACTATGGTTTCATCGGTATCCCCACCCATATACTCGTCGCCATAGCGCTCAGCCATCATACCGTCATCGACACGCCCGGCTTGTTCAGAAGTCATAATTTCCACCGACGCCTCGATCAGTTCTTCAAGTTCAACGTGGGCCTGTCTTGCCTCGGCAGACTCATCGATACGGATATCATTGTCTTTGAAATACGAGTGAGTTGTCGACAAAACCCGCATCCACGCATACATATCATCCACCGGGAGCCGGTAAAGATTTTTGTAGTGTTTTCGCTTCACTCGCCAGTCGTCGCGAGGGCCAACAAACGTGACACTCGGAATGCAATCCCTAGACGTGCACGGCAAAACCTTGGAAACCTCAGCAGGCCCCGTCGACGGAAAGCATATTGAATGACCGACGCAATGCTTACCCGACGCCGTAATTGCTAGCCCAAATGACCGCACGGGCGCTATACACTTGCTCGCAACATCATTGAGCTCCGGCAAGCCCCCAACCCGCCCATAGTCATGCCCAGAAGCAATGCTATACTTTGACTTCCGATGGTCTTCCGCACATTTCACACACAGAGGAATTGAACCCGGATCACGAACTAGATCAGGGTTCAAATGATACATCAAAGCACCAGAGCGAAACACCTGAATGTGATTATCAATGACACCCGCCCCTAAACCGGATAAGGCTTCCATTTCATCCCCCGTTAGCAGGAAATTCGGATGAAGCCCCTCGCGCGGGATGAACTCAACACTGTCCTCCACGGTATTAAGAATTTCACAGCATGAAGCGCAAGCCCAGAGATCCCCCGATTCGCCCGAACTTTTCGCCACTCGTTCTTGGCAACGACGGATATCGCCAGCGCTGACGGGATTATCCAGAACCTGCATCAGCCGCTCGACGGTAGCCTCGCCAGCCTCGCCCTCCAAGCTCTCGTCGTTGAATACACACGCGTCAGGGTCGGCGGAACAACAGTGGTAGTACAGTAGTGCTCGTCGGGGATGCTCCATAAAATGGCGGCTAAGAATTTCCAGCTCTTCCACACTGACACTTTGGACTGTTGTCGCCCGGTCAATCAACAATTGGGGCTTATTGTTTTCCTCAGTGCAGCTATTATCAGTTGCATGACACCTCGATCGCCGCGCCTTCTTCCTTCCGGCACCTGCAGGCTCAGCTGCTGGTAAACTGCGCTTCATTCCACTCGCACTTGCCAGTGTACCATCGGCGCCGTCAGCTATATCAAACCCGCGCCAATCACGAGCAGCATTCGCAAGGACCAACTCATCCACGTGATCGAAAAAAAACCCCGGAATATAGTGGTTTCTGCTTCAAAACGAAACGCTTTCCGTAATGTTCGCGGCCACACAGTGATAGATAGCTAAAGCCCCTCGCTTGCAAACCCCTCATTCCATGAGTAGCCCTCTGGGTAAACCCCCAAAATTCCATCGACCGATAGCACGACAATTGGACGCCCTAACATTCATGCCATCGTGCTAATGGGAATCGCCCCCGAGCATTGCTCGTACTGATTTGGCATCGCCACCAAGTCCCGAGCATAAAGTGGGCATTTGCCCAAGTCATCACTTATACGCCCTTCTTCAAGAAAACGAACTACTTCAACTGCCACTTTCACCCGCATATGAAATACATGGGCCGACGACGAGACGCCAAACGGAGTCGACACACCAGCGACTGATGCCGCCGACCATACCGCATGATACAAGCAGTTGACGCACGCCGGGACATCATAGCCAAACAACCCAACAGTCATATTACTCAACAGCTCGCCGTCGCATGGAAGGGATACCCATCCTTCTTCCCTTGCACCCACCGAGGCGCGGGGCTGCGACAGCGCCCGGTTCACCGCCCGAGACTCCCACAGCTCGAACACCGACTCCGCCGTCATCGGCTTTCACTACAATTTTCTTTGTTCCACCGCTAAGAACACGGACGGCCTAGCCCATCAACCACGAAGCTCTCTAGTCGCCGCATACTTCGAACTTTCTTACACTCGTCTATGGCAATGCAACCACAACTGACAAAACACGACTTTACGTGAGCGGTCGCATAATAGCAATAGTGTACAATCCTGAGAAGCCGACGAATATAATTTCTGTTACATCTAGCCGGCACCGTTACAAGTCCATGAATATCACTTATGTCACATCTACCCAAACCAAATCAAAAATGCGGCCGTGCTCCTGCTGGAGCCCATCTTCGCGAACGCCAAGGCCTCCATGGCGGGCTGCTGGCGCGGGCGACTCGCTACACCCCTCACCGCTGCGTCTACGCAGCTTCAACACGTCCATGTGCACGACGCCCCGCGGACTTCACCACGCCCACGCAGCACCTCCAGGACAGACGCTACCACACGCCGCTGACGGCCCCGTTCAGACGTGATGCTACTGCAGCTATGCCCGCGAATATGGCCGGTAGATTTGAAGTACACCGAGAGCGTGGCAGGCGGTCGCGAGTGCAGCGACGCGTTGAGGCTCCCGCCCTTCGAAGCATACAGTACACCTTCGAAGCATACAGTACACCGCGAGAAATCACGACAGCGTCAATGCAACAAAACAAACAACCATCGCTGCGCGAGGGACCAGAAGGGCATGAAGCTGCGACGCCCAGCCAAGTCCCAAGAAATCCCCCTGAGCACATCATCCAAGAGCTTTTGAGGGAGTATGACCCCAAAATCCCGCGCTTAACTTCAAGAAAAGCTCCTAGAGACTTCCCAGGCCGGAAGCCGAAACCTGTAGATCTTTCTTTATTCCAAACATTTCCGCCCAGTGCTTTCCTCGAAAAGGGGCAGGGGGGCGGACATAGCTTTTCCGGTCGCCCAGCCAAGTCCCAAGAAATCCCCGCGAGCGCGCAACCTACGAACTCTTGAAGCGTTGAGACCCCAAATCCTGCGATACATTTAAGTGTTTACTTCAAAGAAAGCTCCCAGCGACAATGCATAGTAATACCCTAAAAGCTACTCACTCGAAATTGGCCAGCGCCCTTCCCGGGTTTTCCTCAAAAAGGGCGGGTGGGGGAGGGGCAGGCGACCTACTAAGCGCCGGGCTTCCCAGTTCAGCTTTTCGGTCGCCACAGCAGCCAACCCCCCCCCCCCCGTACTCACGGTAAAAAACTCCGCTGCTGTGGTGCCGAGCTAGCTGGACTCGCCAAGCCGCACCCTGAACCGACCGAAACGGACGAAGCCACCAACGCCACCCTGCCAGCTACGTGGGCACATGCACGATTTGCGCTGCATCGCGATCCAAGTCGCACCCTAACTGCCCGCCGCCTTGCTCGCGTTACAACGATCGAGGTCGCCCATTATCTGCCTACCGCCGTGCTAACTGCTTGCTCGCCGGAGCGCTGGTATGCTATCCGTGCGCACATCGATCTGCATATACAATTGTACTATCTAGCCAGTTTTGGATTCTAAATGACAACAATGATACTGAATTAAAAACAAACCAAGCCACCTTCATACTGTAGCATCGCACCCAACTCCTTGCGCACCATGCACTCCCCACCATATCAATACTAGAGAGCGGTGTCGGGTCTCCACCGCGTATTCAGGGCCTCCGTCGTCGTACTTAACGTTTGCCTTTCATCTCTGGAACGGAATATCCTACTCAACTAGTTTGCCACTCCACCGAAAAAACCTCTACTTTTCCGTGAATTTCAAGAAACCATGCGATTTCTGAAATTATTAAACGGTTTCACTTGATTTCAGTATACTTTTACTTCATGTGCGCCACATATCAGGTGCATCGAATTAATCCTGGTTGGGCTGTCCATACTTCGTAGCCGAAGCACTACCAGGACAATAACAACATATCATACGATCAACCAACCAACCAACCAACAATAACAATGTGCAATACTAGTACTATCGCTCAAGCAATGATTGCTGATCGCTATAACGGTGACCAAGCAGCATACTACGAAGCTATCGCAGATGGAGAGATCCACCAATGCGATGACGAGTGATTAGTCGATGGTTGCGAGCTATGTGAACAAATCATCTACTGCGATTGTGAGGATATTATTCCCATTCCTAAGAGAATTACTGAGACTCAGCGAAAAGCATTCGAGATGTGGCATCTGAATACTCTCATGTCGCTGACCGGTCTGAGTAAAACATCATTCCGGTCTAACTTTAATGGGGACTACGTCGAACATCCCGTTCAATCTGTCGTCGATAAGCTTCAAGATGAGGTGAAATCATTCGGGCAACGTCGATTCATTAACACTATCAAACACGAGCTAATCGCAGCCTCAATGCACCCAAACCGCATCCAAAATCAAATGAATCAGTTCGATGATATCGAGAAATTGTTTGAGTGGTGCTAAAGATCTAACGCTTAACAAATTGTGATGAGTCAATCGACTCATTTTTTATGTCTCCTATTAGAGATAAAAATATTGATGATCTAGTGGAGTTCGCTAAGTTTTTTTACTAGACGTGGACACTTCTCAATAACAAATTTATTTTTACGAACCTAGTCAGTATAGTTAGGATCGAGAGCATGGACAGTTTTAAGTTTTCTGTTTTTGTACTTACCAAAATTCATAACATAATCAACATCATCATGGATCATCGGCTAGCTTGGAGTCAAGAAACTTAAGCATGGTATCATTTAGTAAATTTGGTTGGTTCTTCAGCCAGCGGCTATAACCAGGATCAGAAGCAAATACTTCTTCAATGGTCTTACCTTTAAAATTTTCGAAACTTAACTCAGTCGACATGTTGGTGATATATACAGATAGGTTTAAGAAATTATATATTTAATTAATTAAGCGGTGGTATAATCTTCAACCTCACCAGTTAATCGGTTGTAGGTAAGCTCTTGTTCACTAATAACAAGAACTAGAAGATTGACACCTTGGCAGCCAGCGTTTACACCCTGAATTTGAATAGCTTGCGGTACGTCACGTTCAGTTAGACGAGACACGTCGGCAATGAGCATGCGGTTAGTTAGCGACCAAGTTTGGTAATCAAGTAGACCATTCACGAGTTCGGGAGTTAGATCGCCATTGATAGCGCCAAGCTTCGCGACTTCATTAGTGAAGTGATGGAAGTCATAGTCATGATTGAGATCAAACGTCTGAGATGAACCAATGCGAATATTTAAGTTTCGAATCGAAGATCCAGGTTGAAGCGTCCATGGGGCGGAATCGAATGGGCTCTGGAACTGTTGAACACCAGCAGATGCGAAGTTGTTAGTTTGTTCAGCGAATGGAAGTACTGCGATATACTTAGCATTTTTAACCGAGGCCGATAGCTGAAGATCAAACGATGCATTAAGCTGAGTCGATTGCTTACCAATGCCAGTGCGTTGATAGAACCACTGAGCATAACAATCATTGTAGCGAACCTTCTTAACCGGTTTAGAGATGATAGCTTGAGGGTTTCCAAGGTTGACGAACGGTACATATAGACGAGCTGTAGTAAAAGGCATGTAAGTACCACCAATCGTAGGCTCAAGAGGGTTAACAACAGCACCCCAAGCAACACTGAAGCCGGCAGAAGCGGCAAGTACACCATTCATCGGATTACCACTTGCAGAACTTGCGACCATTACCGGACAAGTATTGCCTGAAGAGAGCGTTGTCGAAGTAAGCGTCATACCTTTGCTAGCGTCAACAGCGATAGCAGACGATCCCTGATTCACGCGGAAGCGAAGTCGGATCTGAGGATTAGCCATCAAATCTAGCTCACGGAAAATCGGGTGGAGATCAGTTAATTTAATCTTGAGCATGTAGTTCCACGTACCCATGATAGCGTTAGCAGTAGATGCGCCAGCAACAAAAGCACCACGAGCCGTTTGATTCGAGATGGTAGTACAAGCAGAAGCAGCACCTAGTGAAGGCCAACCGCTAGAGAAATCAGCGCCTGCTGTCGGAGGAATCGATAATAGACGCGTAACGAAGCCGTCATTAGGGATAGTTGCACCACCAGGAGGAGCGGAAGTACTAAACGATGATGAAAAAGCCATAGTGTTAGAATATCCATCTCCGCTAGTGGAAGCGGATCCAGAACTATACGAGACGGACTGAGCTGCATCGGGGTATAGGAACGACTCAGCACCATGCTTCTCAACGTACTGAGGACTGTATCCAGTTTGAGAACGAACATTATTCCAGAAGAGTTTGTAGTCAGCCATCGAAATAATAGTCTTACCATTCAATTCCAAAGACATCGAGTCAACTACATTGAAATTACCACATTTTAGGGTCGTACAGAAACGGTTTGCGGCAGCGGTTTGCGCAGTAGCACCATTCTTCATCGAAACCTTGTAAGGTAGCATGATGTAAGCATCACGAAGACAAGCAAAGCCTTCCGAACCATTAAGTTGAGCCGTGGCATCGATAGTGATGACTCCATTTTGATACGAACCCTGATTTAGATCGATAACGTTAGGGATACGCTTGGTGGAAGATACTTTGATCTCCGGGTCACTCTTAAGGGAGCTTTGGTATAAGTATTGGTCTGACAGTTGGGTCTCACTCATCTTTGAATCTATATGAGCCCTAATATATTTTAAAATAAATAAATAATATGGCCAGCCTGATAAAGCCAGTCACTAGCGATCATGATCTAATAGAACTAGCTGAGTAAATGAATGTCCAACTCCATAATATATTCGAATCAAACGAGATTAAGGCACCGCTTCCAAAGCGAGGTTCATATCTTATACTTCTTCGACCTCCAAACCTTGAAATAGGTCACTGGACAGCAGTTCACAATGGAGAATATTTTGACTCAATGGGAGAAGCCAAGACGTTATGGTATCGCTAAGTATAATACAAAACAATATCAAGGGACGTATGGTGATTTTTGCGGGCCATCTTGTGTGTTATGGCTCTATTCGAAACAACACAACAACCCAATGTATTTAAGAACATGAAAGATCTCAACCTAACTATTCTGAATTAATTTATCATTAATTTGTTTTAGAACATATAGTAAATCATGTATCGTGAACTAACGATCTCCAGTGGCATTGCCCCGGCAAAACTAAAGAAGGCGTTCAAAACTGGTAAGCTCAGTTTAACTAAGACTGAGCTTCAAGGAACAGGCAGCGTTGTCCATCTTCACCCTTCATCGTATGAAAAGGCGATCAAGGCTCGCAAAGCCGGTTGTGGTGTTCGTCTTGAGATCACCAAACACGAAGTCAAGAAAGGGTACAAGAAGGCTCAAGGTGGTAGCATTTGGTCAAAAGTGTGGGGAGGCATTAAATCGGCTTTTAATTTTCTAAAGACTCAGCATTCTCGTATTTACGTAAGTTACATATGGGATTTCCTGTTAAAACGTAGGCGGATTGGCTTATGATTTCCGGAATTGGTGTATTCCCACCCCTTGGAGAACGACACATTGACTGAGGTCCACTATGGGGGCAGTTAGGATCGCATCCTTACGGGAAGGCGTAAGCGATGGTAGCCGACGATAAGGCGCCACGATGATTGGCCAAAATCACTTTAAGAACGAACGCTTCGTGCGAAGTTGGCTGATGGAAGCTCGCAGGACGCTGTCGCGGAGGTGGAGGCAATACGCGACGCATGCATCTCCAAAGAGACGAGAATGAAGTACACCAGCAATATCAACGGCATCAAGAAGTGGATCAGAGAAGTGTATGCGCTGACGCTGGAGGATCGCAATGCAGCTAAATTTTTCGATGCCGATGATGATCTAAACCTCACAGAGTTCACTCCAGCTTGCTTCGAGCCATTTTTGGTGTACAAACGAAGTACAGCCAAATCGGCGACTCTAAGCGGCTATCGCAGCGCAAAAAAGGATCTGTATCGATTGAAACGAGTAGCGCTGTCTGTGGAATACGGAGATGACATGAAGCAGTTTTTTGTGGGTGCAAGCGACTCGAGGCTGAGCAAAACCAGTCTAGCTCTCGTAAACACTCGGGCAAGCAGCCGCTGACTTTTTCATTGTACAAGGAGCTGTGTTGGTCTACCCTTGAGCGCAACGATGGGGGGGGGGTTCTCGCATCGCTTTTTAACTACTCAGTGGAATCTCATGTGTCGATCGGTATCTGTTCAAACCCTGCAGACGCAGCACGTTTTGGCCAAAGATGACGCTGTTGGGGCGATAGTTTTTAAGACCAAGACCAATCAGGAAGGTGCTGGCCCACGTGACCCCCGTCATCTTTACGCAAACCCGTTTTCGCCATCTACGTGTTGGGTGACAGCGTTGGCGATTTATTGGGCATGTAATCCGCGCGCGCAACCAGGGCCACTATTTCCGGGATCTGACCCATTGCTTCGCTTCGGCAAGCCATTAGGAAATCTCCTGAAAAAAGATGGAGTGGCTAAAACCTACGGGACGCACTCGGTGAGAAAAGGTGTGGCAACATTTGCCTGCGGAGGAAGTACTGGTGGCCCGTCCATTGTAAGTGTTTGTCTTCGGTGTGGGTGGTCTATGGGTGGAGTGCAAGACAGATACTTTCAATATGAAGCTGCGGGCGATCGATTTTTAGGGCGTGTTGTTGCTGGGCTTCTTGTGAATGACTCCAAGTTCGCCTTCCTACCACCGCACTTCCGCAATAACTCGGACGACGAGATAAAGTCGTGTCTTGCAGCGATGTTTCCAGGACTCGTCGACGAATTGAACCTAAGTGATATTTTGAGGCTGTGTCTTGCTTCGCTTGTCCAGCACGCTGATTTTTTAGTGAACCACTTGCCTACCAACCACCCTCTTCTGTCGACGTTTGTGCTCACAAGCCCTACCATTCTCAATAATCTGCGTTCGAAACTGGAGGTCGGAGAGTCAAGATGGATGGAGCCGTCGGGGATATCGCCTCATATTGAGCTGTACTAGAAGCTCGACAACAGCAACAGTCTATAGATGCTCGCCCCGAAATGCTTTAACAGCGAATGGAAAAGGTGCTCGAGGAAAAAGGTGTCGCAGCGGGTAATATTACTCGGGAACTTTTACGCAACACCAGCCTCTTCTGGTCCAACGCACACCTACTACTCATGGGATGGTAAGTTTCATAGGCTGCCGAAAGAATTTGAATTTCTCAGTATCGATCCACTCGGCGCGTGGATATTGTGGTGGTTTGGCGATGCGAGACGTGACTATCCTCCGTACAAAGCTATTTCCTCGGACGATCTCGACACGCCAAAGAAGAAAGCGACTTCGTAGGAGTGGTCGATCATGATGAGGCACATAAGTAACGCAGTTGAAGCACAAACAGGCATGTCACTACCTCCAATTCACGACGAACCTCACGCCATCGAGCTGTTCAACATTGGCTATCACAAAGTTCAATTAAAGCCGAGTAAGCGTAAGCGCAGAACCAATCAGCTCAATCTTACCACGGTGCTGAGATTAATTCGCGAATCTGAAGGCACAGGCACGCGGTCGCTTCCATTCAAGCGGCGGAAGTGTCAAGTCGCTGTGGAGAATAGCCCAGCTTATGGTCCACTCGAACCTTCAGCAGTCACGCTCCAGTCGGCGACACCATCAGCAACACCGACGCCGCCCGCGACATCAACGCCGGCAGCAGCAACACCTTCGTCGCCAACACAAGCTTCAGATGTCGCACCGCCGCCAGCTTTGACACCTGCCGCATCGGCGGCTCCAGCGGCATCGGCGACACCACAAGCGATAGTGACCCCGTCAGCAACAGCGACATCACTTGTGGCAGCGACGCTGTCAGCTTCGCTACCAGTAACAGCGACGTCCACGCAGAGCGCGCGCCCTCACGGGTCTTCACGAAGTCGGCAGCACACCAAGCCACGACAAAATACGCGTAAGAGATGAATTAGTACACAATACACAGCGCGCTAATAGCTTACATACGCCCAACATTTACGAGGACACAGAAGCTCTGTTCAGCTCCCCAGCATATTGCTTTGCTTTGTGATCCGTCGATAGCAGACAATTCACAATTTTAACCAATAAGAGTGAACTATCCAAGCGTCGGCGTCCAGGACTTACGTTTTCTCAAGTCAATTCAATCTTAAGTAAGGCTGTGGATGCTGCTGTTCCGGCATTAGCGACCTATGCAGGACAATCTACTGCCGCTATTCCTGCGCGCGCTGCAATAAAGTCTCTTACCGGTATCGGAGTTTATGATTCTGACAGTGATGTGGAAAAGGAAGGAGGACGCATTTCGCTAGACGATGTTAAAAAGAATGCTAAACGCGCGCTTTCGTATGGTAGACGCAAGGGTGTTCTAACCGATGCTGGTGATGCTGGTGAGAAATTTCTACTATCGAAGGCTACCAAGCCTGAACATGAAACGCTAATCAAATCGGTTCGAGGTGAAATCAAGCGGCGTTACGGTGTTGGTGTCCCTGCTAAGAAGGGTAGAAAGTTTGTCAAGGGTTCTCAAGAAGCCAAAGATCACATGGCTAGAATTCGTGCGATGAGAAAACACGGTAAAGCCGGTGGGTCATTCACGTTTTAACCGCTGAACAAAAATCATTTTTTTAATTATTTTTTCTGTCTAATTAGCAGCATGATTGCCACCGAAGTATCTCTAAAAGTAAATTTCTTATCGTTTTGGTTATAGATACTGATGGTAATAGTTGAGCGAGAACCGTTATGGCAGTTCATCCAGGCATACTGACTGGGTTGATACGAGATTAGTTTACCAATAGCAGCATCACCGCGATTAAAGCAGGAAATGATATCTCCAGAAGCTACATAGCCATTCTTAATTAGATCACATCGAACTATGTAAGAGCTTGTAGGATGAGCTTGAGGGATGATATTAGAGAGCTGTGCACTTGCAACTGTTGCAGAGGCTGAGGGGAAAGTTCCGGGTGATAGCCCCACTACTTTGCCAAACTCAGCATTGTCGATGATAATACGAGGCACGCGACTAGTTGTAGGAAAACCAGTGCCACCAGAGCTGTATAAGCCTGTTGATGGTCTTGTGTAGCCAGCAGGTAAGCTTGTCGGAGATGGGGTGAAGTCAAATTGCGCAACGTAGTAGACGCTGTTTTCTGTTAGCTGGATGTAAAAGACGTTATTGCCACTGGCATCGATGAGATATGCTCCAGCATTCACGAGAGCAGTCTGTATGCTTCGGTTAATATCAGCGTATATGTAAATACCATCCTGAAGTGACATATTGATCGTTGAAGTCGTCGTAGCGGTTGGTACTTCAAGCTTAAAAGTAGTATTGTAGAACTGTATAGTATCAATGTTATACTCGCTGTTGCTCAGGTTAATTGATTGAATCGCGCATACTGCGTCATTGAAGTTGGCAGCCGAACCAGGGAAGGTATATTTCCGAGTTGAGTTGTATCCATCTTAAACAAGGTTCGTGCTGTCAATCTCAACAAAGCTTGCCATATTCTATTTTTTATGAAATATATTAGTATTCAATATCACAGAATTACTCATCGGTATGAATCACCTTGTCAAAATTAGACCTAATTTGGGACTTAACAGAATCTATGAAGAGCATCTGGCCCTTTCTCTCCGTTGCGCTGTTGTAGTAATGTACAATACAGTAATGTGCGTCAATAAGGGACGTGTGGCAACTAATATCCTTACATACATTATATACAGCTGTCAGTCAAGAACACAGCTAACATTGATTTAAGTTTACTTTCGATAGGATCCTGGCGCTATTGGCTGGTTTCGGAACGAGCGCGCACTACGTGATTGGCTAGTGAGGTCAGATCTAGCCAATCAGTGATTGAAGCTACCATTTGAATTCGGGCGCGAATTTAACTCCTTCCCTCCAACCCGCTCAGCGCGATCTCCAAGCACAACGGAATCTGCCACAACACCAGCGCCCTACCCGTCCACCCACCTCATGAGCTCCTCCTCCAAGACTAGAACTCGCCTCACCCAGCAGCAGAAGCTGCGTCTGATCAAGAAGGCTGAGAGCTCCCCCGCTGTCAAGTATGAAGACCTGGCCCTTTGGGCCAAAGTCGAGTTCGGTCTGCAAAGGCTCCCTGGGAAATGTTGCGTGCAGCAATTGTAGGTAGTTGTGTAGTTGCCTTCAGTTTCGGAAGTAATGGCAATGAAAGCCTGATTCCTTCGCATCCCTCGGCTTATCATATTGCTGCCAGCAGCGCTGGCTTCTTTCCCTTTGAATGGCACTTAATGCCCTTCGTATTATCCAATCAGATGCCCTAAAACATATCCTTTGATTCTTACTTCATTTCACTATAGCATACAATGCCTTAGTATATATGGCGCAACACTCCCACTAAAGATGCCAGCGCGCCTCTCGAAAGATCGCTCTCGACTATTCGACTTCAACACCGTTCTCATATTATTTCGTGTCGCATACCCAAAATTAAATTATCAGGTTGCCCAAGATACTTATATCATAAGCAGTACATATCAGATCAGCCCAAACTAAGATTCATACTTTATCTTATATATTGGAGAGAACACCTTTCCCATAAAGCTCCCTCCGCCTTTTGCCTTTGCTTCTCACTCTCTCTTCTGCCTCTGTGCCGCACAAGTGCTGGTCTGACGCAAACTCCGCAAGAGGGGATGCCGCAAGCCATTCACATCCCCCTGGCTAGAGTTGTGTGATCTAGGCCACAGAGCCCCGGAGGTTAACACGCAGCCAACAGCCCAACTGGGGACCCTGTGGATGGAAAGTCTCATTGTTTTGAGCTACTCGCGGTCATCCAGTCTATGATCAATGCGCTTTTCCGCCGGCGACAGATGAGAGAGTCAGAGACTAAAAATTAACTTAAAGTTGAGTAAAATGTACTCAAGAGTGTGGGGCTTGCAGCCCAGACCGACAAGGAGTCCACCGTTAGGGTTAGGTTCCACCTAAAAGTGAGGTTTTAGCCCTTAAACTGACCTTTAATCTTAACTTTGTTGTAAATCTTTGCCTTTAGTGTTAACTTTAATCAACCTTTTGTACTTTTTGCAGTTCTTACGTTGAAAAACTTCCCGAATAGTTTTCTTTATTTGTGTCTTATCAAAAATTGCCTTTGGGACAAAGTCCCACCTTCTTGTGTCTGAAAACAATTATTTGTGGTGCAAAGTATTTTATTTCTCGCGGTGTAGTTTATCGGTAAGCTTACACCTCAAAATTCTTTACGCCCATCATCGCGCGAAGGTTCTCAAATTGACTTTGAGTCAGTGGCTTTGTGAGTGCATCTGCTATCATATCGTTGGTATTACAAAGTAATACTGATAATTGTCTCTTCATGCTTATCGCGGGCATAGAGATGCCTGATATCAATATGTTTTGTTGACAAATGACTGCGTGGGATTTTTATTATACAAATTGTGGCAGTGCTATCGCACCAACACTGTGTTGGCCGTGCTTGGCCGTAACCCAACTCATTCAATAGTAGTCGTAACCACATTGCCTCTCTTACACTTCACTTGCGGCTACTAATTCCGGTTCCGCTGTGCTGAGACTAATACAATCTTGCTTAATACTCTTCCAAGTAATGCATGCACCAGCAAGTATTGATACATATCCTGTAATTGATTTCCTTTGTTCATTTGCATTCGCGAAGCTCGCGTCTGTGTTTAGCTCTACCTTAATATTACTATTTCCATTGTACTCTAAGCCGTACTTCGACGTTCCTTTCAAGTACTTTAGTACTCTCTGAGCCGCTCTCCAATGGGTCTTATTATAGCAAGACTTGCTCAATTATAGCAAGACTTGCTCAACTCTCTTACAGCGTTTGCTATATCAGGTCAAGTGTCTCTTACTAAATACATTAATGAGCCAGTCAGACCTCGGTAATCAAACGGCTGAGCCGCTATCTGTTCGGGTGTCATATTAGTGTCCTTCTCTAAAACCACACTTTTAGCTTGTGGTGTCGGTTCTGTATTACAGTCCCTCATCTGAAACTTTTCCAAAAGGTCCTGAATGTACTTTTGTTGCGACAGACGCAGTGTTTTCCTTTTTAGATCTCTTTGGATCTCCATTTTTAACAAATGGTGCAACTCGCCTAAATCTTTCATAGTAAACTTAGTAGACAACTTAGCTTTCAGATCATTGATCGAGCTCAAGTGTGAGCCAGCGATCGTAAGGTCGTCCACATAGTCGCACACAATTAGCGTGTGTGTGACTCCTTGAACCTCCCACCTTTTCAGATACAAGCAATGTTCTTTCTTGCATCTGGAAAAGCCTAAATATTTTAGGAATGCATTTATTACTTCATACCAAATTCGTGGGGCCTGTTTTAGGCCGTACAGACTTTTCTCAAGCTTACAGACAAGCCCGGATCCATTATGGAATCCCATTGGCTGCCTCATGTAAATACTTTCGCTTAGTACACCATTTAGGAATGCAGTAGAGACGTCCATTTGATGCAGGTGTAGATCTAGAACTGTCGATAGTGCGAGCAAAAGCCGCAGAGACTCATACCGAGCTACTGGGGCAAAAACTTCCTGGTAGTCAATGCCGTACAGCTGGGGGTTCCCTTGGACTACCAACCGTGCTTTAAATCGGTCAACTGTACCGTCAGAATGGTACTTTACGTCGAACACCCAGTGACAACCGAGTGCTCGTCGCCCTTCTGGCAGAGGCACTAACTTCCATGTGCCGTTCTTTAGTAAGGCCTCAAACTCTGTCTTTATTGCGCACTCCCACTGCGCGGCATATTCGCTAGCCCGCGCCTCCTTAATATATCGCGGAATGGGAATACGTTTCTTACCAGTTGTTACATTATTTAACTGAGTGACATAATGTGTCAGTCTGACGTTACGCTTTCTTTTCCTCTTAGACCCTCGTCTGTCACTACTGACCCCATTTTCCGCACCCTCTATTCGGGATGTCGGTGGTCGCGTGGCAGATGCTGAGGTTGAGGCTTCAACTTCGGTGGTCGCTTCAGCATCAACGTCTGTTCTAGGTCGCTTACCTAAATTCTGTATGACCTTTTCCTCTTCCAGATCCACGCTACTGTCTTCAGTAGGGAACGACCTTTGTATCATTGCCTCTGTACTTGTTGAGCTAAATTTAACGTCGCGACAGATTAGGTACTTATTTGCCTTGACGTCTAGCAGCCGATACCCCTTATATTTGGGTGTCAGCCCCAAAAGCTTACACTCGATTGCTCGATCACCGAGTTTTGGGTCTGTTCGCTTTGTTTTGGGTACATGTGCATAGTATGTTGTGCCCCAAATTCTGAGTGCCAAGCCATTTGGCTTCATACGATGCAGTAATTCATACGGGGTCTTCATCCCCAGTCTGGCCATTGGTAGGCGGTTGGTGACATCTACAATATAGTTTAAGGCTTCAGGCCACCACTTAGCCGGCATATTGGCCCATCTGAGTGCACAGCGAACACCAGCCATCATCGTCTGGTGCACTCTTTCTGCACTCCCATTCTCTTCTTGTGACTCTACATTTCAACTTTGAAAGTCTAAACCGAGTTTAGAACACAATTTAGACACCTCTGAATTTAGAAATTCAGAACCACCGTCGGTTCTAATTCTCTTAACCTTAAATGTAAATTGTACTGACAAATTCTTCAGCAAGTCCCGAATTTTGCCGGGAACTTCTTTCAGGGATTTTACCACAAAGTACCACTTATAAGAGGTAGCGTCATCTACAACGGACAGGGCATAGTGATAGCCAAACGAGCCATATAAGCCATTCACCCGTAATTTACCAGTTGAGTGTATGGAGTGGCTCAGCAGCCTTGGCTCCCACCATGTTCTTATAGGACATTCTTCTATCTTTCATGTGGGCGCATGTCTTACAAAAGAAATGAACCTTCTTCAGTTCAGAGTAAAGTATTTTTGGTAGCCCAACAATTTTCTCGTTACTTAGTGTTCGAATTAATCGTTCTTTACCAACATGGCCGAGCCTCAAGTGCCATTCTTTCAGGATATTGCCATATTTGTGGGTTTGGACACTAAACACACTCGTCCTTACGGGTTTAACGTTCGGTAAGTAATAAACTTCACCTATAGCTACTGCTGCAAACAGTAACTTAAAGTTATTTCCTATGCAAAAGAGGAAATCTCCGGATTTTGACTGGATGTGCCTGTAACCTTGCTTAGCCAAATAGTATGCACTTAGTAAATTACTGTCACATTTCCGGTCATATGAAATTTCCGTTAACTTTAACGCACTCAAATATCCTTCAGGGTTCAACACATTTAGATTTATTGATCCCTTAAGTGCACTATGCGAAACGGTGTCATTGACGTAAGTGAAGACGTGACTTTGGTCGGGCTTCAGGCTTCCCGTGAACCAGCTTCGGTCTGATGTTATTCCTCGGCCTGCACCAGTGTCAACGACCCACATATCATCCGTTAACTTTAGGTTCCGTAAATAACTAAAATATGACGAATGAAATTTACGTACCATCGCCTCGAATTCTTCCATGTCTTTTAGTGGCGGCGTCTCAGCCGACTTGCCTTCGTCCTGCTTCTCGGGGTCCAGGCTGTTGATGTCATCCATCAATTGGTCCTCCTGGCTCTTCTCGAGCGTCGTCTTATCGTCCTTGCCGAGCTTCTTTTGTCCTTCAGCCACCACCGCTTTGAGAGTGTTGATCGCTGCCTTCTTGGCCTTCTTAGCGCCCGGGGCCGTCTTTATGTCCGTCCGGAAAAGAGGTCCCCCTTGGCGGTTCGGGTCCCTGTCGGCCACTTTCGTGGGGCAGTCCGACTTGAAGTGTCCCGCTTCGAAACAATAGAAACAACTTCTGTCGCCCTCGGTACTGGCGGGCTTTCTTTTCTGTCCAACCACCTTGGCTCGGACGTTGTTGATGTGGGTTACCTGAGTTTTGTCCATAAGGCCCACGTCCTTCTTTGACTTGTCGCCGAAGACGCGGCGCAAAGCCCCCTCCACCTTGTCCACCGTGAAGTCCTCCTTGGTCATCGAGATGGAGGACGCCCAGTACTCGCTTGGCAGTTGCGACGGAACTTCGACGCAAAGCCAGGACTCGGACACCATGCCTTGGTTAAATAGCTTCCGAGTCTTCCTGTTGATCTCATTCCTTGCCTTCTTAAGTTGCGCATATAGGGTCCTTAAGTCACGCCTGTCAACTTATACAAAGACCGTGTCAACTAAATCAGACCAGCCGCATCACCTTGGCCAAAATCTTTTTCGAGCGGCCGGATCACCTCACATGGGTCCATGGAGGACACCATGTCCGGCAGTGTCGACAGAAAGAAATTGGGCAGAGCCTGATTGAGCAGGTTCTGCAGGTCGCCCCTTCCTCTCTTCCAGTGCGTCACGTCCCACCTCATCTCAAGCGCCTTTTGCTCGGAGGTTTCGGTGGTCGGCGCTGCTGGCTTCTCCGGATTACTCCGCAAGAAGTCGGCCATGAGCACCTTCGCTTCAGGCTGCCTCTTCTCAAGCAGCTTCGTCTGGTACTTATGGTCCAACGAGTTGACGTGCGTCAGGAGCTTGTCCTTCCACATGGTGTAGGACTTGCCATTGAAGCGCTCCAGACCGCCGCCAGTCTTAGCATCGGTAGCCGTCATAGTACTTGAAATGTTGCGTGCAGCAATTGTAGGTAGTTGTGTAGTTGTCGTCAGTTTCGGAAGTGATGGCAATGAAAGCCTGCCTCCTTCACATCCCTCGGCTTATCATATTGCTGCCAGCAGCGCTGGCTTCTTTCCCTTTGAATGGCTCTTAATGCCCTTGGTATTATCCAATCAGATGCCCTAAAACATATCCTTTGATTCTTACTTCATTTCACTATATCGTCGAGTTCATCATGCTTGCAGAGGCGGAGGGCATTTGCCTCAGCGGTGCAATGATCGTCTTCTATGCTACGGTGCTAGCCAAGAAGTTGGGCATCCCTAGACATACAGTCGACTTACTATCTGCCATGAAGTGGTGCGAGTCTGCGTGGGATAATGTGTCAGCTTCTACGATTCAGAAGTGCTGGTTGCACTCCACGCTCATTAGTAAAAACGGTGTGTCATTTATTCTTAACAATACATTGTTCTTTCTTTTTCCATAATAGCCTTTACACTCCTATTCATATCAGAGGTCCCTTATTGACGCACATTACTGTAGATCGATCGGTCAATGCCGGGATATTGAAATCTTTGACAACCATCTGTAAATCACGCTTCGAATTAGCCTTCAGAATCGCTACATACTCTGAATTTAAGCGAATTATCTTATCGATTGCAAAGTAGCTATGACTTAGAAATATGGTGCTCAGCTTGAAATGCCTACCTCTAGTGAAATAGTGTGAGAAAATGTTCTTTTGAAGTAGTTTATCGTTACTGTAGTCATCGATAATTACAAGCTCAGGCTTGTTGGAACTCATTGGTATATGGCGGACTTGGTCTACGCTTGGTGGCATATCTGGATCAGTAAACGTGATAAAGCCGTCAAGCTTCTCTTTCAGATATTCGTAGAGCTCCTGGTTAGGGTTACGAGCGATGATGGTTAACCCCTCAACGCCCACACGTTGTAGATACACCAAGAAACGTGTTGTACGTACAACCTGCTAAAACATGGGCGGGTTAGCCGCATAAGTCAGGCCATCCCGCAAAATGCACAGGGCTTGGGTTCGGCGGACCAGATTACTGGATATAAACGGATATAAACTGTGCGAACGCGTGCTTGAGTAAATACAAAGCGATGCCGTTGCTACGTCGATTCGATTTAGGGTAGAAAGAAACCGCTACTAAATCGACAACGATTCCATTACTTGATATTTATTGCGTGTATTGTGTAAGTTGACTGGTGGTGTATTACTTTCAACTAACTGTGCACGTTATAGAGGGCCCAAGAAAGTGGTGTAGATAGTGTTACAAGAACAGTTGTGCCAAGTTGAGCGTGAAGCGTGTTCTAGCGTAGATACCGGCCATTCTCCCGGATACTTTACGAGGTAAAATGGTGTTTTGAGAGGGAATTAGAAATAGGATAGTGAATCGACTGGTATTTAGTCTGCAAATGAAACAGATTAGAGGGGATATACAAGGATCAAGTTGCGCATGTGTGTGTGAACCTCTGCAGTAAGGTGGTAAATGATGTGAAGGTGATAGCTCAAGGCTACAACGCGCTAGGTTTATGAACGGTTTCACTTGATGCGTCGTTGCTATCGTGCAAGATGCCGTGCAAGTCACCCTGCGTTGCACTCCGTTATAGGTCCTTGCCCAGTCTCTTGATAAAAAAGCCACTGACTTCTCATCAAAAGTCCTTATCACGGTGTATCTACACCATGTACATGCTGTATCATACACCATGTACATGCTGTTTGTACAACATGATAAACGACTTGACGAAATGGTCATGTCGTCGTTGTACACAGTCGGTACTCGAACTTATACGAGACTATAGTAAAACTAAGTGTTGCGCGGCTTTAACATTGTGTACGACTATCATGTTGGGCGAGTACCGTGAAATAAAAAACAGGTAAAAAAAAAGCTTAGGCGCTGGGGGGGGGGGGTTAAGTGAGCAAACACGTGCGGGGAATTCTTTAGGATAAACATGCATAGATTATTCTTACCGGAAAAGCTTGGACCGAGTACTATCATGCGAAACAATTTCTTCATATCAAGCGCAGGAATATCTCCCATTGACGCGGCCTTAAACTTCTTTGAAATCGAAGCTCCAAAATCGGGTATTGAGGTGCCTGTGGCGACGATTCGCAAACTTTGTTTGCTTGAACTCATTGCTTAAGTCTCTTTATCCTTGAATCTATATAGCTTGAAAGAAAACAAACATACAAAAGATTGTAATGAGCGGGTTTAGTTATCCTCAACCTACTTTCATATCTCCGACCTACAATCCTACTTTCTATTTAACGCTAGATTCGAGTGGGTTCCTAACTTATGAGTACGCGCAAACGCTCTACCTAGGAAAAAATGATTATGGTATGACATATATCACAGGAATAACTCAGGGAACTGTGGTGTAGGGAACATCAAGTTTTGTGTCACACTCCACGGCCGCAGTGGAATAACGTACCAGGAGCCAAGTACTACTCAGCGGGATGCCGAGCTCAGTGGGCAAGAATGCGCTGATAGACCGCTGAGCTCGGCTGGTGGTGTCAGAAACTCAAGGCACACCGGCCCCAACCTGGTGACACGTGGCGGCCCAGTGATGAAGACCCAGCCGAGTTCAGGAAGGCACTGGACACGCTCAGCCAAGATCATGGGGAGTTCAAGCCGCCGAGCTCGGCTAAACGGTACCAGCGCCGCTGGTCCCAATGCAGATGCAGATTGAGGACGTTGTTCGATTGGATTCTGAGCGAGAGAGTGTTCTCGTACAGCCTGGCCACTCTGTCGCTGTGGAGCAGCCCCCTGCTGCTATTGCTGCTCCCCAGCCTGTTGGTCCTGTGTCTACTGTGGAGGAAGCACCTGGTGCTCGTGGAGGCGTAGACGTGCAGACTGCTCCTGTTGATGGTCTTGCTGACAGCGATACTTTGGCGCGACACCGAGTTTCGAGTTTTGGTAGAAAGCGTAAGAGGAACTCGAGACTCAATAATTTTGAGCTCCACTATGTTGCGCACAAGCTGGTTAAAGTTTTGCAGTGTGAATTTATCTCGCCAACCCAGTCTCGACTGCATTCAAGAGATGTACCTGTGCCAGCGACGTATAAGCAGGCAATTCGGTCGAAGTTTGCTGCGTACTGGTTGGCCGCTATTGCTGAAGAACTCGAGTCGCTGCGCAAGCATGGTGTGTGGCAGGTTGTAGATAGAAGTGCTGCTGGAAAATCTGCTGTGATCACGAACAAGTGGGTCTTTGGAATCAAGTAGGACGAGAACGGCTTCGTCAAGCGCTCTAAGGCTCGGCTCGTCGTACATGGGTTCAAGCAGAAGTTCGGCGAAAACTACAACGATACGTTTGCACCAGTCATTAGGTTCGACACGATTCGCGTCGCGATTTATTTCGCTGTCCAGCGCCGGTGGTCGATTTTCCAGTACGACGTCAAAACAGCCTTCTTGCACGGCAAGCTCACTGAAGAAGTCTTCATGGAACTGCCTCAAGGCAATGGATCGCCTGGAAATAGGGAGATTTGTAAGCTGATTAAGTCCCTGTATGGACTCAAACAGGCTCCCCACGTCTGGAACAAGACGCTGCACCGACACCTAGTTGCACTCGGGTTCACGCGTCTGGAGAGTGATCATGGCCTTTACTCCCTCCTCGAGAAGGGGGAGATTGTCATGCTCCTAACTGTCTATGTGGATGACCTGCTGCTAATGGGCGAGAGCAGTCGGTGTGAAGCTATTGCTCGGAAGCTGGCTCCAACATTTGAGCTCGTGGAGCTCGGTCCCGTCAAGTACCTGCTTGGGGTGGAAGTCAGCATTGATCGTGAGAAGAACACTGTCTCTTCAGTCAGACAAACTACGTTGAAGAAATCCTGCGACGATTCCATATGCACGACTGTCATGGTGCTGCAACGCCCGAGGCAACCACGATGGAAACTGCTAGTGAAGGCCCCGCGGCGCCTGAGCCGAGTGATCTGCCGTATCGCGAGATTGTCGGAGCCTTCCAGTATCTCGTGTCGGGGTCAAGGCCCGATATTGCACACGTTGTTCGTCGGCTTGGGCAGTATATGGCGTGCTTCGGTGCTGTCCACTACGCGCAAGCTAAACGGGTACTCAGGTATCTGCAGGCCACCAAGCATTTTGGTCTCAGTATGGTGGTGACTGGTTCAACCCATGTAGATTTGTTGCGCGTGGAAGCTTATAGCGATGCTGACTATGCCAACGATAAGGAAGACCGCCAGTCCGTGAGTGGGTATGTCACGATGGTGAATGGCAGCGTAGTCTCCTACGGGTCACGGAAGCAAGGGCTCAATGCCCAGAGCACGATGGGGTTGAGTACATCACCATGAATGAAGGCGCGCGCGATATCATGTGGCTTCCTGGTCTGTGTGACGAGCTGAGGTGGCGGTATGACAACCCGAAGCTCTGGTGCGACAACACGGCTGCGATTGCGCTGTCCAAGAAGCCAGGAAAGCACAACGGCAGCAAACACATAGAGAATCGTTTTCACTACGTGCGAAATCTCGAGGATCGAGAGCTACTTGAAGTGCAGCACTGCAGAACCGACCAAATGACTGCCGATATATTGACGAAGCCGCTCGCACGTGTCAAGTTTGAATTCTTCCGCTCTCTGCTTGGCGTCGTTCGCCGCAACGAGCAAGGGGGAGCTGCAGCTGAAATGAAGCAGTCGGATACTGCCTTTGTTGCCTGGATGCGGATTCGTTTGAGTCGTGAGGCAGGTGATGGTTCACCAAAAGCGGCTGCAACGTGCAAGAGCAGGCATTAGCTCACCGCGATGTTACGTGGTTGATATTGTGCTGGCGCCGATGTTCGTGCGCTCCGATGTTTGCAGCGCGATGTTCGTGCTCACAGCTGCTACGATGTTCGTAGCTTGTGACGAATTTGCAGAGCCACAGTATTGCTCGCAGAATCAGCGTGACGCGAGCAAGGGGGAGTGTCGGAGGACCTCTGTGTCTTATGCTCGTGTCCGCTGCAAGGATCCTAGTAGAATAAGGAGCTGAAGTAGCTAGTGTATTTATACAATGCATGTAGGATCAATGTGTTCGCTGGGCTTGGCACTGAGAAGAGAACCATCCACTTCTAAATCTCCTTCTCCTCTCCAAGCTCCAGCAACCAAGATCCCGGAGCCTTAGGCCCCGCCATCCAGCGTTCCAACCTTCCTACTGTGCCCGTGGCAATGCGCAACAACCGACAAACCTCACCTTGAAACGAAACGAGTATCACTGCCGCACTATCCAGCTAGCCAGCCAGCCCTCCTTATAGGTCGACGCGAGAGAAGCAGGTCGTCGAGTAGGGGCCAGATAGAGGGCACTCGTTGCGGGGTTGCGCCGGTTGCGGCGCCGGCCAGGAGCAGACGAGCAGCGAGCAGTCTCCGACATCATTGCAAGCGTCTAACGCAAAGTCCCAGCGCGCTACCAGCTCCGACGGTGCAACTTCAATGGTCATTGCGTTCGCCGTCACGTCACACCTGCGGCCGGTATCCCTTGCGGACAAGCGTCTCCAAGCTGCCCACGGTGATTAATTCCAACTACCACCGGGACCCCACGACGCATCATAAACAACACCAGAGCGTGCAGCTATACTCCTGTCGTGTTGCTCTAACCTAACTACTCACTACTCTGCGGTCCGATGCAGCCACGCCCTCGTGGTTTCTTCGGTTCGAATCTCATCGCAATCAGTAGTATATAACACCATACCATGACGGTGCCGACAGCGGCCGACACCTGCCGACACTATCGAGCATTGGTTAAAATACTGAATTTCCACGATTAGTCTAAATGGTCATCTTAACACTTCCTGCATTTTCATTTCTCTGGCGTGGTGGCGGCGCCCCTGATCGAGTTCGCACGAAGGACGGCGAGATGACCAAGGGCACGAAGGACAACAGTCCTCCCCCGCTGGCACGTGCACGGCCATCTCACACACGGACGCGCGGTGCTCGTACCCGGCCACGGACGCGTCGGGCCAGTGCTCGCACCCGCGCGGATGGCGCGCGTCATGGCGCTTGCCTACAAGCCGAAAGGCCCCGAAGCCTGCGACCACCAAGGGCACGGCGGAAGATAGAGACACCAAGTGCGTGGAGGTCGGCGGAGGGCAACAGCGAGGAGTGGGAGGAGGAGGAGAAGGAAGACGAGGAGGGAGGACGCCCGATAGGAAGCATGCGCCTGGCGGCCACCCACTCGTCACGCTGCAGGCAGCAGCAGCAGCACGCTGAGCTGCAGAGCCAACCCAGGACCACGCCCCCGCAGCAGTAGCCGCCCTCGTCCCAGTACCGCCATTACAACCAGCAGCACCCGAAGCAGCAGCGCGGCGACTGCGAGTTGTCGATCGCCGGGTGCGGCGGAGGGCACGCTCGCTGATGTCGAGCTTGGGGGGGACTCCTCCAGGAAGGGGTACTGCTGCTACTGGTGGCGCGACTGGTGCCGCCGCCGCTGCATGGTGGGATGGCGCTTTCTACAGGCGCGGCGTTGCTTAGTCCTGTAGTATATTGCACGAATAGTATGTATATAACAGTGAATATTTCTAATTCTTGTACCACTTTAAACTCTCAACTGCTGCGGAGTCACGTACATGTATTGACGGCGGTACCTTAGTGGCAGTGACCATAGTGTCACCAACAATGCCTCACCCAAAGCAGCTTTCTACATGACACAATGCTGCTTCGGGAATAGCGTTGCCGAGAAACTCGGTTGAATTTGTAGAGCAAGTGAAAGCGCCACACAAAACGCTTCGAACAGGCAAACAGAAGCAATACAAAGTCAAAGTAAAGTGTCGGCACCGTGCAAAATATGTGTATGATCACCTTATTACTTAACTTCACTATACGTGGATAACATATCTCGACAGCCCTGCCTACATTATACGTCCCCAGGAGTGTCGGCGGCTCATACACCTACCCATAACGTTGATGATTGGATAAAATACCATCTATCGCCCTTCTCATTCGATAATAATCGGTCATCGCCATTTGATTGAACCATGGTCACCATACAGTGGCTAAGTATAAAATCATATGTGTCGGCACCGTCACGATATTTATCCATAAAATCCGGTCAGGTTTTACGAAATGTGACGATAGGGAGAAATCTTGTAGAAGCTCCACATGCTCTGAATTTCAAGCGATACAAAGTTGACCAAATCGCTTTTAACTCCCCTACAAGAACAGGTCAAGTGCCAAGGTAGGTATCTTCATAAAGTCAATACACTAACTCATCAAGGTAGGTACCTTCATAAAGTCAATACACTAACTCAACAAGGTAGGTACCTTCACAATTTCAACTTAATAACTAGCCAAGGTACCTACCTACCTTCAGCAATTCAACTTACAAGATTATCATACCAATTTAAAATTTTCAATATAGAAAAGTGAGTTGATCTTGAGAGAAGAAATGTTACAGTACGAGAGGTTTGGGCTGGTAGTGCCCTGGTAAAGGAGATGATGCCTACATTCCAGGAGAGTTCTTTGACAAGAACTGATGAGTTCTCTGAATAGAACTGACTTGGAATACAAGGCAGGATGGCAGGCCCGAGAAAGATAGTGCAAACGACGCTGGACGAATTTTTCGCCGTAGGCGTGGAGGCGCCGCCTGCGCCAGCGGCGGAGTACACCGAAGTTGCTTGGTACGTGGGTGACGTATGCAGAAGCGACGTTCCAAGCGGGGGAGTGCTCGTGCAGGTCAGACTGGGATGAGCGGTGCATCAACAGGAGGCGCCGAGTAGAGTGTAGTGGCGAGAGGTGCAAGCTGGGCGGGTCGGGCAGCAACCGGGCCTGGGCGATGTTCGAGTCGTGCCCGGCTCGGCTGGAGGTTCGTGAAACGAACCGAGTTGGCAATGGAGTGTATTCCATGGAGAACATAGCGAGCGGAGGCGTTGTGTGCGAGTATTTGGGAGAGGTCATCAGCCGGGTCGAAATGCGACGGAGGGCTGCTGAAGGCACACTCAAGTATGTAATGGCTTATGGGGCGGATAAGTTCATCGACGCAGAGCATTTTGGCAATGTGGCCCGCTTTTGCAATCATAGCTGTGAGCCGAACTGTCGGGCGGAAGAGTGGACAGTTGAAGGCTTTTACAGGGTCGGTATCGTGGCTCAGCGAAACGTTCGGAGAGGAGAAGAAACTTTCAGTTATGGACCGTGGTACATGATCGACAGGTGCAACTGCATCAAGTGCTACAGAGAATGCTAACCTGGGGGGGGGGGGGGTTGAACGTGAGCCCCTCACAAACACCGGCGCATTTTCGTTGGCATGCATATGCCGTCCCGACTAGATGCAGTAGCAGTACCACTTGATGACCCGGAACCACCCTAAATGGCCGTAATGCATCGCAAGTCAAACGGTTCGTCGCCATTAGGTCTCGCGAAAAGCGGAAGATTTTAAAATGGGTTAATACTAGGAATTGTAAATCAATGGATGTCTGCCGATTTCACCGTCCGGTCAGATGTAGTGGGTGCTACGTGTAGCGGCCACTAGACGCGTGGGTTTGGCATCTTCCGGTTTAGCGCTTGCACGACTGGTGCTGCGAGTCCGATCGCGATCGCGGACGCTGGACGTTGTCTCCAAGCCGGTGGAGAAGGACAACAAGGCGCCGTCCGAGGGGTCCACCAAGTCCAGCGCTGAGGACAAGTGCAAGTCAAGAAAAGAAAAGAAAAGAAAAGAAAAGAAAAGCGAAGCAGCATGAGAGGCACGCGTGTGAGCAACCGGGCGTAGCCAGAGGACACAGCCGCTAGATTCAATTTCAAATTCATGTCCTCCAGCAGATAAAATATTTCACTTTAGCATTCTGGCACCAAAGCGTCTGGTAGCAAATTTATGGTACGCATTCCTTAATACATGAGCCTCTAGTATTTAGTAAAGATCAGTGCGGCCATGAATATCTAATCAAATAGGTTCGGAATTACTTACGTAATTTATGTAAGAAAACACATCTGAAAAACATATCGTTTGGCTCGACTACAGTATGTTGCCAAATAGTGAGCGGTAAGAGTCGGCATTTTTTTCGGTATCAGTAACACCTGCCGCAGAGCGCGCTTGTAGGCGAATCAAGAGGAATGACACAGTATGAAGTCCACCATGGAAGGCAGTTAACATAATTCTTAGAACACGTCAGATAAGTATTGGAACGGAACCTCTGATTCCGCCAAGGGTCGGCCGATAAGGCAACATGGAGGAGGCGAGGACGAGAAAAAGGAGTGCATTACTACCACGTTAGGCTACCAAGATGATACCTATAAAGATGAGCAGCGCATGAGGAATGGAGGCTTCGACGGGGTTGCGCGTTTGCATCGCATGGACTTTAAGCTATGCGCGAAGTTCTGAGAACTTTTGGTTTTGCGGGAGCGCCCCGTACCAGATAACGAGCTCGGCAGACATCGTCAGGGCGGGGCCAAACAGTACGGTGGTACGAAACGCGACATTCAGTGAGCGGGACCCGTTGTAATCCGAGACTTGAGCGCCTATAATTAGGATCGCGCGACCTTGGTAGTCGGGTTCGCATTCTCGGGCGAGCTGTCCCCAGAGCGTGCAAAACACTTTCGTTGTAGTAGCATCCACCGGCGCAAACTCTCGTTTTTCCAATCGCTTCCCTTTCGCCGTTGTCAAGCTCTTCAGATTCCCAACAGCATGGATTACACCAGCAACCGTAACCAAGGTACCGGAGGCCCGATCGAGCAGTTGCGCGAGCGGTGTACATTGGTACGAAGGCTCGGCAGCAATTTCTTCGTCGAGTCGAACGCTGCGTATTTCGGCGCCAGCACCAAAAGTCACCTCATAAGTTGATCCGGCCGGGGCAAACGCAGCAAGCTTGATCCGACCCGCAGAAAAGTAGCAGGTGCTCCCCGGCGAGACAACGTCGTAAAACGCGGTGACGGCTTCGTTGAAGAGGGTGATCCGGATAGTGTCACCTGCTGCATCTCCGACATATATCTCAATTAGGCGACCCCCACCTCGCAAATTCGTGTATTCGCGGATTGGACTCCGGGACAGCACTCGGCAAACGAAAGCCCAGCTCGAGGAGAGTTGCGGAGTCAATTCTCACACCGCATACAATGGCACGGGAAGTTCGGTGTTGGAAGTAGCCGGGCCGTGATCGCAGTGCAAATCACCCGTAGCCGGCGAGTGGTTTCCCCTGCCATCGGCCGGGTGTCCAGATAGAGGGGCGACCCCCCCCCCCCCCCCCGAGCGCCGTTGGTGTCGGCACATTCGGGGATATTAGTACCGCCAGGTTCAGTTTCGCCCTCGCGAGGTTGGACAGGCGCGTTGGCATCTTTGGCAGGGCTGACCGACGCCACGCGTTTAAACGATTCAGCGGTAGGCGGTTGAGTCTCAGATTCGGTATTGTGAGGCTTGTTAGGCGTGTTGACATCTTTGGAATGGTCCACCGCCAGCCCATTTGCGAGACGCGAAGCTGGAGGAGTGGAGCCCTCACACGTCGCGCCAGCTGCACGCGGAGGCGAGCCGACTTGTTGAGTAGCGGCAGCAAGAACTTCAGTTTTGTTACGAGATTGCCCCGCTGCCTTCTTAACTGGGATCTGCCCGGAACTCGAAATAGCCACATACTTTGCAGGACCAGCGCCAGAACGCATGGTTTTGGCGGCATGGCCGGTGGACGAGGGGAATTTGCAGGCGGCGAAGACTTTCGGCGTTGAGCGCGAAACGATATCTGCCTGTACAAGTCGTCGAGGGTCGGTTCGGACAAGTCGCCAGACTTGGGGTGTTTGATAGGAAATGGTAGCGAGTTGTGTGATGCGGAATGCGAGTAGTCAGGTTTCACCCTGCGCCTACTGTTTTTACCTATGGTGTGACCAAGTCGATCGCAAAAGCCACGCGGATGATCTCAGAAGTCCAACCATATTCGGCGGCGGCCGAAGCGACCGCGCCAGCATCAAAAGAAAGGGGATAGTACAGCGCGAGCCATCGCGCGATGTGCAGGTTGCCGCTAGCAACCGACCAACGGAAACCCGACCGGGTACAACCCTCTGTGCGACCGCGACGAAGAAATTGCAGCGTAGGAGTAGCAGCAGCCATTGCCGCCGTGTCCATGGCAGATGGCGTACACCCCTCAACACGGATATGGTGAAGCGATTGGACAAGTCGCAGATGGTTGTTTGCGGCTGCTCCGTCCATAGCTGCAACGGTACATCCTTCTGAGCGAGTGGTATGCAACCAGCGATCAACGCGGAGAAAGCCGCCAGCGGTAGCGCGGTCCATAGCGCCTGTTGTAGCGCCCTCCATCCGGTTTTCGTGAAGCCAGACAAGAACTTCATAGTTTCCCGTTGCCGCCGCGTTATCCATTGCCAAGGTGGAGCAGCCCTCCGGTCGGTTCTGATGTAGCCAACGAACGACGTCAAGGTGCCCGTGCGCCGCGGCGCAATCCATCGCATCTGCCGTGCAACCTTCCGCCCGGTTTTCGTGGAGCCAGACGACAACATCGAGGTGCCCAGAAGCAGCCGACCAGTTGATTGCGTTGTTGGAGGCGGCGCTTTGTGGGCTTAACCACTGCACAATATGGAGGTGCCCAGCCCCGGCTGCGTGATCGAGTACCCCCGGTATGTATAGCTCCGGATAGCGCAACAGCAACCACTGTAACACTTTCAAATGCCCATTCCGAGCGGCTGAAATGAACGCGCGGTCGGCGCAGCCCTCAGGCCGACCAGCCCTCAACCATTGTGTGGAGAAGTGCTGAATAAGAATTGTTCTCCGAGAAAGGCGGCAGGGCCGATCGACTGGAGGCGTGGGAGATCGGCGATCGAGAGACAGGCCGCAAGGATCTACGGATCAGAAGGAGTTCTTCGGGAGATCTCAGGTGGTCCGATGACGCCGGCGCGTGAGGTAGGACATGTGGCAAGCCGGATTGTGGGTGATCGTGCTCGAACCGCGGCGTGATTCAGAGCCGACCCAAGTCCAGATCGACGACAGAACTCGCGGATCTGGGATGGCCGAGGACAGAAGGTGATGGATCGGCGGCGCATGGCAACCGGCAAAAGTCATCGATCGGGAGTTGATCGCCGATCGTCGATCGTGGATCGCCGATCGGGGTCGATCGTGGATCAGGAGCCGATCGGGGATCGCCGATCGTGGGTCGCCGATTGGGGTCGCCGATCGGGGCCGATCGTGGATCGACCAGGATGGGACGCACATGGAGGACGAAGTCGGGACAAGAATCCAGTAATCGTGTGGTTGTAGGAGGGTAAGCAAAATGGTAGCATTAGGAACAGACCAGCTAAACATAAATCAGAGTCGAATTTGCACCGTGGAGCGCAAGTGGTCTGGAATCTCGAGGAGGAAGAGCATATTGGCCTCGGTCGACCTGCGTTGTGGAGAACAGATTTGACCCCACGCGTGATCCAAGACCACCAAGCCCCGGCAAGTCGCTCTCGAGCAGAATTTGCGCCGAAGACCACAAGTCCCATCAAGTCACCAAGTCCCAGGAACTACATTGGCCTCGGCAGCGTCGACACTTTGGGTAGTGAACTAGCGGTACGGTTAAGACTGGATTAATACATTGGCCAGCTTGACCTACTCTAGTGATCTATCTCTTGTATGCAAGTCCTCGATCGACCGGGTATTAGTGCTTGGCCGGCGATCGTTTCTCCTCTCGATCAACCTAGATCCCGCTATAGGAAGCGGCAAGCAACTCAAGAAAGGAAGGAACACACCCGGAAAGGCAACCACAGGCCTTGGATCAACTCCAGGCCGACCGATCGCAGCGAACAACCCTCGATCGGAGCGTATACTCGGACGCAGAGCGAAGACTACCGCGCTGCTCCACAAACTATCCCCGCATCACGCCAAGACACTCGATCTTCACCAAGTGCTGCATCTTCGGAGCCCCGAGAGAGCAGATCCAGCCCACCGACGGGTACACAAGGTGAGAACAAGTTCAGCCGATCACGGATCGTTGGGGGACCCCCTCCGTTAGTCGGTGTCTGGGCGCTGGTGGGAAGCTCGATCAGGCCTTAACCAGATTTTGGCCGATCCCGCTACACCACAATAGTGCGCGTGCCCGGATCGCTTGGGGACTCCGGATTTCACCGTGAGTCCGTAGAAGATGCGCAAGTGAAGAAAGAACCAGGGGAAGAGGCGTCGTCGGATATCGGATCGACGAAGACGCTGCTGAACAAAACGAGATCCGCGGATCGACAGAGTGCTCGGAGGACTTCTGTCGACGGAATCGAGGGCGATCTGGAGACAGATCTAGAAGACAAATCTCAACACCCTCTCCAGGTCCCTTCGGGGACCCCGGTGGATCTTGGTGCGAACCGAGATTCACTAACAAAACAAACTAAGGCGGGATCGGACCGATACGCGTTCGCCGACTCGCCGATCAGGCTCGATCCGGACTACCTGGACGCGATCGCGGACAAGGACCAGATCGTGAGGAAGAAGCTGAGAGCACCAGGCCTGGACGACGAAGATCCCAGACCGTCGGCGCTCGACTGGTCCGAGGCTGACCTGGATCGTCAGTATCACTTGAAGGAACTGCGAGACTTCTTGCGTCAAGATCCCGTCATGGTGATCTTGCGGCCAGAGTAGATCGACGACCCGAAGGGCCCGATCTCGGCCCCCCCAGGGACGGACAACAAGCTGGTGGTGAAGAACCTGCTTGGACTGTTGAAGGAAGCCGGCTTCGTGGCTGACGCCTTTGAAGCGAATGATCTTTTCGATCAGGATCTTGATGTGATCCAGACAGCGATCCAGACATTGGTCGACAAGTTTGAGACCTTTGGTCGACGTGATCGCGGACAGTCCGGACCCGAAGGTGCCAGATCTAGTGTCGCCAGCTCCCGTGTCGTCGCCGCGGATGGAGTCCACGGGGTACCGATCGTCGTCTCCTTATGTCTCCGCAGCGGAACACGTATCGGATACGTCGTCTAAACCTCAACGGATGTCCCTCGGCCCTTCAGGATCTGCGATGTTGGACGCACGATCACGGGGTCAACGTCAAGAACGCATGCGATCAGGACCTCGGAAGCAGAAACCCATGTCGACCGATCGGACCACCAGTGCTACCGGATCAGATGAGTCGAATGGCAAACTGGAGTCTTACTTTCAGGCTGCGATGGCTCGATTTCTGAAGGAACAACAGGCCACGGTTGTAACACCTACTCCAGTGGTCGACGACAACGTTGGATCGCGGGACGTGGAGATGGAATCAGCCGGATCGCCGGATCAAGATCTCTCAGTGGGAATACGATCCGGACGACATTGATCTACCGAGTTCGGCCCCTGCTGCGGTGGCCACCGCTGTCTCAGGATCCACTGGGTCCTCATTGATCCAGCGTGTGCGGATTTCGGTGATGTCCGATCTTAAGGAGTTCAGTGGCAAGGATCAGGACGAAGACCGCGCCCGATCGTGGATCAGCAAGGTAAAGTCGGCGTTCCTGTGAGATCAGGCTACGGATGAAGAGAAGTGCCTGACCTTTGCTGATCTACTGACGGGCCCGGCGAAGAACTAGTACCGCCAGCTGGGCCGATCGACGCGGAACAAGTGGAGTGATCTACTCCGGAGTTTCCAGATCCAGTTTTGTGGCCTGGAAGTATCGTTCGCTTGGCAGTATTACCATTCTCGCAAGAGATCAGATGAATCGCCGTTGGAGTATCTCTATCGACTGAATGTGGCGGCTCTGCGTGCGAGATTGAAGATCAAGGACGGAGATTCCAAGGCCCGCCGAGAACATGTCGAACACTTTATCGAGACGCTGGGCGATCCGGAACTGGCCGATCAGCTCACCCTACTCCGGCTTGCGGACGCGGAAGATCTGGAGGAAGTCCTGCGCGCTCGAGAGCGCGCGAAGAGCAGACAGAAGCGATCCGCCTTTGGATCGAAGTATCGTCAGAAAGTTCCGACCTCAGCACCAGCTGTTGCAACCAAGCGGGCAGTGCGTGCAGTTCAGATCGCGAGCCAGGAGTCTGGATCAGACACAAGATCGGAAGGATCGGGCTCGGAGCGTGATCTACGTCGCGTTTGCCTAGCGTCGGCCGATGACAAGTCTCGCAACGCTGGGAGCGACTCGACGAAGCCGGATCGAAGCAACCAAGCGCAGATCAGCCATGACTCACCTCGATCGGATCCACGATTGCGATCTTCACCTGACGGATCGGAGTGATCAAACCGCTGCTCACACTGTGGATCGCGGAAACACACCGATCTCGATTGCTGGAGACGTTTGCCGTGCGAGAAGTGTGGCAAGCGAGGTCATCCGGCGGATCGCTGCCTGTTTATGTGCCGTGGATGTGGTGAACTACACGAGATGGGCAAGTGTCCGATGGAGGAATTCTACAACCAGATCCGTCAATGGTTCAACCCGGTGAAGCACGCTGGCATGTTGCCCGCGATCGCGGCGAAGATGTTAAATTAGGACGCTCGCCGGGTTGGAATCTGGTACGAACCGAGCGTTCTAGGTACTGCATCTATGCATTCGTGAACAAGAACACGGTAGATCGAGTAAGTGGACGGACTGATCTACGCGGTAATACATGTGATCTGCATGCAAAATCTACCGCCAAGATCTTAAGTCTACATCGATCGGACGACTTCAGCCGTTCTGACCCTTGGATCTCCAGTCTGGAGAAACGCGGGGCTATTGGAGCAACGTAGGCCGGAAGAATGGTTCAAGCCAGCTGATGGAGAAGTGACGACCGAGATCCCGGAGCATGATCGCGATCGAAGTCTGCCTCGCGTCAGCGAACACCGCAGATCTGGCGATGAGGTGCCCGATCTCCTCCCTGGGGAGTCCAGAGGGTACTGGAAACATCATTCGCCAGGTAAGTGGTTCCGTCAGGCCAAGATCACTGGCAAGATCAACAATGAGAAGTCGATCTTACTCTTAGACACCGGCGCCGAGGTGTCCATCGTGGACACCGCCTTTGCTCGTAAGGTGGGGTGATATGTCGACACGAGTCAGAGCCAGGAATGTGTGGGGATTGGCGAAAGCGTGTACATGACGGAAGGAAGGACCAGGATCAAGGTTACGCTGGCGGGATCGCTGCTGTATTTCTTCGATATCTGGGTTGGCGATCTATCAGGACAAGAGGCGATCCTGGGTATGGACTTCATGGTTCCGGCGGGGATCCGCCTCGAACTTGCGGACGGATCTATCTGTCTCCCCGACGAAGTCAAGATCCAGCTTAGCGGACGGCGTCAGCTGTACAACGACAATGTCCGACACGTGTGTGTGGATCAGGGAATGCAGATCACGATCGGGGATTCGATCGAGCTTCCGCTACGAATGAAGGTGACGGATCGAGAAAAGCTGTGGGTCACCCGTGGAGATCGCTGGGTGCCGTCCGTGGTCCGAGGACCCGGTAGGATCCGATATCTCCAGTTTACCAACATCAGCGACAAAGACCTCGTCTTGCATCGGAATGAACGGATCGCGATGTGGCTGGCTGGAGATCGGATATTCCGGATCCCAGGATGTGTGTCGATCGGATCTCGTCGATACATGGAATGGCAGAATCTAGCCTTTCAAGTCACGACAGATGACCGGCCGACGAACCAGGAGACCCCAACGGGACCTCCAGTACCTGCCGTCGAGCGACCGATTTATCCAACGCCCCGAGCCATTCTCCAGAGACGCAAGGTATCCCCGATCATCGATCAGTCGACGGGTCCACCCGATCCAACAAGCGAACCGGAGGCAATGAGCCCTGATCCGGGGGCGGCCGTCGTTGATACGCTTAGATCAGGAGGCGGACCGTTGCAGGACGATGATCGCGTGACAGAGGGGTCGGGGTCGTCTGCTTCAACTGTCCTCGCGGAGATCCACCAGACCCACGGTCGGATCCTGTTGAGTCGGTGTGTGAACCTTCCGGATTGGAGGAGGAATGCTCTCCAAAGCGGAAACAGGCGGAGCTGGACTTCCAGTCTTCGCCGTCACGGATCAAGCGTGTGCACCGGTAGATGACGCGAAGCCGCGAGAGGGTCGTGTTGGCGATCTCGAGGGGAAGACAGATCATGTGGATTCCGGTGGTAAAGCCGCCGAGAAGGGCGAAATCCTGTCCCCTCACTTGCCATCGGCCGATCAGGTCGACGGTTGTGCCGTCGAACCAGATCTTGGGGGCGGGAGTACCGATTGGACACACCCCGTTGCGGTCTTAGCTGTGGAAGAGTCGAGATCCAGTGACGATACAGCAGTCGACGGTGTTCCAGCATCTGAACGACTGCCGCAAGTGGCGGAAGACTCATTGATCGTTGGAGGTGATCAGCTGAAAATGGAGGCCAAACCCACTTCAAATCGGGGCGATCTCGTTACGTCCGAACCGGATGAGACGTGGGCGCTGATGATCAGGTCCATTACCACGAGGGCGGAAATCTGTCAGCAGACGATGTCGAAGGTGAATTAGCTGTGCTTCCTGAAATTGTGATCTCGACGACGGATGAGGTGAAGATCGATGATATCAAGGTGGGAGATCTGGAGTTCAACACCCCGGAGGAGATCGATCGGCTGCGAAAGAAGATCTGGCACAGGAATCACCTGCTGCTTGGCAAAGGCAATGCACTTCCCCCAGCAGCCCGGGGCGTCACCTGCGACATCGACGTGGGCGACGCGAAGCCGATCGCTCAACGTGTCCGGAAAGTTGCCCCTCAGTTCGTGGAGAAGGTGTCCGAGCTAATCAAGGGACTATTGTCAGCCAAGATGATTCGGAAATCTCGATCACCGTGGGCCTCGCCGATCGTCGTGATCATCAAGAAGAACGGCGTGGACACTCGACTCTGCATCGATTATCGGCTCGTCAACAGTCTAACCAGGCTGATGGTATATCCGATGCCCTTGATCAACGATCTGCTGGAGGATCTGGACAAGGTACTCTGGTATTGCTCCTTGGACATGGCTAGTGGATTCTGGGTGGTGACAATGACCGATCGAGCTCGTGCGATCTCGGCCTTTATCACCCACATGGGTCTGTTCGAGTGGAACCGGATGCCGTTCGGCCTGAAGAACGCTCCTCAGATCTATCAGCGACTTCTGGACGACGCGTTGTATGGGTTCACCAGGATCCCGCGATCGTCGGACTGTGAAGTCACTACGGACTTGATTGAGTCAGGAGAATCAGAAGATCCGGGGCGCCCATCAGTGCTAGGTCGCAGATCGTACATTGATGACATCCTAGTGACGGCCGGATCATGGGACGAGCTGTGTGATCGCGTGGATCACCTGCTGGACGCTTGTGATAAATGGAACCTCTCGATCAGTGTGGAGAAGGGCTCTTGGGGAATGCGTAAAGTGGACTATCTGGGACATCGTGTGTCGAACGACGGGCCGGAAGCCAATCCGAAGGACCTCACCGCTCTGACCGATTTGCCGTTCCCCGGATCGCTCAGATCGATGCAATCGTTTTTGGGCAGTCTCAATTATTACAGCCGTTTCTTGGAAGATTACGCGATCCACGCGGCGATCCTGTACGAACTGCGCGAGGTGGACTTCGCCGAGCTGAAGAAACGCCCCGATCTGCGCCAGATCCTGGATCGTCAAGTACCGAACTTAGTGGATACGGACCCAGTGAGCCCCGATCGGACTCCATCAGTTCCTGAAGTCGGTGTTGCCGATGACCGCTGGATCCGTGCTCATCGTGCTTATTCGACCCTGAAGATGAAGATCGCGATGACACCGATCCTGCGGCACTTCCATCGCGATCGGACTCCGGTCGTGATTGTGTATGCCAGTGACTGGGCGATCTCGGCCGCATCGATGCAGGAGCACGACCAGATCTATCATCCCGTTACTTTCGCCAGTCGAACGCTGAAGTCGAATGAACTGAATTACAATGTGGTGGAGAAAGAAGTGCTGGCGCTGTTACGGATCCTGGACCTGAACTATAACATGCTGGTTGGACGATCGATCCGGGTCTTGACCCGACACTCGACGTTGGCGTGGCTGTTCCAATCATCCGGTCTTCAAGGCCGATTGGGCCAGTGGGCTGCACTTCTATCGCCCTGGACACTGGAGATCACGAAGTGCACCAAGGGCGAGGACGAGATATTGGGGGCGATCGCCGCTAGTATTACGCATCGATCGGATCTGGACGACGCGTTGATCGCGATCCCGCCGAAGAAAGAACCCCGGCGGAAGATTCAAGCCCCGATCCCGACGGTGCGTGCGGACGAAGAGCTGCTGGTGATGAGTTTCGATGGATCCGCCCGCGTCAAGCGAGGCGGGGGCGCATACAGCGCGATCTTGTGGAAGTTACCCGAATGGAGTGTGGTGAAGGCCCGATCGGGCTATGCTGAAGGGCTGACTGTAAACGAGGCAGAGTATCATGGTCTGTTGTTGGGTTTCGACCTCCTGGACGGCATAGATCGAGGCAGGTTAGTGGTCTGCGGTGACTCCAACCTGGTGATCCGACAAGTACGGGGCGAGATTGACTGCAAAGCACCTAAGCTGACATTGTTGAAGCAGAAGGTGCTGGATCAGCTACCGAACTGGCCAGATCACGAGCTGTTACATGTGAAACGAGACTGGAACGGAAGTGCGGACAACCTGGCCAGTGCAGCACTCCAACGTGAAGGGGGCATCGTCGTCGAGGAGGATGCAGATCATGGGATCTAGTGACACTGAACCGACTTGATGAGATCCTGGTCGTCCGGTCGGATGAGTCGATCGCCCGACTATCGCCGATGACAACCCGATCGGGCACCAGACCACGGCCGAACCCGACCGTCATGCAGGAGGAGTTCGTGCGAGGGTTGCGGATCGATCGGATTCGTCGAGCACAGGATGAAGAAACGTGGATCGCGGGTATGAAGAAGTATCTGAGGGGAGATGTGGCTGATCTGACACAGGATGAGGCCCGATCCTATGGCAACCTCGCAGCGGACTACGAGATCGACGGTGATAATCTGCTGTTCTATTGCCCACCCTCCAAGCGATCGGATGCAGATCGAGATGGACTCATGAGACTGGTGGCACCGGAGACGCTGCATCAAGACATCCTGCATCACTATCACTCCACTCTGGAAGGTGGACACCAGGGGACCGGGCGTACATACCAGCGGATCCGCGATCACTTTCACTGGAGAGGTCTCTTCAGAAGTGTGCAGAAGTACGTCGGCGAATGTGTCGACGGCGGGACTGGCAAAGGACGACCCACGATCAGGGGCGAGTCGCCGGGAAACATCCAGGGGACATACCCGTTCCAGATCATAGCGATGGATCACATACCTTCGCTACCCAAGTCGTACAAGGGTAATACGGAACTGTTAATCTGGGTCGATCTGTTCACGGGATACGTGATCGCGAAGGCCAGTTCCTCCCGAACGGCGCAGACGATCGCCGAATCTTACGAAGAGTGTGTGTTCCGGCGATTTGGTGCTAGCGAGGTGATCAGGCACGATCGAGAGCCGGGATTTATTGCTGACTTCTTCCGCGCCTTTAACAAGATCCTGGGTATGCGTCAGCGAGCGACGATGGCATATCGACCTCAGGCTAACGGTACTACAGAGCGAATGGTACAGACGGCGACGAGGGCCCTAGAGATGTTCGTGGAGGATCGGAATCAGAGGGATTGGGATGAGTACGCAGAGCGATTGACCTTCGCGATCAACACGGCTCGGGATCGGGTCCGTGGGGACTCCCCTTTTTGTCTGGTGCATGGATGGGATCCTTGATCGACGCTCGAGGCAACGATACCTTTGGGTAGTACCCGGACTCGGGATCGGGATCCTCGACGGTGGCGTTATCGGATCCAGAAGCACTACGATCAGACTCGGAGTCAGGTGAATGCTCGACTACGCGAGGCGATCGCGGATCGGGCCGATCAACACAATGAAGAAGTTCGACCGCACTCGATCGAAGCTGGATCTCAGGTCTGGCTGTACCTGGATCGAGTGAAAGAGGGCTATACCCGGAAGTTGGCCCACCTGTGGCACGGCCCGTTCCGTGTTGCGGAGAAGCTGAACGAGTATACGATGAAGCTTCAGATCGCTGGTACGGACTATCACCTGTTCCCGATCGTGGATGTCTCGAAGCTGAAGCTGGTCAGGGACTTCCCCGATCGACCGCAGATCGCGCTCACGATGGACGCAGCGGATCGACTCGATTTGCTGGGCCCCAGATCGAGATGCGAATGAGTACGAAGTAGAGAAGATCACGGATATGCGGACGGGTCGAAGGACACGGTACAGCCGGACTTATCGAGAATTCCTGGTACGCTGGAAGGGTTACGACGAGCCTGACTGGGTCGACGAAGCTGATCTCAACTGTGGAGCGTTATTGTACGAGTTCCTTCGAGATCGCGTGTACCGGAACCGATTCAGCGCGATGCAGTCTCACGAGGAGGAGTGAGATCGGGCCACCAGGGTGAGCGGGTCACCTTGGTGAGCGAGAGGGATGACGGATCGACGGGGAGGCCGTTGATCGGAGGAAAGGGTTGTATATGAATGAATGAGTGTATGTGAGTACAGATCGGACGGTTATGGAGCGAGTACAGGGAGGCATGAGGACAGTTCTTGGCCGATCGAATTAACAACGAATGGATTGACGGGGAACAGTGGAAGATCAAGGAAGAATGTGGATTATTACGATGGAATGGATCAATCTGAGTACTTCGCGCTACGCGTATGGAAGATCAGCCTCCGCGTCACTCCTATTCTTGGGGTGTGATGGTCGACTGGCTCGCTATTCGCGGAAGTCGATCGTGGAGACGGCGATCATGTCACGGCTGGTGTTGGGCGCTGACGTTGGGGTTGAACTTGTTGCGGAGACGCGGGATCCGCTGGGCTGGATGGTCCTGGGGGTGGGAGCGGTACTGGTTCCGCCAGGGATCATGGGTGTCGGCCTCGATCAGGGCTGTTCGGAGGTCAGTCGGTTCGCCATGGTGTTGGGTGGGGTTGCCGATGTTCGCAGCGCGAGATACCACGCCAGGATACCAGGTCACAACGTCCCGCTGTCGCACCGGGATCTGCAGGAAGAATGGGTCCAGCAACAGATCGACGTCTGCCCACATCTCTCGCATCATCGGCAGCATATCGACGAGGAGTCGGCGCCACCGATCACCGAGGCGGATCCGTCGGGCACGACGATCGCGATGGTATCGCTCGACGATCTGATCCCGACGCTGGGCGCCCGTGATCGGGAGATAATGAGTTGTTTCCCAGAAAGCCTGGTGATTCTGCTCTTCGAACTGAAGATAGGCAGTGGCGATCCGACCCGATCGGGTGCCGGCGCCTCGATGGAGTGCCAGATCGAAAGTCAACGGATCGGCCGGGTTCTGCAGCGCCTGCCAGGGGCGATCGGCCATCAGCGCGGTAATGTTAGGTCCGGTGATCAGGTCGTCTCGATATCCAACCCCGGTCGCAGGCTGTGCAATGCCCCGAACGACGAGCGGAAAGAGCCAGCCCCCGGGTAGGAGGAGATGGTGGGTCAGCGTCGACAGGATCATGCCGATGATCTGTAGCTGTCCCAGCAGGATCGAAGGCCAGGGGTCTGTATCCGTCTGAGCGAGTGCCCTGGGGGCGTTGAAACCCGGGATCATGGTACCGATCGGGAACAACGGCGGGACCAGAGGACGACGCCCCGGCGATCCAGGCGGAGAACCGGGCGGCGGCGATCCAGGTGGACAACCAGGCGGGGAGGCGTCGGTCCAGGTGAGCCATGACGGGACTGACGCGTTCCGTGGGACGATTGGGAGCGAGCCGATCCAGATTGGTAGTGGATCGACACGACCGAGGGCGATCGCGATCGCGAGCGAGCCGGCGAAGTGTGGGTACGGGCCGGCGAGGCAGATTGACGGCGGCGAGCCTCCGATCGGGATCGAGCTAAGGCTGCAAGAGCTTCCTGATCAGACCCCTCCGACTCGTCTTCTTCTTCGTCGGTCTCTTGATCGGGCCCCTCCGATTCGGAATTTGCCTCGTCGGGCAGGAGACGACTCCTCCTCTTCCGACCGGTCTTCCTGCGTAGATCGAGGGGGCGAACCTGATTCTTCTTCGTCCGATCCCTCTTGATCGTTCAGATCGGAAGGCGGTTGATCTGCAGCAGGCACCTTCTTTGCGGGTTGCTTCGGCAGGCTGACCCCCAGCAGGGAGTTCATCGTCATGGCCGGGTAACGAAAAGGAAGGTGAGAGAGACCGAGCGGGCGATCGGCTCGTAGACCGACTGCGTGGTGGAGGCGCCGATCGGACACGTTTGTGGATGTGCCCGACGGAGTCCGGAGATCCGGAACGACTGCGGCTACGACGGACAGGCGTGGTCGGCGCGCACTGGCGAAGTCCAATCCACCGAACTACGCGAGATAAGGCGTCGGCCACACTCTCGAGATCCTCGTTGGATCGATCGCTGACGCGCCGCAACATAGCGTAGGCGTCCTGGACGTCAATGAATTGGGCGTCTTGGGCACGGATCACTTGTTGCACGCTTTCGAGACACGATCCTGTAACACAGCGACGGCATGAGCGGCGATCGACAACGGAATAGGCGGCACGGAAAGTTTACGTACGGAGATCGGCGTTCTCTCGGAGCGCAACGTCGCGGTCCTGATGAGCTTGATCGACGTCTTTCACGGCAGCAGTGGCTTGGTCTCTCGCGGTATCTCGGGCGGTACGCATCCGATCCAGCTCCCCATTCACCTGGCGGAGGGCAACCTGCAGTCGATCGACGTCGGGCGTGGGTCCGGTGGGAGGCGTCGGGGTTGGAGCGGCCGGAGTGGCCGCGGCTGTTTCGGCTATCCGAAGGGCAGTCTGGACCCGATCGAGGCTACCGCGTGTAAGGTCCAGCTCGTGGTTCACCTCTTCCAGCTCGCGCTCTTGCCCAGAAACCTGCGATCGGAGATCCGAAATGTCCGCCGCGGCGATATCGAGCTGGTGGTCCAGTCGATCACGATCGGCGTTAGCAGTCGCGAGATGCGCCTGAGTGCGTGTCAGTTGGCGATCCAGATCCTGGATCTCGGCGGCTTGCAGGGCTATCTGATCCCGGAGGCCTTGGATCAGCTGCGGACCCTGACCCTGGGTACTCTGTTGAAGGTCGCTGACTTCCGTCTGAAGACGCCGGATTTCTTCCTCTTGCGCCCAGCGGTGGCGCTCCAAGTCGTGCAGGTTCGCAGTCAGCTCGCGCACGGTGTCGTCCTGGCGCGCCCGGTCGCGGATCATAGTCGATCGGGAAGCGTAGGCGCATGCCAGCTCATCTTCTAGGCGGGCGATTCGGCGGGCAGCGTCGGAAGAAGCCGCGGCATGACGGGAGGCCGTCGATCGCGTCGATCGAGGGGTCGAATGAGTCGACCGGGGCGAGCCGTGTGTCGAACCGCCGTCGCCCGACGGACTGGGCGGATGCGCCGGGGGGTTGGTCGGCGGTGTGCCCATCTGGAGTAATCTGCACTTGGACCGGCGAATTGGAGAATGACCAAGGTCGAACTGTCCGAAGTGAGCCGCCGTGCGACACAACTTACGGTCAGGGGGCGGATGTGGAGAAGTGCTGAATAAGAATTGTTCTCCGAGAAAGGCGGCAGGGCCGATCGACTGGAGGCGTGGGAGATCGGCGATCGAGAGACAGGCCGCAAGGATCTACGGATCAGAAGGAGTTCTTCGGGAGATCTCAGGTGGTCCGATGACGCCGGCGCGTGAGGCAGGACATGTGGCAAGCCGGATTGTGGGTGATCGTGCTCGAACCGCGGCGTGATTCAGAGCCGACCCAAGTCCAGATCGACGACAGAACTCGCGGATCTGGGATGGCCGAGGACAGAAGGTGATGGATCGGCGGCGCATGGCAACCGGCAAAAGTCATCGATCGGGAGTTGATCGCCGATCGTCGATCGTGGATCGCCGATCGGGGTCGATCGTGGATCAGGAGCCGATCGGGGATCGCCGATCGTGGGTCGCCGATTGGGGTCGCCGATCGGGGCCGATCGTGGATCGACCAGGATGGGACGCACATGGAGGACGAAGTCGGGACAAGAATCCAGTAATCGTGTGGTTGTAGGAGGGTAAGCAAAATGGTAGCATTAGGAACAGACCAGCTAAACATAAATCAGAGTCGAATTTGCACCGTGGAGCGCAAGTGGTCTGGAATCTCGAGGAGGAAGAGCATATTGGCCTCGGTCGACCTGCGTTGTGGAGAACAGATTTGACCCCACGCGTGATCCAAGACCACCAAGCCCCGGCAAGTCGCTCTCGAGCAGAATTTGCACCGAAGACCACAAGTCCCATCAAGTCACCAAGTCCCAGGAACTACATTGGCCTCGGCAGCGTCGACACTTTGGGTAGTGAACTAGCGGTACGGTTAAGACTGGATTAATACATTGGCCAGCTTGACCTACTCTAGTGATCTATCTCTTGTGTGCAAGTCCTCGATCGACCGGGTATTAGTGCTTGGCCGGCAATCGTTTCTCCTCTCGATCAACCTAGATCCCGCTATAGGAAGTGGCAAGCAACTCAGGAAAGGAAGGAACACACCCGGAAAGGCAACCACAGGCCTTGGATCAACTCCAGGCCGACCGATCGCAGCGAACAACCCTCGATCGGAGCGTATACTCGGACGCAGAGCGAAGACTACCGCGCTGCTCCACAAACTATCCCCGCGTCACGCCAAGACACTCGATCTTCACCAAGTGCTGCATCTTCGGAGCCCCGAGAGAGCAGATCCTGCCCGCCGACGGGTACACAAGGTGAGAACAAGTTCAGCCGATCACGGATCGTTGGGGGACCCCCTCCGTTAGTCGGTGTCTGGGCGCTGGTGGGAAGCTCGATCAGGCCTTAACCAGATTTTGGCCGATCCCACTACACCACAATTGCAGCACTTCAAGGATCCCCGCTCCCGCCGCGCTATCCATTGCATCGGTTGTGCAGCCCTCGGCACGGTTACAATGCAACAACTCAAGAACAGGGGTGTAACCCTGAGCAGCCGCATTGTCCATGGCACGTGTCGTAGCCGAAGCGCCCAAAGCGTGCGCCCAAGCGATATATTCCAAGTCACCTCCGAAGGCAGCAAAATCCAAACACAGCGTCACACCCGGTCCTGCTTGCTCTACCATGTATTGTGCTAGTTCCAAAGGAGCCATTGACACCGCTTCATTCATAATGTCCAAGGGCCAATCGCGCCGAACCGCGACAATCCATAGCCAACGCGTTGTCAAGTCATGTTTTCCTTGAATAGAGGCTTTCAAGAGCGCCACGTCGGCCTGTAAGGGGAACCTCGAGTCGAACCATACCAGCACGGACAGGTGTCCCCGACGGCTAGCAATCCGGGGCGTGTCAATGTTCCAGCAAACCAAAGGCGCTTCTTCGGACAGCCACTTGAGAACGTGAATTTGGTGATACGCGGCCGCCTCTTGCGGAGCCCTGCAAATAATTAGATCAGGGATAAACGCGACGAACCTCTTGATGATATGGAGCACTCCGTCTCGCGCCGCAATATTAACTCTGTCGTTGCACAAACGATCGAATATACAGCGATCCGGCGCAGCAGGACCCCCTGCGGCGAATATCCGAACGGCAAGACCGGCGTGCCCACGCTCCATAGCCGCAGAAAAAACTCCAAAGCGGCATGGGGTCATTGAAAGCACTAATGAGTAGTGCAATTCCCGGGATCCTGTTCAAACCGGGGAGCCGATTCCACAACGCGGCAACCGAGACGAGGCATAGGATGCCGTCGCGGTCGAGGACGGACCACATTTCCACGGCCGGCAGGTTTTGACGGTCAGGGGCCTGTTAAACAGTGGGGTATGCCCCACCAATGGTCAAGCGAGCAGTAGATATTGATCGACCAGGGAGTGAGCAATAGATGTTGACCGACCACGAAGTATTCGCGGAATGCCACCCCGGCAGGTTTTCTTGGCAAAGAAAACGGGGCCACGTAATAAATCTGCTTATGACGTGACCGCAACGCGACGTCATTGGTGATTGTGTGTTCTGCACGATCACCGGGGCTGCATGTGGCAGAGCACAAGTAAAACGAAATGATTTTCAAGCTGTATCAATATCTTGGTGGATTTGCAGTATGTCACACTTGATTAGATAGGGGGGTCATGATGGATCAGGCAAAGCAAAACTTATAACATTAATGTGTTATCCTAGCGCGGGAAGCGCGAGTGTAGAGACGGCAGCCGCTGAGTCATAACAAATCAACGAAATTTCCGAAAGCAGCACGGATAATGTCGGCAGTCCAACCATGGGGATTCCCGCGGGCAATGGCTTCCGGCCTGCTCCACACATGAGGGTAACGTTCAACTAACCACCTTGCGATGTGCAGCCGGTTCCCGGCAACGGCCCACGAGAAAGCCATCGGGGTACATCCTTCGTCGCGGTAGCGGTGCAAGAAGGTCAATACGTCGACGTTCCCGGACGCCACAGCGTTATTCATGGCGCTAGGGGTGCAACCTTCGCTGCAAGAATGATGGAATCACCGCACAATCTCGAGATTACCAGTCCCTGCAGCTCTGTCCATCGCTGCACGCGAGCATCCCTCCAAGTGGTTAGCGTGCAACCACTGTACCATAGCAATGTGGCCGCCAGCCGCTGCGCCGTCCATCGCGTCGACAGTAGCCCCTTCGTGGCGATGTTCGTGAAGGAAGACAACGACATCAGAATGCCCGCTCCCAGCAGCACCGTCCATCGCTTGGGTTGTGCAACCTTCGTGCCGATTGTTATGTAGCCACTGAACCACATCGATATGCTCGCCTGTAGCGGCGTAGTCCATCGCGCGAATTGTGCATCCCTCTTGTCTGTGGTCATGCAGCCAACCCACAACGGCAAGATGACCACAGGATGCGGCCCAGTCCATGGCGTCGGATGTGGTGGGAACGTTGAGGCCGGTAAGCCATTGTGTAACGGGGTTACACGCACAAGTGGCTACAGTCACTTGTAACTCTAACAGATACGACGTCTGTTAGAGGTTCGAAAGACTTTCTCGACCTTGGTGTAGACACACCAAAAGCTACATACATTTACGACCACCACGACGGGTGGTCCATAGAGACTTAGGGTTCCTATTGGCTGAGAGCATCATCTCTTAGCCAATGAGCGACATGCATAGCATTGGAATTCTGCCAACCAGCCGTTGGCAGATTCCTAGTTTAGAATATTACATTTAGGGGAAGTCAGAAACATAAAACAAAAATAGCAGTTCTCATCTTTTACCAAAACCCGCTACTTGGAATCTTTATCTTGTTTAAAGTATACTCGTGGATCTCGAGTATACTTAACTCAAGTAAAAGAAACCTACGCTTCCGCATACACGTGTGCATACGTGTAAGCCGTAGTAGTGAGCCAAGGTAGGCCCCCTACACATTGGACGATGGCGAGGTGACCCATCCCAGCCGCATGTGCCAACGTGTCAGGATGGAGCTGTTCCGGGTAGTGTTCATACAGCCATTTAACCACGTTTAAATCTCCCTTTTGCGCGGCTAGGACAAAGGCGCGAGGCGAGCACGCGACCGGGTAGTGGCGCCAAAAAAATGCCAGGATGTCCAGATTTCCAACTTGAGCTGCAACATCCATTACAGCAGGCGTGCACAAACCCGGATAATTCTCGCACACCCACTTGACCGTGTACTTCGCACGGCAGCGTGAAGAGTTTGCTCCGTCGCCTCCGCGCCCTGTTCGCCAGCCCACTCCAGGAACGCCATATCCCCTCGATAAGCGGCAGAATCGAGTGATACACGCATCGGTAACAGGCGCGTGGCCCACATTTGCTTGGCGGTGGCCAATGATGCGGAAGATATAGCGTCTTCAAGGATTGCAAGTGGCCACTCTCTCAGCTGCGCTGTCAACCAGAGCCACATGACAACCGCATCGCGTTTTTCTTCCATAGCCACTAAAATGAGAGCCGGATGAACCGGAATTGGGAATCGCGTACCCAGCCAGCGTAGCACGTTCAAGTTGTCACTAGCGATAGCGTGGCAGAAGATTTGATCGCCCCATAAACCGCGCTCTCCTTGGTTGAACAGCCACTGCAGGATGTGAATATGCCCGCTCGCAGCCGCTGCCTCAGGGGCACCCGATAGAATAAGTGCAGGAAACGTCCGAGCTAGGTCCTCGATATTATATGCAAGTCTCCGGCTCGGGTCGCAACAACGGCCCGCTCGTTGTAGAGCACGCCGAGCAGAGGCCCATCGGGCAGGATTTCGTGATCTCGAATAACAATGCGCGCTACTAGCTGTGCGTAGCCCCGTGCTAGAGCCCTCTCAAATGACCAAAGAGGCAATGGATCCAAGAAAGGGTTGATACGGAGCGCGATATCTTCGTTCTCGCCCAGCAGATCGAATCGGCGCGAGACCGCAAATAGTCCAGCGTGTACAGCGTTCCCACGGGCAGCTCGGTTATCATTCATCAAAACCTGCAGGACTCAGAAGACGTTATACACGACCGGCACCAACCGAGAAAAAATCGGAGTGAGGCACTACCGGGCAGGCACAATGCAAGATTGAAATTTGCTGACAACGGCGAAACGGCGTTCTGATAGATTCCTTGAAGAAAATGCAGAATATCCCGGTAAAATATTCTCTGCGGAGGCGCGTGCCCAAACACGTAAAGAGAAGACAGACCTTCACGCTTCGCGCTTTCGCGCGTCTTAACATTTACTGGCATCTTCATAATAAGAGCCGGACATACAAAGGGGACGATAGATTATCGGGAATAAAGGCGAACAGTTCGTAGTTGATCGAATAGCGCTGTCTATCTACGAGGTCGCCACTGACCGTCCGCATCTAAGTCCATAATCCAATTTTCCGTGAAAATGTCTGGCTGCAGTTTCAGCAGCCTGTCCCGTTTGAATGTCGGCGATAACGCGAAACAGCGAAGCGAATCGAGGTTACGAACCCGAGACGCTGCCACGTAGAGGTGCTCGAAATCCCAGCCCGGAGAATTGGTTGATCCTTCAAGAAGGAGTATTACGCGGTCGAATGTGCTGCCCTGTGCTTTCCAAACGGTCAGCACCGTGGCGAGATCAACCGCGTGTTGGATGTAGCGGATATTCGACGTACCGCCGTCGGCCCCTGCCAGCTTGATTGTAAAATTATCGTTGTTTGAGTGCATCGTCCCCACCGGATTCACCACGGTCTTTTTGTAACGGGTACTCCCATCTGGACCTATCGCCCAGTCTGTAGCTAGATTCATGTCCGATGGCCATTCAGCCCCGCTAAGTTCACCACCATCGCGATCGGCAAGCTGCACATTAATAAATTCGGGGGCATAAGGCAAATCGACGATTGCTTGGTTGTTGCGGAGGGCCTCCTCCGCTAGGCGGGTGGCTTCCGCGGCCTTTTCATCGTCATCCCAACCAAGCGAGTGGTACCAACATTTCGTCCGATTTGCAACTCCAAGTAGCACGTTCCCGTTCTCGTTGCCGAGAATTTGGCCCGGGGCACCACTAAAGAAATAACCAAATAGTTCCGGAAACTCGTTTTCACGATAAATCAGCTCTGCTACAGCGTCTGGAATGTCAGTACCCAAAGTTTTACGCCAACGGAACAGAAGCCGGCGAGCCTGGGCGGACAATAGCTTCACCATGCATCCGTTAAGTACCACGCGATCGAGATTGCCCGTCACAAGTATAACCGAGCTGTCTAACCACCTGGCATCTCTTGCTACGTCATCGGCTGTTAGCGGCTGCGTAAGCGAAGACACCATATCTTCATCCACGGGACGATACGACCCATCAGCAGCCCCCCCAGCGATTACCCTCTGGGTAGAGCGCAGGGACGCGGCGAAACTTTTCTAGCAGTTGTTGCTGATCTTGACAGCCGCTAGCCCGCAATTGCGTTCGGAGCAAGGAGACCTTGAACAAACTAAAAAGATACTTGGCCCTGATCAAAGTCGGATCCGACGTGCGCATGTAGAGGCATTTACAAAGCGACACTCCTCCGACGACAGGAAGCTGCCAGAAATCACCTGTCTAAAGCGACAAGTCGGAAATGTTATTGTGTTTTGCACGAACTTTGGCATGCGATTAAGGGCTCTAAACCAACGAGCAAATCCTTCCCGGTGATCATATCTCGCAGCCTAACTCTAAGTTAAAAATAAGTCAATCAACCCCCAGTCCCAAGTACAGCGCAGAGCAAGAATAGACCGGTAGCCGCTGCAAGAATGGAGCGGTTGTCACTGCAAGAATAGATCGTGCGCCGCTGGTACCAGTAGCCTCCGCACTACCAGAACTGCATCGCATCGACACCCGACTAGACGCTTTATCGCGCAGGTAGATTCGCTGTCTTGACGTTGTCTTCGTGTATATTTCAACCGGCTGGGAGTGCGCGGAAGCACTTCCTTCCTCCAAGGGCTTGGCACGCGTGTGGAACTATGTTACCCACACAGGAAGTGCATCGTGCACCTTCCTCATCAGTTTAGGTCTGAGTGACCTGGTGTGGAACTGGGTTACCCACACAGGAAGTGCCTGCAGCGCCTTCCTCTTCAGTCATGGTCTGGGCGACCGGGTGTGGTACTTGGTTACCCACGCCGGAGGTGCCTTGAGCGGCCTCCTCAGCATTACATGCTCTGTGCGGAACTAAGTTACCCGCTAGTCAGTGGTCCTTGGTTACCCACCTGGTGGTGTCATCGAACACCACCCTTGTCAATGCTCATGCCGAGCAATGACTCTCAGCACTGGAGTTGCTTGTTGAGGCAGCTCCACATGCCAGGCATAACAGCCCTCGGTTGCAGATACACTGCTCCTTCTTCATGGAGATCAGCATGTCAATGATGCCTCCCTTCTTCTTCTTCGTCTTGTCGGACGCATCCAGCGCCCTGGCGGTCCCATCGGACGCCCTTGTGTCTATCCAGAGGTGGGAACATGACTCACCAATGCTCTGTCAGACACAAAGGGCCGACTTAGCCTCAAGGCGTTGTCGCGCTACTCGACCGGGAGCCTGTGCAGCTTGCACGGCGCACTCAGGGCCAAGTCATACTTGCTCAAGCCGAGGGCATATACGGTTCCGTGCCCAGGGCCGGCTTCGGCACGATGTCCGGGACGATGTACGGTTCCATGTCCGGGACCATGTGCGGTTCCATTGCTGTCAGCGCCCTCGAGCGCGGCAGCCAGGGTCACAGCGGACCCCAAGGTTTTTCTTCGGCCCAGCCTCAGTCAATGAGTCCTGACCTTGTGCTTAGACTCTCTCGCAGAGTCTCGGCACTTGTGTCGTTATTCCAACCGACACATCTGGCGACGTGCGAACATCCACGCGACGTCCCAGACTCAATCATGTCTAGGGATACCATTACACCCGCACACTCACGTGTACTACCGACAACCCACCGTTGTCCTTCACCAATGCGAGCGTCAGTGCTCGCAAGGGACCCCGGGTCTCTGTGGTGTACGCCTTCCGTACACCCATCACAAAGACTCGGGCCAACCCCAGCAAGGCCCTCGTCCTTACTGGTGGTTGTGTCCCCCTTGAGCACCTGAGGCGTCGGCGCCCCCTTGACCCTCTGGTCTTCGGGTAGGTCTTCTTCCCAGACCCAGGCGATGGGCAGACACGTTGATAGTGTCCTAGTCCGCCGCAGCCGTAGCAGCAGGCTGAGTACTGCTCAGCCGAACTCAGATCCATGGGTTCTGGTTCGCTGTCAGCGACCACAGGCTGTACAACAGCCAGAGCACCAGCCTGCTTGTGGCTGTACTCTTCCTGGAGGGCGACTTGGATCGCCTCCTCCATAGTGGCGGTGCGCACGCGGAACAACTGCGTGCGCGCAGGACCGACCTTCAGGCCGTCCACGAAGACTGTCATCTTGACGTCTTCTGACAGTGGGTTCCCCACCAGCGAGGTTGCCAATATGCGCATCTCCTGTACGTACGCGTACAGCTCGCGCTCCCCTTGTTTGCAGGCAAGGAAGCGCGAGCGCTGGCGGAACTCGTTGTTCGCCGGGAGAAAAGCGGCTCGTAGCTGCTCACACAGCTGAGCCCAGGATGTGAAACATCCAGGCGACATCGCTTCGCGCGTATACGCCCAAGTCCTGGCACGTCCGCCAAGATTGGAGAGCACGAAGGCGACTCGAAGGTTCTCGGCCGAGATGAGACCTGCGCTCATTGCGATCTCGGTCTCCCGGATCCAGAAGTGAAGGTTCTCACCTTCCTTCCCTTCGAACGGAGGCACAGCTAGCCGCAGAGGCTTAGGCTGCACCCGTTTGGGCTCACTCATCTGAGCCAGCAGGTTCCCTGCACATGAGCGATGAGCCCGCGTTCGTACTCGTCAAACGCGCTCACCCGCTCGACCTGCTCGGCTGGCGTCGCCGCCGCCAAGCTCCGGAGAGCATCTCTTCCGAAGATGCCCGCCATCTTCCGCACCGACTCGAACTGCGAGTCAGTCAAGTGAGGAAACTCACTTCGGTCCATCGTGGCTCACAGACCTGAGCCACCGAGGATTCAGGTAGACCAATCTACCCGCGTAGGCGTAGGATTTACTACAAGTGCTACCAAGTGTGACGGGGTCACACAGCACAATGCACAGAGGAAGTGCGTGCGGATATTACTATCCAGGTGAACAGCAGTTCACCAGTTCCCGGCCTCAAATGGAACGGTTTGCTACAAAGGAGTAGGTTATAAGACTGACTGTATTTTGGTAGAGGTTAACTTGGTCGTAATACAAACTACAAGTTAACTATACAAAAGCCCACACAAACTCAAATGGTTGGCTTGTGGAGCTACTGGTACCATGTACCATGTACTCGGGAGAGTGACACCCGTCACTCTTCATGTAATGGGTACACTCGATTGTACCCCGTTACAAAAACGGAGGGCAGCAGATCCAAGCGGTCCCTGTGAAATAGAAAACGACCTGGCTCCCTTCTTGCCGTGGCAGAAGTCAAATACCTGAACGACCGAAGGCCAGGCAGGCAGCACTCGCTCCACTCTCTCGCAGGCGCAGGACTCATACACCCGCATCGTTTCAGCTCTGGTGGAGCGAGAACGAGTCTGTCAGCATTCCGAGGATTGCCAGCTGCTAGAGGGCGCGGTCATACGCTTCCACTCCTGTTCTCCTCGCCGACGCGCGGATCCGAGCATCCGAGCTCAAGCAATAGCCTCCCACCTCAGCACTTCACTTGAGAACTTCAGATGCTGCCGCTGCTCCACGGACCGCTGCCGCCGCCCGAGCGAGAGCTGCAACGGGACTCGGACGTCGCCCGTCAGCTGGCGCGGCGCTTCGCGCGCGTGGTGACCTTGCGACATCGCCGGCGCCACCACGCGCCGCAGCCCCGGAACTGCGCGTCGAGACGCCGACAAGGCGCGCGCCGCAATCACCGTCGGAGCGAGGTTGAAACTGAGCCCGAGCCGGAGGACGCGAGCCTGGACGCCTCCATCCGCTCGCTGCAGTCTCACATCGCGTCGCTGGAGCGCTCGACGCTGCTGCGCGACTCGGCCACCCTGCTCTGGCGGGCCAACAGCTCGGTCGTGGCGCTTGACCTCACGCGTGAGTACTTCCTGCAGTTCGCGCACGGATACGACTCGGCGGACGGCGCGCGCAGCTCGACAACCGAGCGCTTCATGACGAGCGTCTTCCGGCGGGATGTCCTGTGCCGGGACTTCGAGGGCGTGCAGGCCTTCATGGACCAGTGGGAGAAGTACACGACGTTCCACCAAGGACTGACGTTCAAGCTCAACTCGGTGCGGCTTGTGGACAACGACGACGACTCGCGCTGCGCCGTGGCCGTGTACGCCACGGGCGAGATCGGCGTCACGTTCACGGAGGACACGCTCAAGTTCCTGTACCCGGCGCTCTTCACGCAGTCGCTGCGGGATTCCCACGAGCGCGGCATCGTGGAGAAACTCGTGGGCAGCCGCGGCTGTCTGCCTATGGAGCTGGTGCTCCACTTCGACAGCGAGGGCCACGTCTTCGCCTTCGAGTCGCGCGTGAACCTCGTGTCCACGCTGCTCAAGGTGCTGCACAGCCCCTCGGCCGCCATCCACGTGCATCAGTCGTCGATCATGACGGTCGATGGGCATTGGCAGACGCCGCCGGACGCTGACGAGGCCGCGCGACGAGAGCGCATGCTGCCGAGGCAGTTGCTCTAGCGGCGGCGAGTAAATGTAATAGTAGAAGTAAGGAATGAATTGGACGGGTGGGTATGTGCCAGCTATTGGAGACACGAGGGCGGTAAGTGCGCCGCATCGGGTACTATGATGCTGGTCTTGATCTGCTCTTGGCCCGCGCGCGCTCTGCAGTGGGAGACCCGCCGAAATCACCGTTGAGAACCAACAGCCGACGGGTAGCACTCATACGAACAAGGGAGACGAGCTCCATGAGGCCCACACCCCTCCACGAGGGAGGAGAGACAGCGCCGCGGGCCAGGACAATTAGTGTGCACGCAGTCTTCCCTCAGAGAGAAGATCGAGCTATCAGCGCGCGCCTGAGGCATACTCCACGAGATGAAGTGGACACCGCTGGGAGGCGGTGCTGGAACGACTTGGAGAGCGGCCGAAGCCACTCCCCATCGAGTTTCGTCACGGGGAAGATAGACACAGGGCGAGACTTCACTACAGGCACATGCCTATCTACAGACTTGGAAGCTTGGTGGGGCAAATTGCCAAATGAGCTTTTGGAACGAGTGGCTGGAAATTATAGTTTGCTTCTACCTGGGAGACATAATTTGTCTACGGGGTAGCATGCGTGACCACTTCCGAAAAAAAAAGTTTTTTCGGAAAGGGTCACAAGTTTTTCGGAAGTGGTCACGTTTCTACCTGGAAGCCATTGTTTGACTTTGAGGTAGTCAAACGGACTGCGTATCGGTTAGGGAGCCGCTGCAAGGCTGCAAGTGACACGCATCGATCGAGACGATGGAGGGGTCTCTGGGCGGCGCGACGATGGCCGGCATGCCGTCGGCGGAGGTGGAGAAGGTCAAGGTAGCGGTGCTGGCCGCGGGCGCCTTCGGCATCGCCATGTCGACGCTGGCCGCGCGACGCAAGCACGACGTGGTGGTGTACGCGCGCGACGCGGACGTGGTGCAGGCCATCAACAAGACGCACCGTAGCCCGCGCGTGTTCCCGCAGTTCGAGCTGCTGCCCAACATCCGCGCCACGACGTCCGTGGCCGAGGCCACCGCCGGCGCCAAGATGGTGATCGTGTGTCTGCCGGCGCAGCTCACGCCCGATTTCCTGGCGCAGCACCGCGACGACATCCCGGTCGACGCCGTGCTGGTCATCACGTGCAAGGGGCTGTACCTCAAGACCAAGCAGCTGCTGGCCGAGCCGATCCTCGATGCGCTGGGCCGCGACCAGCCGCTCGCCTTCCTCTCGGGCCCGTCCTTCGCGCTGGAGCTCATGAACAACGCGCCCTCGGCCGTCGTCGTGGCCTCCAAGCTGCTCTACCACGCCGTCTACGTGCAGCGCCGGCTGTCCACGGTTGACTTCCGCATCTACAGCTCGCAGGACATCGTGGGCGTGCAGCTCGGCGGAGCGCTCAAGAACCCGCTGGCCATCGGAGCCGGCATGGTCGAGGGCGCCGGCTACGGCATCAACACGCTCGCCGCCTTCGTCACGCGCAGCTCGCTCGAGTTGCAGAAGCTCTGTCTGGCCATGGGCGGCCAGCCGATCACCATCTCGGGGCTCTCGGGCATCGGCGACCTCATGCTCACGGCGTTCGGCAGTCTGTCGCGTAACCGGACGTTCGGACTGCGCCTCATCCAGGGCGAGAAGGCCGAGGACTTGCTGCGCGAGACCACCGTCGAGGGCGTGCCCACGGCCGAGGTCGCCGTCTACTTCGCCGAGCAGTGCGGCCTCGACCTGCCTATCTTCCGCACTGTCAACGCTATGATCAAGGGCCACGTCAAGCGCGAGCAGCTCCAGGAGGTGCTCATGAACCGGCCGTTGAAGTCCGAGACGTGAGTGCACCAAGCAAGACACACAAGCTCAAAACTGCCTGACCGAGTTTAGTTAAGATTCTTTTGTATGTACTCCGTCTCCACGTCTCACCCGAGACTGTAATTGAATGAAAACTGGCTGAAGCGCTTGCTGAGGGAGTTGCTCGTCTCGGCGCTCGGGTCGTACGCCGCTGAAGGCGGACCCTCGTCGATGAACTCGGGGTCCACATATCGGGTGTCCGTCTCGCCGCTGAGCTTTGGGGTCCAGTGGGCCTTGACTTCTCGCCGCAGCAACTTGTCCCAGTCAATATGCCTGAAGAACTTGCAGCGTTTGATGGCGTCCACGCCGCCCATGCGCTCAGACCCGAGTCGCTGCTTCGGGTCCTTGCACAGCAGCCCCTTCACGAGGTCATACGCATCGCGTGGGAAGTCCGAGGGGAAAACCACGTCCGAGTACGCGATGCGGCTCAGCATCTTGTGCTCGTTCTCATCGTAGAACGGTGATTCACCCACGAGCATTTCGTACTGCATCAAGCAAAAGAGGAGAAGTTATTAGCAATCGGCTGCAAAACTGACCACAGGCAACAACAGAAGAGGAACGTACGATAACGACGCCGAGACTCCACCAGTCGTACGCTTTGCCGTAGTTACGGGATCCGTCCGCAGACTGCGCAAGTGCTTCCGGTGCCACGTATTCAGCCGTACCCGACAGCGTCTTGACGCCAAAGCTGCTGCCATAAATGTGCTGCTTGGAAAGCCCAAAGTCGACTACGCCGATGTGGCCCTCCGAATCAATCATGACGTTGGATGGCTTGAGGTCGCGGTAAAGGATGTTGAGTTCATGGAGGTACGAGATGGCTAGCACGAGCTCTGCTCCGTACAGCTTGGCGTCCTTCACACCCAGGCGGCCCTTCATATTCAGGTGGTAGAAGAGATCTCCAGCAGCATAGTACTTCATTCCAAGGTACAGGCGCTCGTTGGTCTGGAAGGCAAAGACCAGGCCACAGATGTACGGGTGGTGAATGCGCTGCAAAATTTGCCGCTCTTCCATCGCGTTCTGAACGTCCGCCTGGTCCATGTTGGTCTTCTTGATAATCTTGAGGGCGAACACTCGGCCGTCCTTCTTGAAGCGCACAAGCATTACGGCACCGAAACTGCCCTTGCCCAGCACACTCAGCATTTCGAAGTCCTGGATCGTTAGCGACTCGGCCCTCTCACTGTCTGCCTCTGACAGTGTCTCGGATACGCGCGCTTGCTGCTCTTGCTGAGTAATTTGTTGTTCTTGATGTGTCATTTGTTGCTCCATTTTCTCCTGGTGCTTTGTATAGTCGGTAGTGTCCACAAACTCTTCGCCCTCCATGATTCGAAGCACAGGGGCCCCATTACCGGCCGACAGAGGGACAGGCACTGGAGTCATGCCACCATCTGATACTGACGGCGGAATCGGAGACGGGCACGGGGAAGGTACTGGGGGCGGCATGCCAGGAGAAGGTTCGCCAACAAAGGTGCTCGTGACATCGACGGAGGGCAGGAGTGGGGGCGTCACGACAAGGCCGTGCTTTGCCTTTAAGCTACTTGGCGGGGGGATTGATACCGGTTCCGTGCTCGGCGACGGGATTGGTTCGGCAATAGACGGGATGCCCAGAATGAGCTGACTCAGAGGTCGGCGGTCGTGGTTTGCCTGGGCTTCAGCGTGTGCTCGAGCTTGAGCCTCTTCGAGGCTGGTCACTGAGTCCCTGGTTGGAATCTGTATAGATGGTGGTGCGCTGCTTGATGTCGTCTCTTGTGCCGGGGTCGATACACTCATAAAATAGTGTTCCAGCGCCACTTGTACATCTCCACCAGCACCGTCCAAAAAGTTGGCTAGTCGATCACGAGACACATCTGTACCGATGATGTTTGCCATCTGCTCGATCTTGGCGTTTGTGAGCTGGATTTCGTCGGAGATGGAGTCTTTCCGCCGCTATAAGTATTGTCAGGAAGAATAGTCAGCACGCGTCCTTTGCATTTGATCGAGACAAAATACCCACGTACCGAATGGTTCTGCTCGTGAAGGCTGATGCTGCCCGTCGACATGGGTGTGCCCATGACACTGATTGTCAGGTGGTTGACATCGATCGGGTCGTCGGGTTTCGGTAGACTCTTGAGTGCATTCTGGGTCAGCTTGGCGTACAGATACAAGCGCTGGTTCGCCCTGTCCGACAGCAACATCAAAGAAGAAGCAGTGCAATGCACACGTCAGCACGATCACCCACTCACACGTGAGCAAGACTGACGAAAACACGCACGTTTTGATGCGCTCGAGGCCGAGAAAGCAGCGGTGCACGTTGGTGTTGTAGCTGCTGATGCCGACGGGCCGCTCGTCCTTGCGCACAATCTCCTTGTCCTTCCACTTGTAGCTCGTGAGGAAGAAGTAGTCCCCGGGGGCAAGGTTCTTGCCCAGCGGCAGGCCTCGGATCACGAACTTGTTGCGGTCGTCCTCGGACGGCGCCTTCCACTGCAGCATCTTGTTGAGCGAGCTGGCCTTGAGCCACAGGCCGTTGCACTCGAGCGTGACGACGTCTCCGTTGGCGAAGTAGGGCCTCTGCGTGGCGGGCGAGGGCATCCCCAGGAAGGTTCCGGTGCGCCAGCCGCGCTTGCGCAGGCGGATGGTCAGGAACTTGTCGTTGCTGGGCGTGAGCATGTCGTAGGCCGGGTCGCCCCTCGTGAGCGTCGCGTAGTAGGCCTCCGACTTGCTCACCATGCCCTCCATGGCGCGCGGGTGCAGCGTGAGGCTCAGCCCCGACTGGATGCTGGGCACGGCGTCGGCCGCCACGGGCCGCTGCGGGACGGCGGCGGAGGCTGCGGCGGCCGCGGTGGGGGACGCCGCCACCTCGGCGAAGTACCAATTGAGCGCCGCGCTCACGTCGAAGGCGCAGGCGTTGAGGCACGTGAGGATGACGCTCTGCGGCACGTGCTCGCCCAGGATCGTGCGCATCAGCTCCACGTCGCTCTCGGCCGACGCCGGCGCGCTCGCGGCCCCGGCGCTCATGGCGGCAGGCAGGCAGGCAGGAAGGAAGCAGGGGGTGTCGGGATGAGTCTGAGTATGGAGCGCGATAATCGACTTGGGAATTGTATGGGTTGAATTTCAACCAGTGAGCGGTCGTGTAGCCATGTCCCGCCGTTTGGGACGCGCTCTGGTAGTTGAAGTGGGGCCGGATGTGGCGGACTCGGCACGCGCTGACGCTGGTGGTGCACGGGCCTGAGTTCCGCAATGGGGAGCTGCTGGTACTGAACCCGGACATCTTCCCGGACGTGAAGCTGCACGACCTGGTGGAGGTCGCGCAGCCCGAGCGCGCGCACCCGCACCCGCGGCTCGTGCTGTCCGTCGAGTCGCTCGCGCCCGTGCGCGGCAAGCTGCAGGTGAGCGTGGCCCGGGAGATCGCGGCCCAGTTCGGGCTCGAGGCCTTCCGCTCCGTGACTGTGCGGCGCGTGGACCAGCGCGACGTGTGCGTGGACTTCGTGGAGCTGAGCTTCAAGGACCAGTTCCTGTCGAGGGCCGACATCTGGCGCTTCAAGGTCACGATGCTGGGCCAGTGCGTCTACGTGGGGCGCACGGTCGAGTGCCTCGGCATCCGCTCGCAGGTGGACGCCATCCTGGCCGACAACACGCAGCTCAGCTGCGGCGTCATCGGAGACGCCACCAAGATCGTCGTACGCTCGAGGTCCAGCCGCCTCTTTTGGCTCGTGCAGATGAGCACCGAGATGTGGGAGTTCGCGCCCGACGGGGAGATCTACTACGAGAAGCTGCTCAACCGGCTGCTGCGCGTGCTCATCGACAAGTGGAGCGAGAGCTCCGTGAGCCACTCGGTCACCATCATCGCCTTCTCCAGGAGCTTCTACGACGCCAACCAGTTCCCCGACGACTTCGACCCGAGACGAGCCCCCTTCTCAGACCCTCGACGACAGGGCTTTGGCCCGGGCTGCGGGGCGCCTGGCATCAACATGGCCAACGGCTACGGCCCCACCATCCACGTCGACCCCGTCTCGGGCCGGTACTACGAGGATTTCTACAAGGTGGTGGTCATGAACTTCACGGGGCCCGACTGGAGTCGCTTGGTGCTGCTGCTCAAGAAGGAGTTCGCCAGCTACTACGAGATGCACCGGTGGCGCACGCCCGAAGAGTTTTCGGCCGCAAAGTACGAGATCTGTCGATGCCCCAAGCCTGCCACCAGCACTAATACTGGAAAAACGTCGGAGAAGGGTACGATGGTCACTACCGACACAGACAATACTGACACCTCCGACTGCGAGTGTGAGGATGTGTACATCAAGTGGACGAAGCTGCCGTCGGGGGTGCCGTCCCGCGCCAAAGACGGCAACATCCTGGAGGCCATCAATGTGACATTGAATGTGCTGGACAAACACTACATGGATCGTGACCTAAGCCGCACTGGGCAGGGTATCGTCATGATGACGGCTGGTTGCAGTATTTTCAATGTCGATCGGAAGCTGGCAGAGATCACGGAGCAACGCATGATGGACAACGGAGTCGGGATGGACATGATCTCGCTGACAACGCCGCCGTTGCATGTTGTTCCGCTGTTTATTTACCGCAACCTACCTTCAGGAAAGACTGCTGCAGGTCTCAACCCTGATGCTTCCAGCTTCGCGCGCAAGCTCTCCTACAGCGAGGTTTCAGGTGCGAGTGAGGAGCCAAAGTCGCTGGAAACTGCGTCTTCCTTCCATGGAGTCTCAAGTTTTATGTCTACCTCTCAGCCCAAGAGCCCGGAGTGGGTGCGAGCTGGTAGTGAAATCCTTCGCCGCTCGTCGACTCCAGCAAGACTCAGTGACTGCATTACTTCAGCTGATCCAAGTGGCGATTCACCCGAGAAACTTACCTACGACGTACCGCACTGGGTGAACATTACGTTCTTGGACTTTGGCTGTGGCTGCGGGCGCTCCAGTAATATCTGCATGCCGATTGAGCCTCCCGCGCCGTTGAGTCCGAGCCAAAACAGCCCAACTTCTCACCGTGGATGGCAGTCATGCGAGTGCCAGGTCAAACGAAACCAGCAATTCGACCCGCTGCCATCGTTTCGTATGTTCGATGTCACGTCGCCGTCCGAGAAATTGGAGTTCCCTGTGACGCTGCGGAACCTGATGCGGAGAACCTCGCAAAACGCGCCGAGCTTCGGGCTCAGTGCCCCCTCCACTTGTGATCGCATAGACGTCGAACAAGAAAACTCCACCAGCGAGAGTGGAGAGGTGTCCGTCACGGCCGCAGCGCCAATGTCAATCAGGATCACTGGTAGTCAAAGACGCTTGTTATTCGAGACGAGCGAGCTTCCCGACTCGGCATCGTCTGCACCACCACCGGAACAATTGCAGCTTAGCCGGTCCCCTGACTTTGACCCCATTCTCGCATCGGGGCAATTGCGTTCCGCTACTAACCTCAGCGCCAGCCTCCACGCGCGAGCCGCACTGAAGGAATATGACGAGAGCGTATTCGCCCCTGTGGTGCGAGACGGCGAATCCGCCACGGCGAGGAGCTCACGAGAGCGGCGACTGGGTTTTGTTCCTCTGGAAAGCCACGACGAGCACGATAACGCCACCAGCGCTACCATCGGTGGGTACGGCGACGGCCATCTCGAGTGGTTTATTCGTAACGCAAAGAAGGAAGCCGATCGAACGAGAGAGCGCAGTAACAGCGGCAACAATACCAGCTTCCGGAAGGAGAGCGCTTTCCTTCCGAGCGAAAGCACCAGCATGATCCAAACACTGATCTCCCCGCGGAAACTGAAACCCAATGGCAACTCACCGAGCAAAATGTTCCAGACTGCTTTTTCAGACCGCACTCAGCAGAATGGGGGCCATTCTTCCGGAATCCCGATCATGTCTCGCTCAGTCCCGAGGGCAGACGCGAACCCCTCATTTTCACTGGAGGTGATGCTAAGCAGCTCCATGGAGCGCCGGCGCAACATGAATTTTGCAACGAAGTCATCGTTGTCGGCCAGCCGTACGCTCTTTGGGACTCCAGGAAAGAGTCGAGATGAGGGGTTTCGTCCGCTAGCACGAGCGTCGACCATGACCAAGGAGCTGCCGTCGACGTCTGGCCCCTCTCCGGCGTACTCTTCCCCATCAAAAGACGGGTTCACAGGTAAGCTCACGAGCAACCAGCGGCGCCTCAGTAATCCAGGATCTCCTCCAGGTGGTCTGCGCAGAAACCAATCCGAGTTGTTCCGGCCGTCGTTGATGTCTGGAAGCCTGAGCTTCAAGGCTTCGTCGGCTACAGATATCGCTATGACACCCATTGACCACAGAAAAGCGGCTGTGAATCCGTTCCGGTACTCCAAAGGCCAGGTCTCTCAACGTTTATCAAGCGACCGAAGGCGATGGAGCCACCTCTTCCCCGTGTCTAACCATGTCGCCCATCGTCCATCGAACGAGGTGTCAGGAGAAGCTGCAACACAAGACAGCGAGCCCATATTCCTTGGACCAAACTGGACAAGTCTAACGTCGCCCGCTATCCTGCCGCTAACTACCGACCACTTTCCGTCCCCGCAAGAATTGCGCCAAGGTTATACCGAAGCATTTTACACGGTGACGATTCCTACAACCGCGACGCAGGCTCCAGCGATCGAGTGCGTGCCGCGGTATCGTAACCACGACGAGCTTTTGATCGAAATGATCTGCCAGCGGCTTGCGCGCGACTTTCAACTCGTGTCCAGTTGCGACTCCACTGCGTCCCTCATGGGTAGCGAGTCGTCTCCCGAGAGCCGACGAAGAGTGTATCACCTGAGCATGGGGCATCGCATCCACCAGCTCATTTATGACGCAGAGCGACAGACCGTCGAAGTGAAGAGGTTCGTCCAGCGCGAGCCGCATGACCCCGAAGTCGCGTACACTTCGTATAACTACTCGCTCTGGGTCGCTCTCACTCAGTCGTTCCAGCCGCACCAACAGATATTCCATCGGTACCCGCAACCAGAAGATAACTGGAATGCCCTGGACAATCTGCTGTGCGGATACCTTGACGACATGGCGGACACAATGAAGTGCCGGCGGATCCGGTTTGCTATCGTGCCCCCTGTGATCTCGAAGGGTGGCGATACCGAGTCCCCGACAGCCTACGCAGCAAAGTTTACAAAGTTCATCGAGTACCTGCAGTCGCGCGTTGCCCCCTCGGAATTTGGCGATCTCGAGAACATCACTATCAACATGGTACTGGAGCGGCCGCAAGGTCCACAAGAAGCTGGGAAAGCTCCACCGCTCGGTGGGAACCGCATGCTGAGCTTCAAGATGGCTTGCAAGGCGTCGACGGCATCGTCATCTGGCGCGAAATTCGAGGACTCGAGAACTGAGTGGGTGATGATGCGTGTGGAGGAAACCATGGATATCTCGCGGTGCTTTCATCTCGATGTCCGCTGGTTGGCTTGCAGCGGTATCGCGGCGGACGAGTTCGTTGGTACTGTTCGCCGTCGCGCGAAGCAGGCGGGGTTGGATCTACGCCGCGTTCCCGAGTATTCCAGCGTCTCGCGCGTGCAGATCCATCCTCTGATAGCTTCGGTCTTCCTGCCGCTCCCCGTTCGAGTCTCCGAGTCTTTCGTTGCGGCGCTCACTCAAATGCTGGACTTCGTGCTAGACGACGAGCGGATTGCCGATGGCAGCGGGATTGGCTATGGGCTCGGAATCGACCAGGAGACGTCGACAACGAAGACGAGGACGATACGTGGACACCGCCGCTCGCCTTCAGCTAACGCTAGGATGCTGCTTGAACGATGGCAGCAGCGCGGGTACAAGCAGTTCATCCACCGACGCGCGCCAGTATTCGTGCGAGTCATTCACGACGGTCTCATCTGGATCCCGGGCTACGACTACGATCGCAAGGGCGACGGAGCAGCTAGCGTGACTGCCACCGAGACGTTGTTCCACGAGGTCTGCGCTACCATCGAGTCGCAGTGTGGCGAAAGCCCAGAGGGCAATGTGAGTCTCTGACTCGAACGGCAGTTAACGGTATGCCCACTGCGGCCGCAGACATTCAATTACGTTACTCCCATCCATCCATTTGCATGCTTCTACTACATAGACTGCTTGAAACCCTTACGCACTGGGGTGTTCCTTAGCACTTGACATCGCTCGGCTCGCCACTGCAGCTGCCCGAGCCGCCCTTCACCGTGATGTCCGAAAACGTCCAGCCCGACACCACCTTGGGGTTGACGAGGATGTCGTAGATCTTGTCGGCGGTGCCCGATAGCCCGGACACGGTGATGTCCGAGATCGTCACCTCGCTCGTCGCAGAGCCCGTGTATCCGCCCTTGTCCTTGCTGTAGTCCGAGTGGATGACGATGGCGTTCTTGACGTTTGACAGCGTGTTTCCCGTGTACGTGGCGCCGGTGACCGCTCCCTGCTTGCCGACGATCGTCTTGATGCGGATGCCGTTCACGCTGTCGATGATCTTGTTGGTCTTGACGGTGAGGCCGCTGACCGTGTCGGATTCCGTGACCGAGTCACCGCCGAGAGAACCGATCGAGATTCCGTGACCGCCGCTGCACGTGTTGCCCGTGAAGGTCGTGTCGTTGCTGGACTGCATGGCGAGGCAGTCGTCCTGGTTGTACACCGTGCAGCCGGAGATCGTCAGGCGGTTGTTGCGGCTCAAGTCGAAGCCGTCCGTGTTCTTGGCGACGCCGTCGCCCGCCTTGGAGTCGAGGGTCAGGCCGCTGATGGTCGTGTCTTCCGAGTCGAGGACACTGAACGTGCGGTAGGGCGAGTTCTTGATATTGAAGCCCTTGAGCGTCGAGGACATGACGTGCTTGAGGCGGAAGAAGACCGGGCGGGTGATCGACGTGCCCTTCTTCCAGTACAAAGCGCCCTGGCCATCGAGGGTGCCGGTGCCCGTGACCGTCAGATCGGTGCCCGTCAGGAGGACAAGAGGGCCCTCCCATTCGGCCTGCTCGAAAGTCGTCGTGCCTTCGAACGTGATGGTCGCGCCCTTGGCGACAGCGGTCAAGTCCAGCGTGGTGCTCGCGGGGACGCTCAGGTCCTTGATCACGATGTTCTTGCACGTCGACACGTCCGCGCCCTTGGAGTAAGTGCCCGTCAGCGTGCAGGCGGACGAAGTGGTCGTAGCGCCGCTAGAGGCAGTGGAGGACTGCTGCTGGGTCGACTGGCTGCTTTCGCCCTGCTGCGTTGAGTCTCCGCTAGAGTCCGAGGACGGGACGGAAGCGCTCGAGCTCTGCTCGCCCTGTTGCGTCGAGTCCGTCGAGAGAGTTGAAGCGCTAGAGCCCTGTTCACTTGAGGGGCTGGACTCTGTCGATGGAGTCGATGCACTGGAGCCTTGCCCACTGGAGTTGTTGGAGTCTGTCGATGGAGTCGAACCGCTGGAACCCTGCTCGCCCTGCTGCGTCGAGTCGCTCGAATCCGTCGAAGGGGTCGATGCACTTGATCCCTCCTCGCTTGAGGCGTTGGAGTCCACCGACGACGCCGGGGTCCAACCACTCTGGCCAGTCTGGCTGGACTCGCTTGACCATTGCTGGTTGGACTGGTTTGAGCCGGCGGAGATCGAAGGGGTCTTGTTCTTGGCATTGCACCTCGGGTTGGTGCCCTGTCGGACCATTTGCTTGCCCTGGGCGGCGCTAACGAGAAGCGCGAGCACGATCGTGGACGAGAGGAGCTTCATCTTGCTTGGGTCTGTCTTCACGGTCCGGCGAATTCAAGAATGAGCTGAGCTACTGAACGAGAAGCGCACAAGCAGACCATCGCCGACAGCTTCGCTGTTATCATGGGGCGGAACACACACGTGCGCTGCTGATCGATCGACGCCACAACGCCGGGTGGTCGGATGCAGAGAAGGTGGTCGCGATCATTTTCATCTTGGTCGATCTCCTCCTCTCGGGATATGGACGCCTCAGAGACGCGGACAACAGCAACAACTGGAGAGTTCGTCGACAGATTGCACCTTTGTCACTGCGAGCTAAGGCGTGGGGATTTGAACCCGGTCAACGTCGCTGGACTGCAGACGCGCTCTCTGTCTGACCGATCGATGCATCAACGAAACCAGCGTCGTCGGTCCAGTCTCGAAGAGCTTAAAGAGCTACAGCATTGTACTGTACTAAGTAGTGAGGAGCTCGAACAGCACACCGTTCGACCAAGCCATGCCATGATTGACAAGGCCGACTGAGCCGGGGCACGCAATTGTGGGGGCGTCGGTCGCTGTGAGTCAACACGGATGTCAAAGTAGAGACGGAGAGCTGCGATCCCACCACGTGCAGGCCTCGTCGCGGGCCGCGCACTGCGGGGCGCCCGACGCGTTTCCTGGTTCCAGGTCGACACATGGGGGTGAGACGAGGGCGAGCGCCGCGATCCCCGGATGGGACGACTGCTGCAACTTGCAGCCTGCAAGGCGCGCTCCGTGTAAGCTTAATCTCGGGAGCTTGGCGCTGGTCTGCTATTAGGCCGTCATCGAGAACCACTTACACGAGAGACTACAGAGCACGCGCAAAGGCAAGCGTTAATCGTTAATCGTCGTTGGAAGCTCGTCCTCATCCAGCGCAGCAAGGATCTCGCCAACGTCACCTCGGATAGCTGCATCCAGGCCAGCAACTCAGTTGCCAACTGCGTCCTCGATGCAAGCCGCATTCATCACAATGGCCCCAGAACACAGTGATACCTTCTTCCATTCTCCATACTATGGGGACCAGCCTTGATGCCGCAACTCCCAAAAGACTATGAGGACTCGTCAGTGAAGGCCTCCCTAACTGCGAAGCGAGTCGGACCGAGTCCTGAATGTTGCCTTTTCCTAAGTACGATCCATCTCGCGAAACGACCAGCAGGAGGGTCACTTCACTATCCGTTCCGATATCGCCATGGCCGCCCGAGCTCGTCCGTCCTACCAGCGCGTGCCCCCCGCGCAGCACCACGAGAGCGATGAGGGCGACGGTGATGACAGCGACAGCGAGCAGCACTTACAGCAGCGCGCCAGTCGGTCGCAGCGAGCGGCTCTGTGGAGCACGAGGCTGCACGCCTTCCTGTGGGTGGCGGCGGCCGGACTCGTGGCCTACGGCACCGACTTCTTCCGCGTCATCTTCACGGACGCGCGCATTAAGCGGTGGGCGGCGTTTGATCAATCTAACGTAGTCGCTGCAGTGCGCTCATGGCCGCGTGTGTTTTGTTTGCAGGGGCTTCTTCCAGGTGGCGCTGATCTGTACGGGCGTCAACATCTGCATCACGGCGTATCTGGCCGTCTACCTGCCCTACATCAAGCGTGTGCAGCTCGAGTGGAGCGTCTACTGCCCGAGGATGATCCCCACCGCGACGATCGTGGGGGCTGTGGCCACGTTCTGCTACATCTGCGCCTTCTGGCCGGTCTGGGGGCTGCTCACGCCAGGGCTGCTCGGGCTCTTCTTCATCGGAGCGCTCATGACAGCGCACTTCCTGCCTTCCATCTAACTTTTGTAATACAGTAGCATTCAGGAGAGAGAGAGAGCAGTCGATACCACGAGCCAACACCAACGTATTTTGCTGTAGCACTGGGAAAATCTAGGAAATAAATAGAGGGCCGCCGTGCTCGACACTTGAGTCCGCAGCAGCTGCAGCGCTTCAGGGCAGAGCGTGGTTGCAGCCGCAGTGCGAACAGTTAATGCACAGCACGTCCGCGCCATCATCCATAGACGTCTTCTTCTCAAATGTCGGGTCAGAGGAGCACGAATCACTGCACGTATACACACAACATATCAAGAGCAACGTGGGTGTCATGTCAATGATACGCATCGCCCCATTCTTGTGTCTGCGTACCGATGCGCCATGAAGGCGTTGACAATCTTGTCCTGGAAGTCCTCGAGCACTCCGTGGTAGACGTACTTGACGTGGAAGGTGAAGCCGCATCTACAGGAGATGAAAGGCACCGCCGCTCTATCGTCTGCGTTCTCTCTGAGGTAACCAGTCTTACAGATCGGGCAGAGCACCGAAACGGAGAACGAGTCGTGCGAGAGCAGCTCATCCAGCTCCGCGTCGTCGTAGCCACCTCCACTAGATTCGTGCATCTGTTGGTGCTGGTGCTGCTCCTCCTGCGGCTGTCCGCCGAGATCAAGCCCTGCCAGCAAGGCCTCCAGCTCGACGTCCTCCAGGTCGGCCATGTGCTCGGCCAGTCGCAGTTCCTCCTCCTCCTCGTCGTCCTCCGTCTCGTGGCGCAGCGCGTCCTCCAGCGCGTGGACGATGTCCAGGTAGTCGCTCTCCTTGAGCCGTCCCATGAGCAGCAGGTCGTCCACCGACGCGCTGGCCGACAGAGACTTCTGTTGCTGCTCTCGCTGCTGCTGCTGCTCGTGGGCCACGAGGCGCTGCATCTCCTCCGAGACGCTCAGCGCGTCCGGCCGTCTCAGCTTGGCCAGCAGCTGGCCGCGGTCGCGCTTGAGCCGCTGCAGGCAGCGCTGGCGGAGCTGGTCCTTCCACACGGGCGGAGACAGCGACAGACGCTTGAGGGGCGAGCGGTGCGGCGGCATCATGGCTGGCTGGCTAGTTATCTCTCGGACTGATTAGTGACTGGAGTTGACTTGGCGGGAGAAGTTTTCCCGCGGCCTTTGAATTTAGCCTAAGTACGAATCGTCGACCTACCCTTACATTCGGACAACATTCGACAAGTCGATGCTCTTGCGATGATGACCACCGCTAGGCGATAGAGCGGCGCTGACCTCCTCCTGCGTCTGGTGGATGAGCCGCACCATCTCCGTCTCCGTGACGCTGTGAAGCAGCAGGAACGTCGCGTACTTGGCCTGCAGCTGCCGGAACGCCGCCAGCTCGTCCAGCACGTCGTAGCGGAGCGCCTCGCTGCGCATCTGCTTGCGCGCCGCCGCCCACGCCTCGCGCCCTCGGTCCCGCGCGTCCGAGTACGTCTTGCGCTTCTCCGAGAGCAGCTTCCGCAGCACCGCGACCTTGAGCTGGTGCGGGACCTTCTTGGACGGCGGCGGCACGGGCACGCGAGAGGAAGAGGGCGGCAGCTGGAGAGGCAGCGGCGGGGCCTGTGCGGGGGACTTCGGGGTCTTGAGGGGTGATCGCCTGGGCTGCGCAGCTCCTGCACCCACCCCCAAGCATGCTCGCGTTGGGGACGTCTTGGAGTTTGGGGACAAACTCTGGCGGGTCGTGTACACGTCGTACATGACGAGCTGGAACTCCTCGCCCATGTTGCTCCTCAGCTCGAGGTCTTGGCGGACGTGGGCATTCTCAGCTGCCCGTGGTCTGTCAGACTTTCTAGATGACGGCGAAGATGACAGCACCTGGAACCCGACGGACGGAGAGTTGCTGCTGGGCGACGGAGAGACCGCGCTGATAGGCATGTGCACTGCTCCTCCGTTGCGGAAGTGTCGGTGCATGTCCTCGAGCTGTTTGTGCTGCTGACTCAATGGTCTCTCGGTCGCAGAACGCTGCAGCATGTCGAGCAGCGTCAAGGCTTTTACGGGGGTTGCTTCAGCCCCACTGGCCTTCATGTGGTGAGCGTCGGGGCCCAGCGAGAAGGTGATCATCGGGTGAGCTGCTGTGACGCCATGACGCCGCTTGACCTTCCGCTCCAGCTTCGCCCATACGAGGAGTAACAGCTTAATCCTCGCAGCAGTGATGGCCCGCCAGGCCCGCCACATGATCTGGAAGTCTCGGACGCGCTTCCGGAAGCGAAGGATGATGCGGCGGAATTTCACGTCCTGGAACTCAAACCACGCCGTCACGATCAGTGCAACGGCCTCCCTACGCTCGCGGTGGTGCTTCTGCTCGAGCCAGTCCCGGATGCTCTGCTGTAGCCTCGTCACAGCGTGGATCACCACCGGCATTCGGAAAAACGCCGATGAGAGAGGCGTGCTAGGCGCAAACCGCAGCAACTGGAGCGAGTTGCGCTTTACGAGCGTTCGTTGCCGCCAGTAGCGTTGCAAGCGCTTGGCCATTATCACGCGCACCAGAGCGCTGCGCTTGAGACGGAACTCGTGGAACTTGGCCAGCCACATCTTGGAGCTTTTGGCTAGGGCAACGACCAGTAACCACTGACTCTGCACGTGGACGCGACGGGCTTGCTCGGCTCGCTGCTCGCGACGAATCTGCCAGCGGACGACGATGCGCCGCACGCTTTCCTCCTTCGCTGCATCCAGCTCTTGCTTGCGCTTGTTGGCCTGGTGCACCTTGTGGTCGGTCGCTGAAGGGAGTAAGGGCGTCTGTGACGGTTTTTGCAGCACCTGTAACGCGGGGTTGGCTCGGTTCCTGGCTACGATATCGACGCCGTGCTCTGCGATATGCTGCTGCTTCTTCCAGAGCTGCAAGGCTTCCATTTGCTCCAGTAGCTGGGGTAGCGTGCGCAGCTCGTTCATCCGAGACACGAGGTTGCGTGAGCGCAGAGCAACAGCAGTTTCGTGACGAATGACACTTCGCCGCGTGGAGAACCGGTTTGTCGGGGTGGTGGGCTTCACGATGGGGACAAAGGTCGTCCCTGGAGTTGGTGGGGTTGAAGGAGTGCTTGGAGGGTGGAAGAGCGACACGAGCAGCTTGTCAACCTCCTTATTGTTATCTTCTCGACTTCGCAAAAGACCACGCTCGGTCTCGGTTAGTGGCTGTAGCAGCTCGCGGTGAGGATGGTGCTTGTGGTCCCGAGATGGCCGCTGTGCTGGTCTTGCTGCTGCCACGCGCTGGCTGTATGTCGAGCCCAACGTTGACTGGCAGCGCGGTCTCCTCGGTGCGCGCACTTCGTCTTGCTTCAAAGGTTGCGGCTCCGGCTCTTGAAGCACCTCATTGAGCAGTTTGTCAACCTTTCGCTGCTTCCGCTCCTGTGTTTCACTCGGTCGACGTCGATAGATGAGCCACTCCGCAGGGGCTTTCAAAGCAGCTCGGACTCTTCCGGTTGTACCACTAGAGCGACCGGAACGTTGGCTGAAGTTGTCATTCTGAAGCAATTGATCCAGCACGGCGACTGCGGTGCTGGTGACACGCTTGCCTCCATCCTCCCGTGCTTCTGCTTTCCCGGCGTCATCATTCTGGCGTCGATCTTCCAGGTTGTTATTGATCGTTAGTTTTCGCTTGGGCGATGGACGAGGGAGGGCGGAGGTGATATCTTGCCGCGCGGGTCCAGGCGTAACTCCGTCTAGACCATCGTCATCGATCTCTGGTGAAGCTAACGGATCTGGGGATTCTTCTTGACGGGCTGCCAGCTGCGCGTCGATAGCTGCTTGCACCTCAGCGTTGCGCGTTTTCAGGTGGAATCCGTCGCGGACTGTGAAGCGTCTTCCCGTAGACGAGATGATAGACGAAAGGTGGTCCGAAGATGTCTGCGCTGACGGCGGAGTGAGCCCCACATGCTTCAGTGATACTTGGTCTCCCCCGTGGCCGTTAAGGGTCATGCTGCAGTGCTGCAGAGCAGTGTCGATGTGTACAACGTGCGAACTAAAAGTGTCGTGCTCCGATATTTTTGCCGCCGACGCACAGTATTGGTTACCTTTTGGCAGTCTATGACGGTAAACCACGGTGGTTTGAACCACATCACGAAATGCATGGAGACTTCACATCTCTGCGTGGATTTTGACTTTACTTGCGAACTCGACCTGCGGCCGCACGTCTTGATCTCGTCGCTTAAAGCAAAGGCACACGGTCCCTACAATGAAGGCGATCTACAATGCTCAAAATGTGGCACACGAGACGTTAGTACGAAGACAAGCTCATGGGAGGGAAAGTGAACGCACCGGGAACGCCACAAATGCGAGTACAATGGCGCCGATAACTTCCACCTGCAAGCTCAGTTGTCTCGAGACGAAGGCCGCGCATCCGCGTGAAGTGGCTGTGACGGGGTTCTTTCCGCAGGTACCGCTAGGTAGAGCAAACGAGCACGCACCCTTGCACTCTGTCGTGGGCAAGTACAAGCCTGCAGTACTCGAGCAGACTTGGCGCTCTTCATTCCAACTGGGAACCACCGCACTTGGCCGCGAGCTGGGAAACGAACTTGTATCGGCCGTGCAATGTATTGGCAGTCCGTACCCGCAGCAGAAGTTGTCGCGTTGTAGCTCCAGGACCATCGCACGGTACGAGCTCGCCGAGTCGCTACCCACTGCGCTTTTGACGTAGTAGGCCTGCCACACGAGCATCGCACCGGCAAACTCGTCGCTTCGGAAAAAGTTCTGGCACGTCCGTTTGTCGGCATCACTAAGTGCTTCATATTTCCCCACCGTCAGGCAAGTAACCTGAGCGTCGTAGCTAAGCGCGAGGCTGGGGGCTCTACTAGCCGCAAGTGCGACCCCACCCATGACAGTTTGGAAGAACACGAGGAACACGAGCAAGATCACTTGCACGAGGAGAAGACACTTGTTCTTTGTCCGAGCGGTGGCAAATCCAAGCAACGCAGCGAACGAGTAGAAGACGCCCGTGAAAATGAGACCGCCGCCCACGTCGCGAATAGTCAAGCCCAGAAGTTGGTGATAGTGCTCGTTGTCGACGAGCAGAGCTCCGAGTACAACAAGCAGAATCATCTGGATGATGCTGTAGCAGCCTGAACCGGCCATGAACTGGATGAGGCTCTCCTTGTGGAACATGGTAGAGCGAAGGCGTCCTGCCCTGGCACCAACGCATTGGGTAGAACGGATTTTCCTCTCCAGCAAGGGCTGGGATCTTGCAGCGACAAACTACACCCGTATTTTTATCAAGCTTTCTGGGATGCTGTGTCGCTACGCTTTTAGAGTTCAAAAGCGGACTGAGTGCTTAGTTCCCAATTCGCTGCCTCGACAATGAAGGGCGAGTATGCCGCACCGGATACGGACTCGCCTGCACGACTGTCGACGTGGCAATTGCGGTTCGGCAAGAAATCTGCGTCAAGGTCGCAACATCGGCCGAAAGAGTCGACAGAAATCCGCTACCGTTCACCTGCTCGATCACCTTCAATTGCCGATCAACTGTTACGTGCACTGGATGCGAAACCCAAGGAGCAGGAGGGACTGAGTCGCGAGTGTGTTGATCAGTTAATCGGTCGGCGGAACGCTTTCGCCGCGGAGCCAGAGCTGCGACTTCGTAGTCAAACGAGACAGTCGGAAAATGACGGTAGCCCTGAGCACGACCACTACAGCCACGAGGATACGGCAGCTGAAGCGAAGGAGATCCTTCGCGTTCGCTTCCAGATCGAGAACCAGGCAGATGCTTTGCGCCAGACATCGGGGCATCAGAAGCAGCCAAAACGCAGAGGAGAGGCCAAATACTCGACTGCAACACACTCGAGTACTTCTAAGCGCTCTTCAAGCAAGTTGACGCCGCAAACAGGTTCAAGGCTGAGTCACACGTCAGCCCAGGAGAAGAAGCCTCGGGTGCGGCTGATGCAATCTGCAGACAACAATCAGAAGGCTGAAACACTACCAGCCAAAGATGAAGCAAAAATGCTACGGAAATCCACACATAAAGCGTCCTTGACCGGTATCTCGAGCAAAAAGCCGCATGTACGTCATCTCCCGCCCCGACAACTCCCAATGGAACGCCGACAGGAGCTCCTTCAACAGACCCGCAACGATCGTAAACTTAAAGCCGCTGAAGCAAAAACACTACTACACCTACGCCAGCACGTTGCGGTTGACAACAATAAGGAAGATATTCAAGAACAGCGTCGGCTAGAAGAGCAGATCGAGCGCCTCAACGTGGAGAACCAGCAGGCCGTCGCGCTTGAAGAGCGCTTTCAGCGTCGAAAAGAGCGGTTAAAGACACTTTGCGCGATTTTTGGCGGTTGGCAGCAGTATGTGGACAGCCGACGAGAACAAGAGCTTCGAGTGGTGGCTGAGTTGCGGTGGCGTACACTAAAGAGCATCGTAGCAAACTGGAAGCGGTATACGCATCGACAGAGGCAGATCAAAGCGGCAGATGAAGCACGACTGGAATTGCTTCGAGAGCAGCAACTAAATGACCAAGCTGCGGAATTCCATCGCGTGAAGTGCCTACCGAGGTGGTTTTACCAGTGGGCAGGAGTTGTGGCTCATCAAAAGGAGCAGCGAGCGGCGGATGTGGCCGCAGAGAGGCGTAAAGCTCAATCAGATTGGCTGATGGAGAGACTGCTGCGGCAGAAATCACCTATAGACGAATGTCAGGGCGAATCTGATGAAAAACTGAAGAGCAAAATCGCTGTTGGACGTATCGAAGAACAGCTTCCTCAAACGACTACAACTGAGTATGCCCCACGAGTTATTAAACGCTGTCGGAGTACCAAGTTATCGGCTCGGTTCCGTCAACGAGCTACGCAGCAAGAAGTTCCAACCCCACGCAGTGGCGAGCCAGCCGTACCCGTTGGCACTGTAACCGGGCTGCCTCCTCCGCCGCAATTTCCAGGCGCAACGTTGACCCGAACAACAAAGCGGGTTGATAAGGTCTATAAGGCTATGGAGCAGCGTGCAATTGAGCGGAAACAACGGCGGGAAGAACTCAAGCGTAGGTACGACGAGCTCGAGCAGATGAAGCGCAAGGAGCAAGAAGAGCAGCGCGCTGCTCGTGAAGCAATTCTTCTCCAACAACGGGTAGAGGAGAAGGCGCGAGTTCGAGAGCGCAAACTAGCAGAAGCTCGTGCTCAACAGGAGAGACAAGACCAGCGCGACCAAATGCTCGCTCAACTTCACAAGGCGCACAAGCACAACCGCCGGCGTCTGCTCTTCTTCTACGCTCTACTGCCGTGGAGGAAGCACCACGCGCTTAGCCAGCGAGTTGCGCGCAACGCCACCCGCTGGCACGAGCTTCGCACAGTGTATTCTCACTGGGGGCGATGGCAGGAGTTTGTGCTCCTATGTCGTAAACGTCATCGGCGACGAGAACGAGCGCAGATGGAAGAAGCAGCGAAGCACCACGCGCGTTCACTGCAGAGACGAGCACTGTGGGGTCTGATGCGCCACCACCAGGCAACGGAGGCTCGTGCACTCGCCGTGCACCGCCATAACCAATGGAACTCGCTGCAACACGCTTGGACACACTGGTACAAGCGCCTTGTAAGTGAACGCACCTGCCAACGGAAGGTAGCTTTGGAGGCGGCGATCAAGCTGCAAGACGCGAAGCTCCGGCGTATTTTATCTCAGTGGCAGAAAGCCACGTGCGACGCCAAACTGCAGCAAGAGCTGGAGCGCGAGAAGCAGCAGTTGTGGCGCAAAGTGCGCGGGTGGCTCGATGAGGACTAAAGACGAAAGATTTACTGATCCTTTGACAACTTCAACTTGATTGACCAATGGTTGGTTGCCATTTTCTTGATTACACCGTGAAATGATTGCTCCTTCGACTGGTGAGAGGGACTCGGTGTGGCAAAGATGTCCAGAGTCACTTCGGCGAGCGTAAAGGTATCAAGGCTTGAGGCATCACGCAAGGACTCCTCCACCCACTAGAAACTGCGCGGGGCTGCTATATAGACTCTACAGAGCAGCTACGACTCCTAGGTTGATCGTCCGATTTCCTTGAGCGTGCCTGAAGCAGCAGGTTTGTGGTAACTCTCACCCTATCTGAAAACTGCATGGGGATATGCTCGTCCAGCCTTTTCCGGCGATAGCAAGAACCGGCCGCAGATACCAAGATGCTGCATGAGCCTTTAGTAAAAGACCCTCTCCGTCACGACAGACTAAGCGTGAGCCGCTCTCCAGCCTGCGGGTCTGCTCACTTCCGCTTTTGCCACCGACCAAGCAACGCCGCCCTCCAATCGCCTCGCAACGATGGCTCCTTCGCTCGTTTCCTCGCTCTCGGCTGCTGCTGTGCTATCTGGCGCTGCGCTGCTGGCTGGCGCGCACCAGGTCGTACTGCTGCCCGCACCGACCTACACCACGGACGACAAGGCCACCAAGTACGCGCCCCTCGCCTTCCTGGAAGACCAGGGCTTCGCGACGCAGGAGGACTTCACTGCGTGGCGTACAGACAACGGCTACGACTCGTTGCGCGCTTTCAACGACGGGGCGTCCTACACTGTGGCCGATGGCGCCGACTTCACCTGTGGCTTCACCAACACCAACGGTGAAGTGCAGCCCATTCCGGACGACAACGCTATGCGCTCCACAGGCTACACGCACGACGGCCCGTGCGAGGTTTGGCTCGACGACACCATGGTCATGCAGTACGACAACTGCCACGAGTCCATCAGCGGCAAGGACTACACCATCGACTACAGCTCGTGCACCTCCACGTGCACGCTCTACTGGTTCTGGCTGGGCGTGCGCTACCTCAAGAACGAGTACTCGTGGCAGATCTACAAGGCGTGCGTACCGCTGTCTACGTCGGCCCGCCGTCTTGAGGGCGCGACCAACGAGTCGGCGCGTCTCGATTTCTAAAGTGCCTTCAAAACATCAGAAGAGATGAGGACGATGGTTTCCCAGCAAAAATGTAGTTGAGTGGGTGTGTTAAGTGTCGACCGAAATGCACGTAAATGTTCTGTCACTCCCGAATCTGTAGTCATTCATGACTTTTTCATGACGTACAAGGTGGATGTACTAAGTATGTGTACTTGTCGATTGCCAGAGGTTGTTCGCCTTCAGCAGAATAGAACACCTGCAGTCCACGCGCAGATAAAGTTAGTGACCTCCTCTACATCACGGGCGCAAGTGGCCATGTGCGGCGGCGCAAGCATCGTCCGAACCACCTTGCCAAACGCACCTCAACGATTCCAGCAGACTCAGCTCAACAGTAAGGGCAAGCAAGAACAAACAGCAAAACCAGGACTGATACGCTTCGATTGACTTCAAACAAGTAACGCTACGACCGCTTCAGGATCGTGAACTTCGAGTTAGCCTTAGAACTCAAGGGCAGCGGACTCGTTGGCCGCGGCTTCGAGCCGCCTGGCCGACGTGGACAGCGGCACGCACGCCTTGTAAACCTGCCACGAGTATTCGTTCTTGAGGAAGCGCACGCCCAGCCAGTACCAGCGCAGGGTGCAGGAGCCCTTGCACGAGCTGTAGTCGAGGTCGTACGTCTTGCCGCTGAAGGTCTCGTGGCAGTTGTCGGACTGCAGCACGCGCGTGGTGTCCAGCCAGACCTCGCACGGGCCGTCGTGCGTGTAGCCCGTGGAGCGCATGGTGCCGTCCGGAATGGGCTGCGCGACGCCCTTGATGTCGGTGAATCCGCAGTAGTAGTCGGCCCCGTCGGCCACCGTGTAGGACGCGCCGTCCATGAAGGCGCGCAGGGTCTTGTAGCCCTTGTCGCGGCGCCACGCGTTGAAGTCCTCGACGGTCTCGTAGCCCTGGTTCTCCAGGAAGGCCAGCGGCGCGTACTTGGTGGCCTTGTCGTCCGTGGTGTAGGTCGGCGCAGGTAGCAGCACGACCTGGTGCGCGTCAGCCGTCGGAGCGAGCAGCGCGGCGCTGGAGAGTAGAGCAGCAGCCGAGAGCGACGAGAGGAAGGAAGGAGCCATGGTCGATAAGCAGTTGGCGGCGACGCGGACGAATGGAAAGTGAGCCGGAGGGAACTCGTTGCAGTCCCGAGGCGAGGAGGCATGGCCCTGGTCTGGTCCGGTGGTGTTCGGACTCCGGAGCGCGTGCCCGGACGCAGGCAAAGGACCTCGGCTTTGAAAGGTGCACCGAGTGACCGCCAGCCGGTGCCGCCGCGGATGCGAGCTGCACAGAAGCGAACCAGCGTGGTAACCGGAAAAGGAGGCGACCTCCCTCCTCTACGGACTCAACAAGTTGCGATAGTCGAAGGCAGGCCTGCTTGCAGCGGGTGAGCTGCTTCTGCCTCCGTGCGCTAGACATTTACTGGTCATGCTTCGCTCGCTACTTCTCAAAGTGACGTGGCCGCTTCAAGCGGAACTCCTTCACGTTCAAGTTCACCTTCGAACAGAAAAAATATGTAAGTCTCAGGAACACAGTTTTCAACATGCTCTTCGCCTGCATTTCCACTGCAATACGAGTTCATGAAAATCCACCAAAGTACTTCAGTGTGCTTCAACGCTGATGGCATCTTTGCGTTCAACCACCAAAGTCTCGCGATCGCTGATCACCGCCGCACCGAAAGGCGCGTCTCCTGCGATCACGACGCTGGCCGCTATCCTCCATCTGTTGTCGGTGCAGCGCCGAGGACATCGGTGGTCGACCAGGTTGCGAAAGTTCACTTCGCGCGACTCGACAATGGAGATCGATGTAATGGAAGTGTCCGCTGCAGTACAGTCGCCAGGTGCTGGATGCAAGTAGAGGTGAGTTAACGCGACCTTCATGCCATCATCGAGAGGGGGTTCACGTAAGCGAAGGCGAGCTTTTCCCAAAACCAGTACCAGTCCCAAAACCAGCAGCAGTAGTAATCCGAAGTAGAGTGGACCACTTGCACTGGTACTGGTTTTGGGAAAAGCTCGCGTTTGAAAGGCTCAACGACAATGGCGCACTTCCTGCAGCGAGCAGGACACGAGAATGAGCGAAATTGCCAGGTCTAAAGTGGTAACGAGCGTGTGCCGAGACGCGCGCTCCTAAACGCGGAAAGTGTATGTTGGAACTCGCACACGCTGTGTGCGATGGTACGGGCGGTTGCGATCGGTTGTAGGTAGTCGCAGGCTATGGGCTTCCTGACCTCATTGAACTCTATTTCGCTAACAATTCAAGGGACTTCGGGAGGTGGTACGACGCCTACAAGGACGAATTCTCGTTTGCGGATCGGGAGAAGCGTTCCTACGATGCCATGCTACGGATGGCTCGAGCGGAGGTGACCAACACGTGACCCGCTCCCACGCCTTCTCAATCCACGTAGATGCCTGCGAGGCGCGGTTCAGGGCTCGTAGGGAAAGCCACCGCGCATTCCGTAGATGGAGGTGAAGAATGTCTTCAAGACAGCTACTTAAGTATGTGATTCGTTTCGCCTCTACAGCTCTAGCTAACCAACAAACGTGAGCTGCGAGAAAAGAGCTCATCGATGGCGAGCCTTCTGCCGCGAGCACCGGGAAGAACACATGTAATATGAAGAGCTCACTACGAGGTAGATGAAGATGACAAAAAGCTTGTGATATATTTTTTTCATGAGCACACGCAACGCATAACAGACAAGCGGCAGCAGCTCACGCGGTCGCCGTCTTGCTGAGCGCGACGCAGTTCTTGTAGACCTGCCACGAGTAGGCGCCCTCGACGTACTTGATGCCGAGCCAGTACCACCAGAGCGTGCACGAGTCTCCGCACGCGCTGTAGTCGATCTCGTGCTGGCCGTGCGGGAACTGCGTGTGGCAGTTGCGGCCAGCAGCCACCTTGGTGTCGTCCAGCCAGACCTCGCAGGGGCCGTCCAGCGTGTAGCCCGACGTCTGAAAGGAGCTGTTGCTCGGGATGGGCTGCGTCTCGGTCTTGGGGCTCGTGAGGCCGCAGTCGAACAGCGCCTCCTCCGTCACCTTGTAGAGCGACTCGTCGTCCAGCATGGCGCGCAGCGACGCGTAGCCGTGCTCCTGCATCCAGCTCTGCGCTTCGATGCTCGTATTCACGCCCTGCTCCTGCAGGTAGGCGAGCGCCATGCCCTGGAAGTCGAGGCCGTCCACGATGAAGAAGGGCGGCGGGTGCTGCACGACCTGGCCCTCGCCCAGGCCCGGGTCCAGGCCGGCGACCGACGCCGGCAGCACCAGCGCGAGGAGCAGCAGCAGCAGAGGAGACGCCATCGATTCACGAATGCCGCTCGCTGCCGGAAGAGTGCAATGTGGGAAGACGCCGCCCAGATGGTACGTGTCCGCGGATAATTGGCTAGTGCGACCGATCAAGATAACGCTGCGTGGATAAGATTATGTAGAGCGTAGCCTAGTGACGACTTCAGCCTGTGTAAGTTTGGAGCTGCCTGTGTAGGCGTCTGCATACCACAACTGGCATCTCGTTTCATGTTTCAATGTGCATTCTGCTTTGGAAGCAACGTCCCGCTCACTCGATTGACATCCTCAAGTCACTCCACTCAACCATCGGCGAGCGAAACGAGGAAGCAGCGACTCATGACGTGGGCGACTCTGCTGCGCCGATCCTCGGCTCGATTTCCCCTCCCGCTAAGGATTTCTGGAAAGAGCGTCATTACTCAGCGCCAGCCTCCCGACAAGCCAGCCGAAGCCTCTCGAAAGAAGCCTACTACTCAGCGGCGGCTTGGCCTCCGTCAACTGTCTCCTCTCCCCCTCCTTTCCTCCCTGCAAGCAACTACCGCAGACTCTGCTCAGCTCAGCGTCTACCACCACTACTGGTAATACGACAACTTCGCACGCGAGTCCGGCTTAGCTACTTGCAGGGTTGGAGGAAAGTAGGGGGGAACTTAACCTCAGCAACCCCCGCCAGTGGTGGTGCCACCACTGCTCTTGGTGATCTCCAACGTCGTGAACGTCTCGGCAGTCGTCGGGTGGATGCCCACCGTGTCGACCATTTGGTCGTACGTGAAGCCCAGCTTCATGGCCAAGCCCATGGCCTGCGTCACCTCACCTGCATTCGGTCCCAGGTAGTGGAAGCCCACCACAAACTTATCGCGAGTCTTGTCGCAAATCACCTTCAGGTAGCACGACTCAGCCGCCGTGCGCGTTTCCTCCGAGAGCGACCACTCGAGCGGCACGAAGTTCTTGTGGTACACCTCGATGTTGTCCTCGCCGTAGCGCTCCTTGCTGTCCTCCTCGGACAGTCCGCAGCACCCATACTCGATTGGGGTGAACACGGCCGTGCAGATCTTGTCGTAGTCCATCTGCGCCGTCGAGTTGTTGTACAGACGGCGCGAAAGCAAGCGGCCGGCCTGGATGGCCACAGGCGTCAGCTCCGGCGCATCGATGACATCGCCGATCGCGTAAATGTTCGGCGTCGAGGTTTGCTCGTTCTTGACCCAGATGCGGCCCGTCTTCTCGTTCAGCTTCACGCGAGCCTTGTCGAGGCCGAGCTTGGCAACGTCCGGGTCGCGACCCGTGGCATTCAGCACCGTATCGAAGGCTTCCTCACAGCTCTCGCCGTCCTCGGTAGTCCACTTGACCAGCAGCTGGCCGTTCTCCAGCTTCGTGATCGACTGCGGGACGGTCTTGCGGATAAACTCGATGCCCGACTGCACTTCCATGTACTCGCCGATCTTGTTCGCCATGTCCTGGTCGAAGCCGCGCAGCAAGATAGAGCGCACCATCACCTTGACATCGTAGCCCATGCCCTTCAGGAAGCCAGCGCACTCGAGTGCGACGTACGAGGCGCCCACAACGAGCGTCTTGCCCGGCTCCTTCTTCTTCATCCAGAAAATGTCGTCACTCGAAATCGCGTGCTCCCCACCCGGGCAGGTCAGCTCCTTCGGCCGGCCGCCAACCGCGATGACGACATCGCGCGTCGTGATCTGCTTCGTGCCCTTCCGAGGGTGCCACAACTCGAGCGTGTGCGCGTCCACGAACGACCCGAGGAAGTTCTCGTACTTGACGTACTTGCTGCGTAGCTCCACCTTGTACTTGAAGTTGATGCCCCTGATGTAACCGTCCACATTGGCCACGAGCTGCTTCCAGCTGAAAGTCGACGCGCTGCCGTCAGCAGACGCAATGTTCCATCCAAAGTTCGCACTGTCGTGGTGCATGAGCTCGCCGATCAAGGAGCTCTGGTGCATCAGCTTCTTCGGAATGCACCCGACGTTCACACACGTGCCGCCGAGGCCCCAGGACGTGCCCTGCGGCGACGGTTTGACGTAGTCCAGGACGCAGACCTTCTGGCCGAACGAGGCCGCTTCCTTGGAGCAGGCCAGGCCTCCAGATCCACCACCGATCACCACCAGGTCGTAGTCGTAGCTCGTCTCCGCTTCATCTACAGCCGACGGAGTCTCCGCCACTGCAGGGACAGGGGCATCAGCCACTTCAGCGGTCGACATAGTAGCACTGGGAGCACTTTTGTCCTCCACCTGCTGCTGCTCACTTGGGGCCGCGCCTTGGGGCTTGCCGACCGCGATACCAGAGCGGAAGAAGGCCAGCAGGTCGTCGCAGCCGCCCACGAACGTCGTAGGGTTGCTGCTCCACACAAAGGGCGACGTCACGTGCTTTACGGCCTTGGAGTCGGCTCCAAAGCAGGAGGCGAAGTCGCCCTGCGCGACGCTGAGCCAGTGCTTGAAGGCGTCTCGGTCCTCGAACGGGTGCGCCTCGAAGGCCACGCTGTCCGGGTACAGCATCTGCATGGCCGCCGCCACCTCCGCGGCCTTCACGAAGGACGGGCCTGCACAGATAACGCATGGATAACTGTTAGAGAATTCTGGACTCGTACTGCCTGCACAGCAAAGCAAGTGCGGGACGAGCCACTCACACGTTCTCCAGCCAGCGATGTGGAAGACTGCCACGGACGAGTCCGGCGCCGGCGCCAGCGTCTCCGCTAGGCTGCAACAAGAGAAAGGAGGGGGGGGCAAAAGGTCAGTCACGGTATCAGAAGGTCATGCAGACGCGCAGGCAGCAGGCAGAGAGGGAACGCACTTGACGCCCGACGCCATCTTCTTGCGCTTGCCCCCCACTGCGTCCATGCACAGGACGCCGCTAAGAATGCTGGAAAATGTATGGGGCTTGTTTCTACCAATAGAATGACAGAACGGAACTTAGGAGGAAACCTACGAAACAATGGGTGCCTCGATTCAGTATTAATGGTTTAGAGTTAGCTCGCAGCACCAGGCAACGCACAGAAGACACGAACAGCCTAGCCTAGCTTCGTCTAAAACGGCCACGCCTTGTCCAGCAATTCCTCGAACACGCCGTCCTGCAGGGGCATCTTGACGCCTGCCGCGTTGAACGGGGTCTCGTCCCAGTCCGTGTGGTTCAGCGAGTACCGCGCCAGCTTGGAGAGCTGCTCCCACGTAATTAGGTCCTGGAACTCGCCGGCGTCTTCCGTGAGCCGCAGCGCCGTGTTGCCGAGCAGGTGGTCGTAGTAGTATTCGACCTTGACGCTCGAGCCGTCGACGTACCGCGACTCCAGGGGCGTCTGGCTAGAGTAGCCGACACTCGCGGACATGGAGGTGCCTAGGATCGTCGCGTTCTCCAGGTCGGGGTTGTCGATCCAGACGATGGCGTACTCCCAGTTGTGCCGGTGTCCGAACAGTCGAAGGATCAGCGGCAGGGGCACGGCGCCTCGGCCCTTGGGGAAGTACCAGGCGTATATGATGGCCCACACGTCGTTCACCCAGCCCGAGCGAGCGTACACCTGCGAGCCAAACTTGGAACCTGTGCACTCGCCGTCCTGCGGCCCGCCCCACTTGAGTCCGCCGCTAATGGAGCCGTCCTTCTGAACGGCGGGGTACGGGTGGCACCCGTCATCGATCTTGAGCTGCGGTTTGAACCTGACTGCGGCCTTTTCCGAGACGGTGACGGGCTTCGGCTGCGGGAATGGCCGCACCAGGTTGTGGTTGATCACCTGCGCCTGTGCCGCAGCGAACGACGCGAAAGCGGCCACGATGAGGGCGATAAAGTTCATCGTTCCGTCCAACGACTGCGCAGCCAACGCACGGTGAGCGCTGCGCAGGAAAATAGCTGAATGAGGCGCCGGTGAGACTTCGGACATGCTCTTGCCTGTGTACGGGCCGAAGTCGCGCTGCGGTTGACGTTTTATGTTGGAGGTAAGGTTTCAAGATCATTTTCCGAGATTTGCTTTTTTCGCTGACTCGCTGCAGGGAATTCAAACCGTGCGCGGGGCCAGCTTTGATGGAATCAAGCAATGCTTGACAAGCATCTCACGCTCTGCGCAGCGACACCCGCTCGGTACAATAATGTTTGTTTCTTTGGTTTCAATACGGGATACTGAGGTAGTGTTACTTCTGTCAATGTAGTTCACGTTTGACGTACCTAACTAACGAGAAATGGAGTTGGCTCTCTTGCAGGCTGCAAGTTGCAGCAGGTATAATACCTGTACGCGACTCATTTACTGTACGAAGCGCAACATGAGGTCCATCAGTGTGAACAACGAGTCTTCGGTGGGCCTCTGATGGATTTGAGACAGTGAGAGATTGAGTTCCCGTGCCATTTCGCCCGAGCTGTTTCGATGGGGCCATACGGACGGGTCATGTATTTGCATATTCTTCTTGGTGTTCAAGGCGCTTTCTTGTCTTGAAGACAGACAGACACATGAGCACGATTCGTCATGCCGTGAGGTCAAGCAACTCGCGGCACGATGTCGCTGCACGACTGGAAAATCGCTGAGCAGCTAAGCTTACCTGTATTTTAAAATTGATGAATCCGAACCTGTTTGGATCAGTCACGGCTGGTACCAACTTCGCACATTTCGCACGGCCAATGCCAAGATCCTCACATTGAGAGCCTCAATTTTGCCATCGGAGAAGCTATGGCCCGCATTGAAAAACCTTCAATGCGGTCAAAGCGCTTCTACACGCACGCCAACAATCGAGCATTGCTGACTACTTACTTATTTTACTGTTCATGAGATTATCGAGCTGAGCGTCAAGGAGGCAATGCGTTCAGCCGACTAAACCAAACGACAATACAAAAAAAACGTCGGGTAGATAATTAAGATGGTCGTTTGCTTTGCTGCCGAGCTGGCGTCTATGCTCTCCAACTGTTCGTTCGTGCTGGACGTTCTGCTCTCCAACTGTTCGTTCGTGCTGGACGTTGTGCTCTACAACTGTTCGAAAGCATCAAGACGTGGATTGATCGACCGATGGCGGAGGCGGCGCGCGAGCTGCGCCCACTGTACAAGAAGCTGCTGCGCCTGGCGCAGAGCCTGCCGGAGCCCAAGCGGGAGCAGTCGCTGGACCAGATCCGGCGCGAGTTCCGCAGCCACGGAGACCTGACGGACCCCGAGGGGTGCGTCCACGTGGTATCCTGTCCGTCGTGTCCAGCAGTCTAATCACTGTACTGCGTTGATGCAATGTCTGTCTGTGGCTGCAGGGTGTCGGCGCTGATCCAGCGCGCGCAGTCGTCACTCAGCTACCTCAAGATCGTGACGCCGCGGGGCGAGTCCAACACGGGCGTGCAGCGCTTCATCTACCGCAACGGGCAGCGCGTGAACGCCGCCGAGTTCGAGGCCAAGGGCGAGGAGAACGCGCGCTACAAGACGCAGGACATCGAGGCCGGGCTGAAGCGCCACCACCAGCTGCTGCGCCGGCAGTACTTCATGGACCGCAAGAGCGGCCCGCCCCGCCCCATTTTCTAGACCAAGCAGAGCAATCGAGACTGACGGAATTATTATGTGGGAGTGGATGGCTATGCAAATGCAGGGGTTTTTGGCTTGACGGCGCGCGTGTTGGTTGTGAATGTGAGTGTGTGTGTTGTTGTGCGCTTCGGGGCGTCTCTAGAAGAGTCTTGGGCCGGAATCGAGCGCTGCCGAGGCCTGTTTGGTCTGCTTCTCGACGCGCGCAGTGACGTTCGAGAGCTGGTGCTCGATGCGCTCGATCTGCTGCGTGCCTCGACCCGCCTCGCCGTTGAGCAGCTCGGCCTGCACTTCAAGCTCGCCCAGCGCTTGGGCGAGTCGCTCCAAGTCACTGACCCCGGCGTCGTTGATGCTGTCCATGGCCGGTGGGAGACGCGGGGGTCTGCCAGACTGCTGCGACCGCTGAGGAGAGCTCGCCTTTGAGGCAGAGGCTTTAGGACGCGAGTCGTCCGAGAAGAGATGCAGAGTGGGGCTCTTGAGGCGACGCAGCAGCTTGTCCCCGAAATCCAGGTCGCGGTCGATGGCACTCAGGTCCTGCTCGATGGCGTCGAGCTTCTCGCCCTGGGTCACGATCTCATTGCAAGCCTCGCGGCCGACCTGTTTAGCCGCTTCAATGTCGCGCAGCGCGTCGGACAGGAGTTCATCCCTGCTCTTGGTCAAGGTCTGCATCTGCTTCTGCGGCGACATGTTCGGCTGGGGGGACAAGGAGATGTTGAAGCCGAAGAGGTTCTTGCGGTTCGGACTGACGCTCTGGTCGATGGCCTGGCGCGTTAGCTGGCGCTTGGCGCTCAGCGCATTGCGCGCGACTTCGAGCCACTTGTTGCGGTCGTTGAGTGTCTCGACGAACACGTCCAGTTCCACGTATCCCTTCCTGGGGGCGTGGCCCACCATCTTGAAGCCGAAAGGTTTCTCGGCGGCCCCCATGACGCCTACGACGTATTCGTGCGGCTCGATGCTCGACAAGTAGAAGCTCCCTTTGGGTGCAGACGGCTCGCCGGTCGGTGGGTGGCACGCCGCGCGGCTTTCATAGTACGACACGTTCAGGTTCGACCCATCCAGCACGAGGAACCGGACGCGCCAGGACTTGCGGAAGTGGCCTCTCTTGGTCACGTATCCCTCGCACGAGGTGGGCCGCGCCTTGTCGCCCGAAGCGGTCGCACCAACTTCGGGCACTCGCAAGATGTTCATGCTGGGCCCAGAGTGAACTACGACAATGCCGTCAAGAGGAAGTGTGAAGGTGGCGGTGATGTTGCGAGGTGGTCTGAGCTGATTACCCTATTAATACCGGGGCGGTAGCCTAGCCGTCCTAGCAGCAGCATCTCAACTCTAGGACTGGTGTGTTGGTAAAATTGGCGAGCAGATTGGCTCGCTGTACTCGACGCCACGCCTGACGCGTTTCGACTGAAGCTGTGGCGATGGAGAAGGTTCAGCAGCAGCATCACGTAGAAGATGTGGGTCGACTGCTGCTGCAGACGCAGGAGCAGCTCCGAGTCATGCGAGAGCAGATGACTGCGGCGGCTGCAGCCGTGGAGGCCAACGCATCGCCGATGCGGCACAGCGCAGTCGTGACCACAGCCGAGGTGCAGGCGTTCAACGCCATTTTGCAGCAGACAGAGGCAGAGCTGCGCGCCAAGGCGGAGCTCGTTCTAAACGGCATGGTCAACAGCAGCAGCAGCGCTCAAAACAACCAAAGTCAGAGCGGAACACTGCTCCCTGCCGTCACAGTCGCAGCGCCTCCCTCCACAAGACACCGCAGCGGATATGCCAAGCCCAGAGTGGCGAAAAGTATGGACGCGAGCTCAATCCCGATGGAATTCTTTCGAGAGGTGAGTCCTCTCTTGATGTGTTAAATAACCTCTTGACTGACCCTGTATGCGCAGCAATTCCGGAACAGCAGCGTTGAGGTCCGGCAGACTCTAATGCCTTCGCCCCTGCACTTGCAGCGGCATCTCGGGATCCATCACGGCCGCCTCATGCGCAAGAAAACCACACAACACTGTCGCCTCCTGCCGAGTGTCAACAAAGTCGACCCCAGTGCGCCGACGCCTGAACTGCGAGAGGAGGACGCCAAACACGGCGTACTAAACCTGGTCACACGCGGGTTTCTACCTGCATACGCTGACCTGACACCAGCCTTTGCAGGTCCCAGTGGAGCGAACGATGGATCGGGTGGTGGCGTGATGAAGCAGCGTGCGACGCGGATCCACGATCGATCAGAGCAGTCGGTTCGCCCGACGCCGTTCACGCAGTCCACGGGCTACAACCTCGCAGCGCTAAAGTTTGATCTTCGGGCGCCGTTTACGCCTCCACCTCCTGCACCCGAGTCCAGCCCTCCCGCTACTGCCACGACCAGAAGACGCAGCACCAGGAGAGGTTCAGCCGGACATGGTCCAAGCAAGGTCACGATGTCGTTCCCAGAGTCTGCTAGGGCCGACAAGAGCGGCAGATCGGTACGTCAGAGCTCGCTGGTGTCCGCTGCAATAGCGGCCTTCACGAACCAAAGCGACGACTTGGAAGACAACCGAGAGCGCTTCAGTGAGCAGCCAGATGAGGAAATCTCGGATGAGGAGCAGGAGGACGATGAGAACGAGAAGGACGAGGAGGCCGAGATGGAGGAGCTGGGCGCCAACGTCGACAAGATCCGCGGATACAACGAGCTGCTGGACGCGTACAGTCTGCACCAGTTCTTGATCCACAAGGGACGAACCATGCGAGATACACCCGAGTTTGTGTCGTTCCGCCGCGTAGCGCAGGAGCTTTGGGGCAGCGTCGAGGAGGCCCTGCGCGCGTTGGAGACTCTCCTCACGCAGTACTTCGTGCCGCTGGCGTACGCTGATGGCCAGCGCTTGTTGTCTCTCGCTTCCACCGGCCAGCCTCGGTTCTCCAAGCGCGAGCTGTTGTCCTGCATCGTGAACGAAGAGCAGGTAATGGCGGTGCTCCGTCGACCAGGACAGCGATACAAAGGCAGAGACCGCAAGCGCCGAGCTGCGACGACAATCCAAGCCTGTGTCCGGATGTGGTCAATCCGCCGCCGGTATGTGAGATCGCGCGCGAGCGACTTCAGCGCGACGAAGATCCAGCTCGCATGGCGCGCCTTCAGCTGCCACGCGGCTTTGAAAGCTCGACTGCGAGAGCTTCGGCGGGAGCAGCTTGACAACTGGGAAGCCAAGATGAACGACCTGAAGACCCAGTGGCATCAGATTGCAGGACGCCGACGCGTTGTCGTGCACGTGCCGTCCTTGTCGCTGGATGAACACTCGCGCCTTAGCGCCGAGAACTTCGCAGTGCAGCAGAACCTCCAGCTGACGCGGATATGCGCTGCAGCTCTGGACTCGAACGTGGATCTGCTTGTGTACGTGGCCCCCTTCGAGCTCACCGCTGACGTCTCGCACTACTTCCTCAAGCTGCTGCAGCTGGGCGGTCTGGCTGATAGTAGACCGCGCGTGAAGCTCGTGTTTCCAGAGCAGGCTGCCCGCTTTCCAGCGCATTTCTCGCTCTCGTCAGTCTTGCTGTACTCGCCTCACTGTCTGCGGCGCATCCGGCACTACACGGCAGGCAAAGACGCATACCTCGTGATGGGGTTGCCTGGTACAGAAGACCAGCGGCTGGCTATCGCCCTGGACTTGCCTATCCTTGGTGCACCGCCACCTCAAGCACTACCATTGCTCACTCGCTCAGGTGGCAAGCGGCTGCTCATCCGCGCTGACGTGAACGTCCCCACCGGCACTTACGAGCTCTACGACGAGCACGAACTGTTCGCAGCACTTGCCAAGCTTGCAGTCGCGCACATGGATCAGCCGAGATGGTTGCTCAAGCTCGACTACGACCCCCTTGGTGTTGGTGAAGCGGTGGTTGATCTGTCGGGGATGCAAGCGATGCGCGAGCTACGACGAGAGAAGAAGACGCCCGAGTATTGGCGCCAACCGGGACCGCGCGATGCTGCATCCAAGCTCGTGCTAGCTGAACTGGAGCGTCCAGGCGTGTTGGCGCGACTTGCGACGCCCATGCACACCGAGATCTTCCCGTCATGGCGAGAGTACACCGAAGCGATCAGCCATTTCGGCTGCGTGGTCGAAGCCGTTCCTCCCACAAGCTTCGTCGCCTCGCCCGAGACTGCGAGCTCGTCCGTGGAGCCGGCCTACGTACGCGCGAACTTGTTCATTGACCCGGACGGCACAGTTCACATCACGTCGACGCAGAATGTGCTGGCCAGTGGCGGAGGACTCAATCGGAAAACGGTGGCGTTCACGTTCCCCCAGACAGTGGCGCCGCACGAGGCGGTTAAGGTGAGTCTTCGCTGCTCCATTGTGTGTTGTGTTCTTGAGATTGACGTCGATCTATCGGTGATTTGTAGGGTGCGTGCACTGCTGCGGGGAAGCTGCTAGTGGAGACCAACGTCTGGGGCTACGTGAGTCTGGACTTCGTCGTGTTCCAGGACGACAAGAGCGGCGGCGCACCACGGCTCTGGGCGCTCGCTGTGCATCCGTTCCTGACAGACTCTGCTGCGAGCTTCGCGTGCTTTCACCTTCTCGCCCGGGGCGTGCTCGACGCGAGCTCAGGAGGCTACCGAATGGCTGCAGCAAATTCGACACTTGCGGCCGTCAATTCAGGACGAAGTGGCGGTGGGGGCACAACGGACCTGCTACTACGAGAGGCGTCGCTGGCGAAGGGGGCTCAGGCTGGCACGCCTCGCTGCTACGTGGTGTGCTCGTACGTCTTCCACCCGCACGTGACCACCATGCAGTACACTGCCTTCTTCCACGCCTGCCGACTGCATGGAGTGTGTTTCGACGTTGAGCGCACGCTAGGAACGCTCTTCCTGCTCACAGACAGTCTCACAGCCGGTGTCTTCGGCGTCTTGAGCGTTGGGGAGACCACCGACGGGGCGTTGGCGTTCATGCGCACTGCACTTGAAGTGATCGGCCGCGAGGCCGGCGCGACTGTCGAAATGGCTACCTCCCCATCTCGACCCGGCTCAGCTCGCAGCGGCAACTTCGCTCAAGTGTTGTCTGCTGTTCGCGCGTCCACAGGCGGAGGCAAAGGCGACAGACTCGGTAGAATGCGGCGACTGCGTCGATAGTGAACACGAGCCAACGAGATATCAACATCAATACTTATTTTTTGTTCACATCTGCTTCTACTCAATACGTCGTGCCGCGCTTGAGGATGCCCACGGGTTTGTAGTCGGGGTTGGCGCGCGGCTCGTGTTTGACATGTGATCGGTGGTGCGACTTGGTCGCTCCACGGCTGGTGGTGCGGGACAGGGTGGGGGCGCTGGTTGTGCCGTCCGAAGAGCTTCCGGAGTGGCCACTGCTCGATCCGCTGGAACCAGAGCGGCGCATTTGACGCAAAGCCTGGAGCGCGTCGTCGATGCTGAAGTAGAACTGCTCTTCTGATCGAGCGGGGTCGCTCAGCCACGCGCAAAGCGCTGAGCTCTCGATGCGGTACGAGCCGTGGCGAACGGCAACGAGGTCGACGAACGACCGACGCAGCATGCGCAGGTCCTCCGCAGTGAGATTGAAGTGCTCCCTCGCCTGCTCCTCCGTCACAGGCGAGTACGGGCCGGATGCTGCTCCCACCACGAGCTGGAGAAGCGGCTTGGCCTTGCCCCACACGCGCGCGCGTCCCTGGCCGAACTTGTCCTCAAAGATCTCAGCGTAGATATCGTACAGCGTCTCCGGTAGATCGTTGAGCACACCAAGTGGCACAGCGCCCTCCTTACTAGCGGCCGCCATTCCCGGGTGTGATAGCGCCTGCTTCGTGAACTCCAGGTACGCAAAGTTGCCTCCACTCTTCTGCTTCAGCATCGACTTGGCCTTGACGAAGTCGTCATCGCTGAAGTTGCGAGCGATGTCTTCGACCAGCGGAGCAACGTCAGCTACGAACGCGTCGTTCTCGGCGCTAAAGTCCAGAACAGACGACACAGGCAGACGCTTGGCCAGCTTGGACGACGGCTTGGAGGACAGCAGGAACCCCACCCACGTCGGCAGCTGAGGAATGATCTGGGCGAAGAACTCCAGCAACTCGTTGCGGCCCTGCGCCCCCGCCGCGCACTGGTCGATGCCGTCCACCATCATGAAAGCCGCTTGCACCGGCTCCTCTAGCGCGTTCAACGGGTCTACCAGCACCTTGGCCGCCAGCAGCATCGGGTCCGCCTCCTCCAGCACGTACTTAAGGTTGAGTCTGGCAAGTTGGTTCTTAAACGGTGGGTAGTTGTCCACGATTTGGTGCACCATCGACAGCAGCACGTTGCGCGGGGTGCTCTTGCTCTTGCGATCGAACTGGCAGCAGTGCGCAGCCAACATGTTGCCACGGAACTGCTGCGCCACCGTGCCACAGAACGCGCTCTTGCCAGTTCCGCCCTCTCCGACCACTGCCAGCAGTATGTCACTGCCAGTGTTGAAGCGCGAGTCAAGCCACTCCTCCACGCGAGTCAGAGCCCACGTGCGCGATCCAGGGGTCAACCCGCGCGCGTGCGCTGCAAGCTCTGAAGTAAAGTCGATAAGCGGGAACATCTCGTTGATCTGCTGCGACGTCAGGGGCGTTGAGAGAGCGTCGTCCGCAACGGGCGCCAACTGCGTGAGTCGAACGCTGGCACGAGCGAACGGAGGCGGAGTCTTCTGTACGTTGGCGCGGGACGCTGCGAGACGCTCGCGCGTGGCTGGCGACGTCTTGGTGGAAGTCTGGCGCACCAGCTTCGCGCGGTCATCAGCCGAGAGCGGGTCCAAGCTCGAGCTGTCGGTGGACGAAACGGACGGGGGGGAGCTGTGCTGCGCTGCGGTGAGCTGCGCCACCGCGCCCTTGAGCAGCGCCAGCTCCTTCAGCACGTCGTAGCGCGTCACGTGCAGCTCGTTCATGACTTCTCTGCGAATGGCCTTGACCTCCTCCTTGACCTCGAGCACCTCGGCGCGCAGTCGCTCCAGCTCTCCCTCCTCCGCGACGGCGCTGCCTACAGTCGTGGGGATGGCGGAGAAGCCGCGCGCGAAGGTCGTGCTCTGGTTGGTGTTGTTGTTCTGGCCGTTGTGGTTGCTAAAGTTGCCGGGCGTGGAGGCCGCGTAGTTGCTGGGCGTCGTGACGGAGAACTGCGAGAAGCTGCTGCTGAGGTTGTTGGTGGCTGACGGCGTCTCGGCGTCTTCGTGCAGCGCCGAGAGCGTGAGGTGCGTGTCGCGCAGCTGCTCTGTGGTGCGGTACTGCGGCACGTCCGAGGCGGCGCTGGCCGTGGAGCGGTTGTTACGGCCGTAGAACATGTCCTCGACGTCGTCCGTCACGTTGACCGTGTCGGACAGCGTGCCGCTGCGGTCGTAGCGCACGGGCGCGTCGTCCTGCGCCTGCTTGAGCCGCAGCGAGTCCTCGTCCAGCGCCCAGGCCGCGTCCTTCTTGCTGCTGCCCAGGCGGCTGCTGCGCAGCTTGTTCTTGATCCGGTGCATCGTGTTGCCCACCATCGGCTGTGTGTATTGATTGATATGCAGGGAGGACGAGAGACGTCTACTGTGGTCTATTGGTAACCCGGCCACCGCCACTCGCGGGTTCGTCTCGCTCCGGCCCGCGGAAAAGCGCAAATGATCAGAGAGCGCCGCACGCCTGCCTGCCCCGAAAAGGAGCTGGCTGACCAGACTGACTGACTGTATACAGTTTGCGGTTCTTATTATGCAACAGATGACGATCCGACGCGGACGCATGAAATGGGTGGCGCCTCCATTACAGCGGTGGAGTATCGCGGCTTCAGCTCACGCACAACGCAAGGTCTGTATGGAGCAGGCCGGCTCGGGCGTTTTCTCAACGCTGCAGTGCCCGGCCGATCCGGGACGGTGTTGGTCACAACTGACACCAAGCTTGGAGCTTTGACAACAACCGAAACGTCTAATAAATACATACCCTCCTACTACACGAACTCGACTACTCAGCCGTTGGCAACCGAAAGCTATGGGCTTGATTCAGCCCCCGAGGTTTCAGGTGTAGCCACAAACTGCTAGCCGGCTCATGCGATGCGATAGTCGCGAGTACCCGTCGAGATTTGTGGGCTGGGGCCAGCAAGACGCCACCGTCTGGATCCACTGCGGGCCTGAAGTTGAGACTGTGCGCTGCAGTGCCAGCAAAACGGACGGGCCGCACAGAGCTAGAGGGAGCAGTACCATACCATACATGCACGCCGACGCACCAGACTGTAGACCAGCTAACGGACTTCTATTGCGAGGACGGGCGTTATGGGGTTGGACTCCGGCCTCCTTCAGGCTAAATTGGCTCCTATAGTCATCGCACGCTCGCGCTCAGGACATGCCAGGCGGCGCGCGGTGGTGATGCTGCGGCTGGGGATTGCTGCTGCTGCTGCCGGCGGCATCTGGGGCGGGGACATTGGAGCGCAGCAACGACACCTGCACAGATGGACAATATACAATAATAACGGGTGAGCCACCTGGTCGCGCTTCAACTGCGACGTTACAGTACACGGATCGGCAGCTCTTGCCAGCTCGCTCCGCGCACTGCACCGCGCCGCCATTGTAGCCCCGGACAACTCAATCGATAGATCGATCGGCCGACTCACCTCCGCCTGCAGGTTCAGACACATCTGCCGGAACATGGTCACTTCGTTCTGAAGACCGTTGATAATCTCTGTTCGGTTCCACCACAGCGCAGAAACCAGGCAAAAAAATCGCACGCGCCCATCAGTCAGTCAAGCCGCCGGGCAAATCCACACAGCGAAATGGCGACCAAGCTCATACCTGCGCTGCGCTGCAATTGGTCCTGGAGACTGCGGTTTGCGTGCTGCACGGGGTCATCATCAACACGTCGCAGCACGTCAGCGCGGTTATCCACAAGGGATCCCTCCACACTCTAGCGGCCACGTACCCCCAGTTGCTCCTGCACCATTAGAAGCTGCGCGTTCTGCTGCGTGTAGCGCAGGAGCTGGTCCATCACCTCCGTCACCGCCACAGTGCGCTTCATCTGGCCGTCCACGCGCGTGATCGTGATGTGCGCCGGAGTGTACACGGCACCCAGCTCCGCCTCCGACGAAGACGGCGGTGCGCTAGCTGTGGCGGGCGCCGGTGGCGGACCTACGTTTTGTTGTTGCTGCTGCTTCTGTTGTGGTTGCTTCTGCTGGGGCTGCTGCTGCTGCTTCGGAGGAGACGCGAGCTACATCATCGTTCAATCACAGATCGCATTCGTATCCCTGTCAGTTCTCGCTCACTCAGTCGACCACCAACAACTACCCGGCGCACTAACCTTCTTCTCTTGTTGTTGCTGCTGCTGAGGTGCTGCTGGCTGGGGCTTCTTCTCGATTCCATTGGGGACTGGGGTAGTCTGAGTATATCGTCACCCGGTGTAGTCGTCAGACACAACGCACTTGATCGAAGCAACTAGAACATGCTAGAGTAGCATATCGGCTGTCGAACCCGGACTCCGATCCACTCCCGCTGGGACCTCACATTGTCTCACCTTCTGCTGCGGCGGCGGCGCCGCCTTGATCATGTCCGCCAGCGAGCGCTTGGGCTCTGCAACCTCGGGCACCTTCTCCTCGCTAGCCACTGGCTGCATCTCCTCCACCGGCGATCCGGGTGGTGTCTGCGCGGCGCCGGCGCCCGCCTTCTTCTTGCCCTTGCTCTTCTTGGGCTTGGACACCGACACGAACGCCAGGTCCTTCAGCTGCGCCGAGTCGCTGCAATGACAATGTAGCCACACATACACACACATAGAGAGACAACCAGCCACCAACAATGTCAGTCACAGCCACAGCAGCAGCAATGGAGCCCATGGAGCGGGTCCGTCATCCTACCTGTTCTTCTTCTTGTTGCGCGACTTCTTCTTCTGCTTCTGCTTCTCCTTGCGCTCCTGCTGCCGCTCCTCGGCGCTGTCGTTGTCCGAGTCAAAGTCCTCGCTCACGCGCAGCTGGCTCAGGGCCGCGAACACGCTCGGCTTGCCGCGGGTCGCCATCTCTTCGAGGGGGTCCGGTAGCGGGTATGAGCAATATCAAAAAGTGTTTGGCTGGGAGTTTATGGGCATGAAATCGCACTTAGCCGGAATATTCGCGAACCACATCTTGAATGTAGCCATCTCGCTTTTCTACACAACGAAACGATAGCGTCCTTCTTGCAGCGACAGCATGCATTGCATTGCCCCGAGGAGAGGACTTGTATGGTGTAAGCTTAAGGCAAAAATGGCGATCTTTTGGGTAACTTTTTGCAAGTTGAAGTGGGTCCGTCCGTCTGTTTGGTAGGTCACTCGTAGGTCTCGGGAAACTTGACCGGCACCTGGCGAGCCTCGTCGGGCGACCAGAGCTTGCCCCCGGCCAGCAGCTCGGTGATCTCCTGGCACGAGAGGCTCACGGACGAAATCGCCTCGAAGAGCTGCCGCGATGACGTGTTCTTGGGGAAGTTGTGCAGCAGCCTCATGATGTCTTCCGCCTCCATCGCCAGCAGCGAGTCCTGGAAGAGCGACAGAAGACCTGTAGTAGGAGGGAGCACACACGCATACACATCAGCCACACTTCGATATGGTCCATTTCATTGAGACAGATAAGGCTCACCCATGCTGGCCTGGAAGAAGAAGGGCGTGCCCAGCAGCACGTAGACGTCCCAAATACGCAACGCTAGGTCCAGCGGCAAGCTTCTTGTAAACAGGGTCAATGCCCTACACACAACGGGGACACGCCAAAAACATTAGCCTGAATAGCAACGGCCAAACACCACCAAAACGAGACGTACCAATCGACCGCGTACATCTGCGCGTCGATACCGATCTCCTGGAAGTGAGCTGCCAGGGCCGGTAGTTCGTACTCGAGGATCTGGTTGTACACCTCGATGTAGTGGAATGTCTGTTCGTGGAAACAACGTGGGTGAGTAAAGTAACAGAGATCAAATGCATGCATTTGTCTTCACGACCACGTACTCGCGTTGCTTCCAGACGGAACATGTCGAAGAGCAGACTCGAGCTCATCAGAGCGACCAGCGCCTTGAAAGCAGTGAAGCTGTCCATGTGAAAGCATAACGTAGCCGCGAGGTAGCTCATGCCCTGCACATAACCCAAGTCCGGTCGGTAGCAAATGTACGCCTCCAGCACCTCCGTCGTGCGCTCAGTACCCTCGGCTCCTGGCTGGAACAGCGGGTGGTGACCGAATGTGCGTGGCATGTCAACGTTGACGAGCTTGATGCTCCGCTCGCCGTGCGCAACAAGCATCTCTGCAATACCGACAGCATCCTGCAGCATATTTTGCACTGGCAGCACAGCAGAAGACCGCCTTGCTCTTTTCCGGTCGCTAATTTCTTTCAAGGGCGAGGTTTTACCAGTCGTCGCGACGTCCATGGCCGCTGAAGGTTTGGCACTAACCGTAGTTTGAACAGTTGCCGAGTCCTCTGAAGCAACAGGTCCTTCACTGTCCTCTGCGTTAGTCTCTGAAGCAGACGAAGCACTACTTACGCTCGACACGCTTCTTCCCGGAGACTCGAGGATGACGCTTGTGCTTGCACCAGAGCTGGCTGTTGGTGTCTCGACCACCGAGTGGTCCACATCGCGCTTCAACGACATCTCCATCAGCACAGCCTGAGCTCGAGCCTTGCAAATATTGAATAAGTCTTCGTTGACCTGCAACGTGTTTCCGAGTATCCACGCCCACGCACGCCCTCGCAGCTCCTTGGGGATGCCAGCAAAGCACAGCGCGTCTAGAAGAGGTACGTCCTCGCGCGTGCTGCCACTCGGCTGCACGAACACCTCGTCCAGCCACGTCTCCGTGAACGTCCGTTTCAGCTTTGGGAGCTGTTGGCGTCGTCTCTCTGCCTTTCGCTCTTTCGACGCTCGTTTGTGTGCCTTCTTCTGGTTGTTCAGCACCGTAGCGGCAGCCGTCGAAGTTTTCGCTGCGCTCGACGGATTCCGCCCCAGAATCGCCGAGTCCAAGACCGTGCGGTCGACGCCATCGTAGCCTCCCGACAGCAACCCACGCAGCTCTGTCACCCAACAGCGCCGCTCCTGTTCGGTCGTGGCGCTCAGGAACAGCTTCCTCGACGGCGTCTGCAGCACGAACACGTAGTTGCCCGGGTGGCGCACGTGGTTCTGGTCGTCGACCTGCCAGCATGCAGCACCAAAGTAATTCAGTGTCTACCCGTATCAAATTGCAGCGCTTCTTTATAGCGCTCATATATTGACACGCAGCCCGCGACGCACCACTTGGACGTCTCCCAGAGACAGCAGCAGCCGCGGTTTGCGCCCCGACTTGGTCGAGTACGTCACCTCGTCCTGTCAACAGTCAGCAGCAGCAGCGTCAGTCTCATCTCTCCGTCCTGCCTTGCCGGTAGCTCTGTCCGCCGCAATTCTGCATTGGGGTTTCCCGTCTATTGTCGTCAGGTCGAGGCGGTCGCTTGCCTTGGTGAGCATGAAGTAGCGGATGCGCCAGATCTTGAGGTGCTTGCTCTGCTCCACGCCAACACACACGGCGTCAGCATCCTCCCTGCTACACCATACGCAGCCGCAGATGCAGACGCCTGCCTGCTTGTGGAGGTAGCCCTGCAGCACGAGCTCGTGCGGCGGCGCCACGCTCATCGCGCCGCTGTGTCGGTCTGTTACAATGCAATGCGACTTGCAGCGCCGATTCCTTCAATGACAGCACGTGTTCGACATTTTCCCTTCCAGCCAATTAGCGGAGACCGGTACACTGTGCCCGAAACGAAGCGTTCTTGCCCGGCGTTCTCAGTCAGTCTAAAGATGCGACGGCAGGGCGTGGTGCTGACCCCCGCGCCGCTCTCCCAGTCCAGCAGCGTCCGCGCGTCCGCCCCCCCTCCCGTCGCAGCCGGCGGTGGCTGGGCGCTGCCGCCGCTGAACCAGTTCATGACGCTGCCCAGCCGCTTCCTGGCCTCCCGCTTCGGCGCGTCCTCCGCGGACAGCAGCCCCAGCAACAACAGCAGCAACATTAGCAGGGCAGACGCAGCAGGGGACGCATCATCCAGACGCAGCAGGAGCGGCGCCGCGCTCGACAACCTGCTCAACGACTCGGACGACGACTGGGCCCCGACGCGCGACCACTTCGTGCTGCCCCACATGGTGCACTTCCAGGACGTCTACGAGCGCGACGGCGGCGCGGACTCGGGCGCGGACTCGGGCGCGGGCCCCACGCAGCAGCCAGTGTCGATCGACTTGACGGTCTCATCCTCGGAGGACGAGGGCGACGACGCCCAGAGCCGCCCGAGCGCGAGCGGAGCCGATGCAGCAGACAGTGATGACATCATCGAGATCGTGGAAGTCTCGGGGGGCTCTGGGCCCCCGCCGCCGGCGCCGCTGCGACGGAAGCGACGTCGGCCAGCGCCGGGGAACGCGGTGACCAAGCGCCAGCACCTGACGGACATCACGCACAGCGCCGAGTCCACGAGCGTGAGCATGCACAACAACGAGCAGCTGGAGAAGTTCAAGGCCGCGCTCAAGTGCAGCATCTGTCTGGATGTGATAGAGGACATCACGTCCACCACGTGCGGCCACATCTTCTGCGGCGGCTGCATCCACCAAGCAATCCGCGCGAGCGGCAAGTGCCCACTGTGCCAACGTCGTTTGTACCCCAAGGACACACATCGGCTCTTCTTTTGAGGGGAGGGACGCGCACGCGCACGCGCCCGCGACGGCTGGCTTGTTCCAGGTCAGTTTATATTTTATTTCGACGAGCTCGATGGTAGAAGAATCCCGCGACTACATCGTCATCCAGCTCCTGGCGCCCACTCGCTCGCCTATTGTCGCTGCTGCTTCTGGACCGGCGCCTGTGGAGTAGTAGTCGTTGAAGTTTAGCCGGAGTAGAAAACACTACGCAGCACGCGGTAAGCAGACAGAGCACAAAAGTCAGCACATTAGAGCGGTAGCCGCTATTTACAAAACCTTAACCTCGAGTCGAGCGTGCATGCGCAGGTGTTGTAGGGAAGCTCACGTACCTCTGAAAACTCCCTCGCACTCCGATCTGCATCGCGTGAAACACTCTGTAGACGTGCGACCAGTGTACGCTGCGCGATGTCGTACTCGTCACACAGCGCGCGGATTCGAGCCTCTTCAGTCGCCCTTCCAGTCACTTGGCGGTCCAATCCTCGCACGAATGCCATCAAACTCCAAGCCGCGGCCAAGGTGCCCAGGAACGCCGAGTGAACCTGCAGCGCAAATTGTGGTGCCCCGTTAGAGTCTACTTCGTGAGCGAGATACTGAACAATATGCGATATCTTAGTGGTTGCTTACCTCTGAGGAGTCCAAGAAACAGCAGCGGAGTGCAACAGCCACGTAGTCGTCGTGGTGGCGCCGTAATTCCGTGAGCATTGTCGACTTCTGCAACGAGTGTTCAAGCTCCGACCACGCCGACATTAAGACCTGCAGCGATGCAGAAATGTTTGGTCATCATGTTCGATTTCGGGCTCATTGATCACGGAAGTAGCACGCACCTTCGTCGCAAAGGACTCGTTGAAAGCCTGGAGCAGAGCCTGCATCTTGTAGACAACACCCCCGCATAAACGCTCAAGAATCGGAGACAGATGTCCACGTTGGCGGATAGAGCGGAGGAGTGACCACACCTCCCGCACTTCCAGCGATGTCAGTCGCACATGAAGCAGAAATCGGTGCATGATCTTGTAGTGATCCAGTGATTGCGAAGTGATCACCAAGCCAAGAGGCCACTTGACGTCGTACACCAGCTCAATCTCACCAACAAGTCTCGGCACGGCTGGGGTCATCGTTAAACTGTCTAATACTGGGTTTCCACAACGAAAGACGCATGAGAACCGCACATTCAGCAGACTTGACTTTAAGAATGCGTACCTTCAGCGAGAGCAGGCGTGGTTGAGTAGTGAAAGCTCTGCACAATGGCATTCGAAGCCACAGATCCTTCGATCATAGCCAGAGTGAGAGCCGATGTAAGTCGTCCCTCAACTCCCCAATTCACTCGAGTGGTCGAATTCAAGCCGAGAAGGAAGTCACGCGCGAAGATGTCCATGCAAAGCCCTTCTGACATGAGCATCAATTTGCGCAGCCATCGAAGGTGCTCAACAACTTGCAGCGACTCACGAAACCAATCCACTGCCACTTTTTCGAGGTTGTCGGCGACAAGGCGTACAGGTACTTCAACGCAGCAGTTGACGATCGACCTGAACGAATTGAAATCATCTTGATAAGAGCCTGCTGTCTGTAGCAAGCGGATAAAGGATGAAACACAAAGAGTGTTATCTTCAGTTTTCAAACACGACACACGTATCACAGTACCTGCGTCAGCGCGCGCACCAGCACCTCAGAATCCTCTTCAGAGGTTGACTCGGAAAAGAAAGGATGGACTGGTGGAAGGGATAACCGAGTCGACGCTGAAGGTGGGTTTTCAGCTTCTCTGAGCTCCCCAGCTTCTGCTAACACCTCGCCACCGATATCGCTATCATGACTAGCAATATACTCCCCTTTTTGAGCCATATCTTGCATCACAACGTCTCCATCTCCATTGATTTCTGAAGGAGACATTGCGTGGGCCTCACATGAGTCTTCGCCATCAACCATCTCTACATCCTCGGTTGCATTTGCCAGTACAACATCATCTCCACCTTTTACTTGCACGCCTTCGTCTTGGCTGCTGTTGGTAGACTCCTCATTGATGCCACCGTACAAAGCCCCATATACGTCAGCACCGCTTCCTCCAGGTTCATTCAAAACACGGACACCAGTTCGATGAACAGTGGCGCCGGAGGGTGGCTCGTGATTGAGTACACCCGAACTACGATTCCCTGCCTCCGTGTTTACCTTCACCGCAGCTCTCCAATTGCTTTCATCAGTGGATAGCGCGGTGCGGCTGCCAGCTTCCTTGTTTACTTGTACTGACGGCCTCCAGATACCGGTATCAGAAGATACCGAGGTGCGACTGCCAGCCTCCTTATTCACTTTTACTGAAGCTTTCCAGGTACCTTCATCTGTCGATGCTGCGGTGCGCCTACTGGCATCCGTATTCACTTTTACAGACGCTCTCCCGGCACCATCATCAGTCGTGGCCGCAGTCCGAGATCCGGCCTCTCTATTCACTTTCACAGAAGCTCTCCAGGCGCCATCGTCGTTGGAACCCGAGGTGCGGCTTCCCGCTTCCTGACTTACTGTCACAGATGCTCTCCACTCTGAGGTTGATACCGAAACCGGTGGCTCGTCCGCAGTCGCTGTTGCCAAACATTTCTCTTCTTCCACTGGCGCCGACTTGCTCGCGCTCACTTCTGGCGCACTTGAGCTTGGGTCTTCGCTCTGCCGCTGTTCCCTGCCTGTCCATGTCGAACCGTCAGGCTACGGAAACATCTTCTTACCCCAAATGCGTTTTCATAAGCACCTGTTGTCCACTCAGCTATATCATCCGCGTGGAGATGCTGGAGCTGGTCCCTTGCGGTTGACAAGCGCAATGCACGATCTCGGCGCCACTTCATGTAATCATGTCGCTCTTCTGCCGCATCCATCAGCTTCGAGTACCTAAGATCAGGGAATCAATGCGAAATCATGTTAGCTTCTGGTGCTCCCACTGAAGATGTCCTCTCGCAGCGTACTTGTTCAGCAGAGCACCACGGGCGTAAGCCTCCTGATCTGCCTCAGCCCGGTTTGCTTCCGCTATTCGCATCGCATCGTCGGCTTCCTCATCTTGCACTAGCTGAAGCTTGCGTTGTTGCTTATCGAGCACTTGCTGATCCAACATGGTCTTCTGCTCCAACTGAGACCTGCGCTTCGCATCGTTCTATCGCAAGCAAGACACAGCAGATTAGTTTGAATGCAGTTGAATGTGAGTAGGCAAGCGCGCTTACCATTTCCTGCAAAATATCTACCCGTGAATTCTCGTCGGTGGAAGCACACTCGTCATGTTGCAGGCTTTGATCGGGTTCGACATCATTAGCACGAGTGTCCTTCACTGATGCAATAGCGTCAGTAATCGTGGATTCCCACTTTTCCGCATAAGCAACGGCTTTATCTCCGCGATGAAGCATGATCAATGGACTCATGTTAACCTGAGGTAGGCACAAGTGGAAGTTAGCCAAAATACAAGGGATCCTCAATCATTAAAAAAAGATACACTGTACCAGCGGATGGGACAGCGTAATAGCATTCACGCTGCGGAGAAGTGCTTGAACTTGACTCAGATGAACTACCAGTGGGGCAGTGGTTTCCAGAAACTCTGGCAGCATTTTGGTGACTTCGGTCGAAACACTTTCGCCGAATAACCCGTCGCCTCCGCCTGCGGAGGCCTTTTCCAGTAAGTTCCTGCTCCACGTAGTCACTTCAAACTCATCCTAGCATTTTCGACAAGAGCGCTGTCAGATCAGACTCCACATTCTACCCCACACTTGAGCTATTGTACGTACGAATGGATCCGTGTCCTCACGCACCCTCCCGAATGCAATGAGATCTGAAAGTGCCGCCATCAACGCTGAACACGATTTAACGAGAAACCAAGTAGCCACCTCTTGCATGCAGCCACCGGCATCTTCCACACGTAAAGATGATACGTGATGATGCAGATGGTCGAGCAACGCAATCCCACGCGGAAATTCACCTTGATGACAATTGGCACGTTAGATGTTAAAGAACTGAGCAAGCATATCCATTGTTACACAGTAGGAGCACTACCTTTTTGTAGCAGCGGCCAGAATGGGTCTTCAGCGCACGTAAACAAGTGGCCAACCCCCTCCAGGACGCGGCGCACTGTCCGGGTCTTGCATAGTAATTTTGTAACAGATACATCTTCATCCTCTTCGTCATCACCAAAAGAATCTGCACACTCTTGCGCAATACTGTCTACACATGCCTAGTATCAACACAGCGTTAGAATTGCAAGGACAACAATAACGATATCGTCGTAAAAGTATCTTACCCGGTGCATCGACAGATACATCAGGAGCGCATCGCCCATGGCCTGAAGCGTCTTGCCCCCTCGTGTGGGGTCCTGAGAATAGTAGATAGCCAGGAGCTCCAGCCGCATCATCATAGTTCCAGCCTTACAAAAGAACTGTAGAAGAAGTGCGTGTTTGCATGTCAGATCCCGCGAGTCCACAGCGTACGTCGCATTGCGTACCTCTAACAGTGATGTCGTAGCCGAAATTGTTGCGTTGCGGATCTTTAACTTGCGCTTTTTAGGCAGTTGGAACGTCGCTGACGGGAAATCCCGTCGGTACATTGTCGACTCTACCCCGCTCAGTGCTCGCAGCGAGTCCTGATCATTATTTCACGGCGGTTGTTAGTCGCAATCAAAAGCTCACCACAACGCATTGAGTTTGACGAACCTGAATTACGTCCAATTCGTGAGCTTCAAGCGGATTCCCATCCGGATGACTTCCACAATCGAAATGGGTGGGTATAGCGATATCCCTAAGCGATCTCTTTTCACCCAGAACCGGCGGCCGGCAGTATCTTTCGGAAAGCCCTACACGATCCCCCAGGTCTTCCCACGCATACGTCCGCGCTACCCACGGTTCTGTCTCATCGAATGAGCTCTCAGAGCCCCACGATGAATTTTCCGTAATACTGCTAGCTTCTCCCCATTCCGAGAGCTCCTTCCGTCCACCGCAATGCACTTGTTGAGTGCCATCGTAAAAGAAAACATCTTTGCTCGGCGACAACTGTTCTTTGGTCTCTCGAGAAGTCAGCCCCATGAGTGATGATGCATCAGTCTTCGACGCACGTTTATCACGAAGGCGTTTTCCAGCGTCATACCTGCTTCAGACACAATATTAGCCATCCAAGGGCCGTCACTTCAAAACGATCTGCTGCTATGATTTGCGTACGCTTGCGTCGACATGTCACCGAAACCATCTCGATCAGGAGGGCTGCCAGGAGATATTCCGATGAAACGATTCGGCTACGCACAAGTTCACCGTTAGTTACTCTCATCTAGCTCTTCATTGCGTTACCATTCACATACCTGTTGGATCGGCATCATGCTGAAAAATCCCTCTTCTTCAGTCGGACCTAACTGAGCATCGGGGCACCACAAGCTGGTATGCTGGTGCGAGATGCCATTGCCTAAGCCACTGAACAGGTTTTGTGAAAACAACCTAGGCAAAGCCACAACACACCGATATGATAAATAGCTGGCCACGCAAGTAAGAGCCGCGGCGCTGCTCACTTTGTCTCTTCCATCGGAATCGGTGCTTTGTTGAACAGCGCCTTGGAGCGGTGCACCAGTCCAATATCGCTCATCTGGATGCGATCGCCAATGCGTGTCTTCCCAGCACTGTGCGTCTGGCATGAGGGGCAGCGAACAACGTCAATAGCACCAGTTAGTTATGAAGCACACGAACTACACGGAATCAGTCCTGCCTCACCGCTCTCGACTTGTCAAACTCCACCCTCATAGGATCTTCAAGGACGAAGGTGTCTCCATCCTCTCCACCTGCCAGTGCCACTAGCAGCCGCATCACCTCTTCGACTGGAACTGTCCCCCACCAAGTAAACACTCACATCAGTCCCCGCTTCACTCCCCCCTTCCACCACATCGATTGTTCCCCCACCTGCAGCCTCTGTACTCGGCATCTTCTTTTGCTCCTCCACGAGGCTCATGCAACGCTCCACCGCGTCGTCCATGCGGTCCACGACGTCCGTCCTGCACATTAAAAGGCAAACCACCCTCAGAGCTGAGCCACCACCAGCGCCAGCCACCTTCATCCTGCTGCAACGTACACGTCCGCATCGCCGCCACACGCCAAAAGCTTCGCGCGCACGTCCATCAGCTCATGCTGCACGGACACGGCGGCGTCTTCACGCTGGCAACACAACAAGCTCCGTCAGCTCAGGGAGCAAAGCACACACACACGCCATTGGGCTGGACAGACGTACGGGGCTCAGCAGACGCTCGTACACGGGCAGCACGCGTCGCAGGTCGCTCCGGGACTCGCCGCAGACGCGACAGCGCAGGCGCTTGAGCAGGTCCAGCACGCCGCCGGCCTCCATCGGCTCGCGCATTTGGGTTGCGGAATGACAGTTGTACCACACCAATCGTACACAAATGGATACACTTTTCACTTCAACGTCCATTTCAACAAGACACTTGTCTCTTAATCAGCGCCGATACTAACGTGACTGCTGTATTGTAGATCGCACCAGTGTGCACCCGTGTCCTCGCCTACATGTGTTGGGTTTGGGGCGTCTGCTTTGTGATGTTGCTCTACTCCGAGACAGCCTCCGCGATGGCACGCGCCCACTGCTGTGCGAGGTTGCTGGAGTCAGTGATTCGGATCGTATCTGACCGCTGCGCAGACAGGAAGGGGCTATTAGTTGGTGTTACCAAGAGGTAGGCAAAGCTAACGGTTGCTACGCACCGATACAACGTCAAACGTGTGGGGGTCGATCTCGTTCACAGTGGTGCCAGGCGTCAGGAACACCTCGCGCTTGAAGCGGCCGGACCACGAGCTGATCACAACCAAGCGCGGGGCGTCTGTGAGGTAGAGCTGTTGACATGCACAACATGGTGTGAGTGTGGCTGACACTTTAACACGCGCAGGCAGGCACCTTCTGAAACATGGGGAACCCCACGCACCTCACGAGTCCGGCTGAACATTTTGGAGTGGACCTTGACGGTGGATTCAAACCGGATCTGCTCATCGTATGCGATGCAAGCTGGCCGATTTTTCAGCAGTGAACTGCTGCTACGCGAACGTTTGCTACTGCGTATAGCAAAACCAGCAACGACATGACGGTAAGGACCCACTGCTATCTTTCAGAACCTAGTACATCAGCCAGCCAACAGTACCTGAAATCGCTCGAGGTGCTCTCTGAGAAATCGTCCGAAAAGTACTCAGCAACGGTCCAGTTCTCCGATGCACCATCCAGCTTCGGCTCAGGCAAAACGAGCTCGGGAGGGTTGTACGGGGCAGTCTGATCGCCGAGGTCATCCCATTCGATGCCTTCGAAGAACGGGTGGTTCTGCATGATCATCTATGTTAAACCCCTAGATATTGTTGGGCAACACACGTGAGAAGAAAACGCACCTTCAGCTCGGCGTAGCCCTCTTCGTTTTGCTGTGCACCGATGCGCTCATCGGGGTCCTGTGCAATGCGACGGGGTTAACTTAAAAGATCGGTTTCCCAGGAGGAAGAGTCGGCATTTTTGCACACGAAGCAGCTTGTAAGCTTTACTACCTGCACGAGAAGTTTCCGGATAAGGTCCTGTGCAGCTTCGGGCACACTGCTTGGAAACTCGAACTCGTCGCTCGAGTGGTTGATAATCTTCAGCGCCACGTTAGAAGGAGTAGCATCAATATTGCAGGTACAATTGCACTTCTTACCACTTGGAAAGTCAGGTAATCGTTTTCACCAACGAATGGTGCTCGGCCAGTAAACATCTGTGGGCATAGGATCATTTAGAGGTTCACATCAACTGCGTGTATGCCTCGAGTTGTGGTTTACCTGGAAAATTAGGCAGCCCAATGCCCACAGATCTGCTGCTCTCGCAGCCGGCTTGTCGTGCAAAACTTCCGGAGAAACGTAGGAAGCCGTGCCACAGAACTGACACACCTCGCCACTCTCGCAGTCTTGATCCTGCATTTGTTTTTACCAGCAAATATGAGCACGGGTATACTTGCCGTCATTACGAAGCTTCAGCAGTGCCTCACCTTTGCGGAGCCAAAATCCGTCACCTTCAGATGTCCATCCTCACTAAGAATGGTAGCAGAAAACAACAATCATTAAGGGTCAACAAACGCCAACAAATGCAGCGAAGCCGTACCTAAGGAGCAAGTTGTCGGGCTTGATGTCTCGGTGGATGACATGCTGCAGCAGGATCCTTTGTAGTTAGAGCCATGATACGACACAGATGCAGGGCGTTGCCCGTTGTACCTGAGTGTGCATGTATTCAAGTGCGTTCACCAGCTCCGCCACGTAGAACCGCGTCAGCTCTAGCGAGCACGCAGTGTCCGAGACGCCGAGCTCCTGCTGCTTTTGGTACTCTTTGCTGGAAGGGGCCACGGGGCAGACAACTGCAAGTCAGGGAGCAAGTTCCATTGTATTGCACGGAAAACAACGCACGCCCAACGTGATCCTCACCTGATGAGCCCAAAGAGGTCGCCGCCGCGACAGAGTTCCACGACCAGGTACAAGCTGTGGTGGTCCTGGATTCACCCACAATCAGACGCCAAAACATGAGACGAGGAGACCAGATGGATACTTTTTGCGGTGCCGCCCACGGACGCAAGTGCAGCCACTAGCAGTCCAGCAGAGGCACGCAGCAGCAGCACAGAATCCAAGAGGTTGGTTGCCTTACGCGGAAGCTGCAGTAGAACTTGACGATGTTCGGGTGCGTGAGGCGCGACATGACCTTGCGCTCCGTGAGCACGAAGGCCGTCTTGTTCTCCTTGCGGATGAAGCTCTGGTCCATCACCTTCACGGCGAAGTCCATGCGGTTCTGCTTCATCTGCGCGTGGAAAACCTGCAGCAGCAGCGACAGCAGTGACACAACCGCCGAATAGATACATGCATACACAGACGTCAGACTCCTCTAGTCCCTCCGCGCATCATGCGAGAGACGGAAAGCGCCAGTCCCGCCGCCGCCGCCGCACCTTGGCGTAGGAGCCCTGGCCCAGCACATTGCCGAAGAAGAAGTCGCCGGCCTCGGGCGCCGCGTCGAGGTGGAGCGCGGCCGCCATCCTGCCTGGCAATATTGGAGACTGAGTTTTGACCAATGGTGTCACGATCTTTCGGCCAATCACTCGTCGCGATCTCCCCATTCCCCCTTCGCGTAGCTCCTCAGCCAAACGCCAACGCGCCCCCAGCAGAGGAAGCCCCGCCGCCCGAAGACGCCCGCGAGAGGAAGGACCCCCCCCCCCGCGCCCCACCGCCCAGGACCCGACCGCGCCGCAAGCATGGTGTCGTTTGCGTCGCCGCTGTTCTGGCAGATCAACTACCTGGTCACGAACCTCAGCAAGAAGAACTTCAAGTCCAACGTGGCCGAGCTCAACCAGGTGCCGATCTTCGCTCTGTGCGCGCTCCCCCTCTGGGCCTCCGAGCTGGCTGCTGACTGTGTCGGTGTATCTGTGTGTCTATGTCTGTGCTTGGTTGCCGGCAGCTCGTGGAACTCTACGGAGAGGACGCGCGCATCTTCCTGCTCAACTGCCTCGTCAAGGACATCGACTTCCGCGACGCGCGCGGCCAGAAGGACGCGCTCAAAATCCAGCTGCTCACGCACGAGGTCGCGCAGGCCTCGTCGCGCCCCAACTTCACCACTTTCATCTGCGAGGTAGAGGCCAGCCCCCTCCCTGTGCCTTTCTCGAAGCATGATTATTGTGATTTCTGACAATTATTGTTGTTGTTGTTGTGCTCTACTACTCTAGGCGATCGAAGGAAGCTCGCCTGATGCCGCAGCCAATGGAAGTGCCCGCCTCGTGACGGAGGAGTTCCTGCAGCTCTTCTGCAAGACGCTCAAGCTCAGCCTCCCGCAGCAGGTGACGGTCGGCCTGGCCTTCGCCCAGGGCGAGAACGCCGAGAGCTCCGCCCAGGCCATCCAGTTCCTGCGCACCAAGATCCCCGAGATCTCGTCCTGCGGCGCCAAGTTGCCGTCCGACGTGCTGCACTCGCTCGTCTTCGTGCTGCGCATGAAGAAGGAGTTCCACGAGGACATCGCCGAGACGGACTCGTTCCTCGCCAGCATCTCGTCGGCGCACCCGAACGACATGGGCTCGCTCGAGATGGCGCCGCTCACGATGGGCGACCCCGAGCACGTGGACTGCGAGCCCGTGACGGACTCGGACGCCCTCAGCAAGCTCATCTCGGACGTGTCGTCGAGCTGCCTGTTCTACGAGCTGATGGAGGACGTCGGCTACTCGTGCACGTCGTCTCCTCAAGCCTTCCGTACGCTGCTGGCTGAGGCCGGGCTTGCCAAGGCGCCCACGATCCCGCCGGCCCAGGTCGCGGGTATGCTGGCCATGCTATCGCGGACCTACACGGGATTGGACGCGGAGAACGGCGCAACACTGATGGCGAACCTTACGATTGACTTCGAGGCCACCGCGTCGGACTCGGCAGCCGCAGCCCCAGTGCGGGAAAACTGGGACCTCGAGGTTATCGCAGATGTGCTGCAGAAAGACTACGGCTCCATCAAGTGGACCAAGGTGGCGGAGAAGCTGGACCGCGCCGACCTGAACATCCAGAATGCGGCCCAGCTGCGCGTGCTCATCACGGCGTTCCAGCGGTTCTCGCAGACCAAGTTCCGCGTGACGACTCTGCTCCGACCATGGAAGAACAGCCGCGCGCACATCAGCATCCTGAAGGCGGCGGTCGAGGCACCGCCCGAAGTGCTTTCGTTCTCAGAGTCGCCGCACAAGCTTGCGCCCTTTGAAGGCGCCGATGCGTCGGCTGTCCCTAAGAACGGTGTGTGGTTCTCGCTTGATGTTGTGGAGACGCTCCTACAAGTGTCGGAGCAAGACTGCTACGGCGACGTGCGCAAGCTGCTGGACGGAGCCATGAAGACGTGCCCGGATGTCCTGATTGCCAACTTGGCGCAGGCCTCGCCCCGCTGGAATGCGCTCCGCGACGACATGTTCTCGGAGCTCTTCAGCACGTACATCATGGGCCGCCCCAACGCGCCGCTCATCATGCGCCACTTGTGGTCCGTGGCGCCCAAGCTCGTGCTCTACGCGAGCGTCAAGTGCTTCTACGCCGCCACGGCGCCGCACATCGTGTCGCGACTCTTCGCGCTCTTCCGCAACACGGGCGACGCCTTCGCCTCCGCCATCCACTCGAACTACTTCTCGTTCGCGCTCGCGCTGGCAACGATGGGGGCCAACCACGACGTGCTAAACTTAGAGACGTGGCTGGTGGAGCGCCTCGCATCGCAACGGACGGCGTTTGCGACGTCGTGCCTAGCGTTCGTGCACCGCAACTACGCGCGCGCCGTGCCCAAGAGCAACATTACGCCGCAGTCGAGCCACCTGCTGTCCATTGAGTCGTTGGCGACTATTCTTAAGTGCATCATGGCGGTTCAAGGGGCACTACCCGTTACTATCGCTCAAGAGCTCAAGCGCATTATCACGCTCTGCATGGAGACCCACCCCGTCATCTCCGCATCGACACGCCCGGCCGGAGAGGCATCCCCGCACGTTCCGGGGGCCGCCGCTAGTATGGCTGCCGGAGCCGCTGCAGCTGCGGGTGTTGGAGCTGGAGGCGAGTCGTCTGCTGGCGGCGGCGACGCGCCGACCTACACGGCCGAAATGATCGAGGAGCAGGCGAACGCCTACTTCCAGCAGATCTACACGTCGGAGCAAAACATCAACGACGTCGTGGCAATGCTGAAGCGCTTCCAAGGCTCTCGCGATGAACGCGAGCGGCAAATCTTCTACTGCATGATCCACAACCTCTTCGACGAGTACCGCTTCTTCCCTCGGTATCCGGAGATGGAGCTGCGAATCACTGGTGTTCTCTTCGGCAAGTTGATTGAGCACCAAGTGCTTCCCCCCAACTTCCTCCAAACTGCGCTTCGTTCGGTGCTCGAGAGTCTTCGTGAGCCGGTGAACTCCAAGTTCTTCTTTTTCGGCGCATGCGCGTTGCAGCAGTTCGTTCCAAGGCTACGGGAGCTTCCAGCGTATTGTACGAACCTGTCCCAAATCCCGCATTTGCAGCATGCACTGCCTGAAATTATGCGCCAAGTGAACCAAGTTACGCGCTCTATGGCGCTGTCTGGTAATTCATTGGATGCTAATGGTGGTAACGGTGCTGCATTATCCTCGCTGGGTGGTTCACTGCCACCGCTGGGCGGTGCAGGTGAGGGCGAAGGTGCCTCGAGGCTTGCTGCTTCTGCCGCAACGCTCGGTGCTGGATCGCCGCCGCGCGCTCCATCCGTGCAGAAGGCACAGGACGACATCGGGTTGGGTATCCAAATCCCATCGTCGATCTTGAGCCGTTCGGCAGGACCATCGTTGACTTCTCCGTCGCCGAAGGCTCCAGCTGGCTCGCCGCCTCCGCCCGCTGCCCCTGCGCCGGAGCTGAAGGTTGATCATATCTTCCATGAATCGAGCAAGGTGGACGAAAACGAGGTGGTCGAGCAGCCCGATGAGAACGTGAAGGACCGCATCCACTTCATTGTGAACAACATGTCGATCTCGAATCTGGAGGCGAAGATCCCTGAAGTGCGCAAGATGCTGTTGCCTGCGTACCATGCGTGGCTCGCGAACTACTTGGTGGTGAAACGTATTTCGACCCAGCCGAACTACCACACCGTGTACCTTATTTTCATCGAGAAGCTGATGCGGCCTGAACTTGAGCGTGAAATTCTCATGCGTACCCTTCAGAACGCTCGTAAGCTGTTGACATCTGGAACGATCACGACTAATTCGCAGCAGCGCTCGTTGCTAAAGAACTTGGGTTCGTGGCTCGGTGTATTCACTCTTGCGCGCAACAAGCCTCTGCTGCAGCGTGACCTGGACTTGAAGGAGCTACTCTACGTGGGCTACGAAACCGGCCACCTCATCGCTGTGACGCCATTCGTGGCCAAGATTCTTGAGGGATGCAAGAAGTCGAAGATCTTCAAGCCGCCTAACCCGTGGGTTATGGGCCTTATTCATGCTATGAGTGAGATCTACGATGTGCCCGACCTCAAGCTCAACCTAAAGTTTGAGATTGAAGTCCTGTTCAAGTCGTTCAAGCTTAATGTGGAGGACCAACGCAAGGCGCAGCTACTGCATACGCGACGTGCACCACCTCGCACGGCGAACCCGGACTTCAACGTAAAGGTCCCGAAGAACACGATGATGGGGCAGCGGTCTGCCACGCCGCCTCCTGGCGCAGGCTCTAAGCTGGGCCGGCCACTGACTCCAGGCAAGCCGATGAAGACTGCACCGGCTGGTAGCCCGACTGGAAGAGAGGGAATGGCAAGCTACAGCTCGCTCGGAGCGAATAGTGCTGGTGGAGCTGCGGCTGCCGAGTCGACGGTGATCCCGAACCTGGCTTCGTACGTCGCTGTAAACCCAGAGCTGCCGCTGCGCAACGTTAACTTGCGTCGCTTGGTACCTCTTGCTGTGGACCGCGCCATTCGCGAGGTGATCTCCCCCGTGGTGGAGCGCAGCGTCACTATTGCGTGTATCACTACTCGTGAGGTGATTTTGAAGGATTTCGCTACCGAGACTGATGATACGAAGATGCGCAAGGCTGCGCACCTGATGGTGGCTTCAATGTCGGGCTCGTTGGCGCTCATCACGGCAAAGGAGCCTCTGCGCAATGCCATCGGCACACACCTGCGTGCTCTGCTTCCCACCAGCGCTGGAGACCCGCAGCAGCTAGAGCATGTGATCCAGGTGTGCTCGAACGAGAACACGGACTTGGGCTGCATGCTTATTGAGAAAGCGTCGTCTGAGAAGGCCATGCGCGACATTGACGAGGCTCTTGCTGGTGCTTACGCGTCGCGCCGGCGCTACCAGCAGCAGCAAGCCCAGGCCGGCAAAGCGCCAGGTGCTGATGGCGTGCACTTTTTCGAGGGAAGCGCAAGCAGCGCTGCTGTGGCAGCTTCGGCAGGCTCACCTGGTGCGCCTAGTGGCCACTGGCCGGCTGCGTTGCCTGAAGTCTTCAAGCCCAAGCCGGGTGGAGTGCCGCCTATGCAGCTTGTTGTTTACGAGGCATTCCAGCGCATCCCACGTCCGACTTCCATGCCGCTTTCGTCTCGTGCAGGTGCTGGTGCATACCCAGGAGGTGCAGTGGACAAGGAAGGAGATACTGCCGGTGTTAGCGTGACTGCAGCGCTGGACCGCTTCGCTGGATTGCTGGAGCGTTTCGAGCTGTTTGTGCAGAAGGTGGCTCGTCAGGCCGCAGCTGCTCAGCGTGAACTCCCGTCGCTGTTGGCTATCCCGGCTGAGAGCGAAGTGTTTGCTGTGCTGCGAGAGGTTCGTGCGCTTGGTGGCAGCGTGCGACCAGCGCTGCGTGACGAAGCATGTCTTAAGATCGCGAACCGAATTGTGAAGTTCATGTACGAGCTGGGCAACGGTGGCCGGGGTAACGAGCTGTTCCTGGAGATTCTTGTTAGCTCGCTGGAGGCACTGACGGCAAGCTGTGAGAAGCTTCGCAAGGAAATCGTTGGCTGGGTGCTTCGCGCGCCAGTGGATGACAAGCTGAAGCTGCACTGTGAAATCATCGTGGCTCTTATCCGCTACAAGGTCGTGGAGGCAAGTGAATTTGACGTGTACCTGGCGCGCAATATGGAGCGTAACAGTGTGGCAATCGAGTTCGCGGTGCACGTTGTGCGTCAATGCCTCATCATGGAGCACGTGGCTGTCGCAGCTCAGCTGCCGAATACTCTGGAGGCTCTTGCGCGTATTGTGGAGCGCCACGGAGGTTCTACTGCAAACAAGAACGTGCAGATTCTTGCCGCGCTGCTGGAACAGGCCCGTGTCCAGAAGCTGCAGAACCGCCCGGCCCCTCCAGCACCGCAGAAGAGCATGGGCGCTATTGGTAGTGGTGCTTCGAAGGCCAGCGGAGAACGCCCTCTTGTACAGGAGCACGCTGCTTTCCGGCACACTGTCAGCAACGCGCTGGAGCACTGGATCGCTATCTACAAGGAGCCCACTGGCAATTCCAAGATGCATGCCCAGTACCTCCAGATGCTGAAGCAGTACGGTCTCCTTGCCGACGACGAAAGTGTCTCGCTGTTCTTCAAGTTTGGCACGGAGCTGTGCGTCGATGCGTGCCTGAAGAGCTCGTTTGCGGCAAGTGACCCTGCTGCGCTCAAGGCTGGCGCCAAGGTTCCCCTGAACTACGCTGTACTGGATGCACTGACGCACCTGATGGCGCTGTTGGTGAAGTACTTGGACCCTTCGCCTGCTGCCAAGCTGCAGGTGTTGAACCACGCTGTGGGTGCTATTGCCAACGTTTTGGTTGCAGCACACGACCTGTCGCGCAAGAAGAAGGCGCCCTTCGATCAGCGCGTGTTCTTCCGCATGTTCGTCAACCTCATGAAGGAGTTGACGGCTCAGGAGCCGGCTCTGGATGCTATCCACCTCCAAGTGCTTAACACGTTTGCCAGCGCGTACAACACGCTGCAACCGCTTGGACTTCCTGGTTTTGTGTTCGCCTGGACGGAGCTAATTTCGCACCGCTGCTTCATGCCGCTGTTGTTGCGTGCGAAGCAGCAGCGTGGCTGGCAGATTCTGCACCGCTTGCTCATGAACCTGCTCGTGTTCATGGAACCATTCCTCCGCCACGCGAACTCAGCGGTTCCGCTGCCCGACTCGATTGCCGCTCTCTACAAGGGCGTCGTGCGGATCATTTTGGTGTTGCTGCACGACTACCCGGACTTCCTCAGCGACTTTTACACGAGTTTCTGCGACGTGCTGCCGGCGGCTTGCGTGCAGCTCCGCAACGTGATCCTGTCGGCGTTCTCGCGCTCGATGCGGCTGCCTGACCCGCTCACGCTGGGGCTTCAAGTTGCTCAGCTCCCGGAGGTGAGCGTGGCTCCACGACTCATGCCTGCGTGGGGAGCTGCTCTCAGCCACAATGCCATCAAGGAGTACGTGGACGAGTTCCTGCACGCGTCCGCTAACCGCGCCTCGGCGTTCCCCGCAGACCTGATCTCCAAGTTGATGCGCCCTGCTGCTCAGCTTGAACGTGACCCGACGTCCTGCAAGTACGCGTTGCCGGCGCTCAACGCGCTCGTGGTTTACCTCGGAAAGGAGGGCATTGCAGACATGGCCAACGGGGGCGCGAGTGCACCGACGACGCCGCCTGGAGCTGACGGCAAGGCTGGAGCTGGCAGTACGACTAGCAAGTTCGAGCAGAGCGCGGCCATGGATGTGTTCCGTTACCTGGCGGACGAGCTGGACACCGAGGGCCGCTACTGGTACTTCAGCTCGCTGGCCAACCACCTGCGCTACCCGAACAGCCACACGCACTACTTCAGCTGCGTCATCCTGTACCTGTTCTCGTACTCGAGCAACAAGATGGTCAAGGAGCAGATCACGCGCGTGCTCATCGAGCGCCTCATTGCCAACCGCCCGCACCCATGGGGCCTGCTGGTGACGTTCATCGAGCTGATCCGCAACAAGAGCTACAAGTTCTGGGAGCAGGACTATCTCGAGTGCTCGAGCGAGATCAAGGAGGTCTTCGACGACGTGGCCCGCACGTGCCTGGGCACTGCGCCTGGCGCGTCGGGTGCCAGTCCGTTGGCCTCGCTCGGCGGCAGCGCGCTTCCGTCTGCCTCCTCCAGCGCCTCCTCTTAGATCGACGCTGCACGGTTGAGGCTTTAGTAGTTGGGATGGGATATGCATATCTTGCACAAAATACATGTTTTCCTGTGTACAAGTTGCCTTCATGTCTTCGAGAGACGGTAGAGCTACTCGATAGCAACGAAGCAGAACGGAGGTCGTGCTCACAACGAAGAATCTTAAATTGCAGCGCTCTACACTGCTCTGCATGTTCGTCACTTATTTCTCAAACTTCCGCAGGATGTTGAAGGCCGCCACGTACTGCAGCGCCGTGTGCTTGAGGCTGTACTCTGTGTTCGGCAGCCCCACCTTATCGAACAGCGCCGGCATGTTGTCCACGGGCTTGCGCAGGTGGTCGTGCGAGGCGAAGTTGCTCAGGAACTCGTCGATGAGCATGTCCACGTGGGAGACCGTGTAGCACGGCGAGTACTGCACCTCGATGATGAGCCCCCTCGGCAGGTTGTTGCGGGACATGAACGTGCAGACGCTCACCACGAAGTCCCCCACCACGTACTGCGTGCCCTGCATGCAATACACAAAGCGTCAGCGACCCAAGTCCAGCCTGAATGATCCATTGGCGCTCACCTCGAACTGTCCGTCCGACTTGAAGGCGTAGATCTCGACCTGCTGCAGGATGTTGGCCCCGTCCAGCCCGCACTCGAGCAGCGAGCAGTCCTCCATGAGCCCCTCGATGCCGTTGTCGCTGGGCGCCAGGCCGTGCGCCTTCTCGTTGGCCAGCACGGCGTACACCAGGTCGTCATTCTGGGACATCCGCAGCATGAACATGCGCTGGTTGATGTAGCCGTCTGCAGCGGACGAGCACAGCACAACACAGCAGGCGTCAGTACCAACGCCTCATGGCCTCCACTGCTCCCTTCTCTGCTATCCAGGCCGCACCCGTGAGCGTCTTGCGGTTGAAGAGGCGGCAGTGCACCACGTGCCGTCCGACCTTCTCGCCGCCCATGGACTCGAGCTTGCGCAGCAGCTCCTGGTACTTCTGCGTGATGTTGACGTCCTGGATGATCACCACTCTGCAGCCACAGACACACAGATACACACAGAGACCCACGAGAGACGCCGTCAGTCCGCAAGCGCGCTGCAGGCTGCCTCCAGCGCGGCCGCCGACCCACCTGGTCATGCCCGTCATGGTTGCTATATTGTGCTACCTGGTAGTAGCACGCAGCACTAACGGAAATAATACTCGCAAACTTACCCCTTGTCAGCGCTCGCTGACAAGGGGTAAGTTTGCAAGTACTGTTTCCGTTAAGTGCGTTACTATGATGGAAGCGGCGACGGAGGAAGAGCGAGAGGTGGCGACGGCGTCCGCCGCGCTGTTCGGCGGCGCCGAGGGCGAGCCGCGCTTCGACGATGACGGGATGGACGGGTCGGACCTGCCGCCGTCCTTTGCCATGCCGCTGCTCGCGCGAGGCGACGAGGACGACGCAGCAGCAGAAGAAGAAGAAGAAGCAGGTGAAGGAGAAAGGGGCCAAGGAGAAGACGCGCAGACCAGGGCGACCCCAGCGGAAGCGGCTCAACCACCAAGCGAGAAGCAGGTGCATATCACCAAATTGGAGGCAACTGACCCCGTTCCAGGCAGCGCAGACGTCGGCGTCGAGGCTCAGAGCGTCCAGACGCCCGCGCAGCAGCCACAGGAGACGGCAGCGGACGCCCAGCGCCAGCAAGAGCAACAGCCAGATAACGGTCAGAAGGCCGCAGCACCGTCCCAACCTCCAGTGGATGCTGACGCCGATGCGGACGCCGCAGAGCGCCGCGGCTACCAGTGCCGCTTCGAGAACTGCCCCAAGTTCGCGCAGGCCGGCGGCCTCTGCATCGCCCACGGCGGCGGCTACCGCTGCCAGACGCCGTTTTGCGCCTTCTTTAACTTGCGCACGTGTCCGGACCACGGCGGCTCCAAGCGCTGCGGGGTCACGGGCTGCACGCGCGTGGCGATGGGCACGTCGGCCGTGTGCTGCGCGCATGGCGGCGGCCGCAAGTGCTCCATGAAGAAGTGCGACAAGTACGATGCTGGCCAGGGCTTCTGCCTGGCCCACGGTGGCGGGCGTGACTGCACCGTGAACGGCTGCACCAAGAAGGCGATCCGCTACGGACTGTGTAGCGGCCACGGCGGACGCGCGCGCTGCAAGGTGGAAGGCTGCACCAAGTACGATCGAGGCCAGGGCAAGTGCAAGGCGCACGGCGGAGGCTACTTCTGCAAAGTACAGGGCTGTGGCAAGAAGGACAAGGGCGGCGGTCTCTGCGTCGCCCATGGCGGCGGCAAGAAGTGCTACGTTGAAGGATGCACGACGCCGTGTGTCGGCGGTGGTCGCTGCAAGTTGCATGGCGGCGGGAAGCGGTGTCAGGCTGAAGACTGCCGCAACTGGGCTCTCAACGGCGGCCGATGCAAGGAGCACGGCGGCACGGGCAAGCGCTGCTCGCGTCGCGGGTGCGACAAGCACGACCAAGGAGGCGGATACTGCCTCGCGCATGGCGGCGGCTTCACCTGTACGTTCCCGGACTGCACCAAGAAGCAGGTAAGTGACGAGGTTGTTTGTTTATCTATTCATCACCATGGTGTGGCGTCGTTAACAGTATGGGTGCTTGCGCGTAAATTGCCACACAGATCCGCTTTGGCCGTTGCTGCGCACATGGCGGCAAGCCGCGGTGTACTGTTGCAGGTTGCGAGCGGTTGAGCCAGTCTCGTGGACTGTGCAAGTCTCACGGCGGCACCAAGCCTTGCAGCTTCCCGGAGTGCACGCGCAAGGCCAACAGTGGAGGCCACTGCATTCGCCACGGAGGCGGAGGTCGCTGCAAGACGGAGGGGTGCGTCAAGACGAACCGCGGCGGAGGCTACTGCAAAGCCCACGGCGGCGGCAAGAAGTGCACTGTGCCGGAGTGCAACGAGTGGGCCATCGGAGGCGGCGTGTGCCCGCAGCACGAGATCTTCGGGGAGGCTGCTGTTGTCTCTGTCTGATGTCCGTTGCTAGGTAGACGAAGCTGCAGGCATGGCCAACCATATCTATCATGCGTGCGAGTTAAGTGTATTCTGATCTCGAATGGACTTACTTCCGTGCCTCTCCATCTAAGTGCTGCGCAGTCGCCCATCAGGCCACTGCCACCAGCGTCGGGTTCCTCCTCCAAAGAGCTGTCTACGGCCTCTCGTCGCGTGGTTAACAAGCTTACAGGAAGGCGAGACCCGAGTTGATCGACTCCACCTCCGCAGGCGACAGCGGCAGTCGCTTGGCGCTGGTGAAGGGCAGGACGTCGGCACTGGACGGTTGTACGGGCACAGCGCGCAGCGGGGACGGCGGCAGCTTGAGGCCCAGCGGCTTGGACAGCGGCGACGGCTTGGGCGGCAGCAGCGAGCGCTTGCCCAGGAACTTGATGAGGGGCACCCGGTGTCCGGACGGCGCAGCGGCGGCGGCAACGGCAGCAGCAGGGGCCGCCTCCGTCGACGCAGCAGTCGTCGTCGTCTGTGCAGAGCTGCTGGAGCCGCTGGGGGCCAGCGCGTCGTCCAGAGTGAAGAGCGGCTTGCCCACCTCCACGTTCTCCTCCAGCTGCGCCAGCACCTCCACGACGGTGCCGGCCACGGGGCTGGTCACGTCCACGCTCACCTGGCAGCAGCAACGACAGCAGCAGCAGCAGCTACAGTCAGATCTCTATATGATACACAGTTGGAGGCCGTAGGGAGACGATAGGGCGACTGTGCGGTACCTTGTCGGTCTCAAGCACGAGCACGACCTCGTCGGCGTGCACGGCGTCACCCGCCTTCTTGACGATCTCCACGAGCGTGCCCTCGCTGATGGAGTCGCCCATGGACGGCACGTTGACGGTCTGGATGGCCTGGCGCCCGGTGGACGCGTGGAAGGCGCGGCGCAGCGGCGGCGCCAGCAGCGACAGACTCCGGGAGCTCAGCATGGCGGCTATCTGTCTGTGGTGCGTACTGTACTGTGTACACTGACTTGTGGCGATGTGCGGCCGCCCATGCAACAGCATAAACCTGCGATTTCATACTTGAAGTAGGTCTTAACGTTTAACACGCGCACCTACGCCGCCCGCACTTAGCACGCACTTAGTTGATCCGCGTGCGTAGCGTAGCTTGTCAATCTCCAACTTCAGCCTTAGTCGGCAGCACGCGATGAAGCTCTTCCTGCCGCTGCTCGCGGCGTCCTCGGCGGCCTGCGCGTGGCTCTACCGCGCTCGCCAGCAGCGTCTGCAGTACGAGGCGTTCGTGCGCGGCCTGGCGCAGCCGCAGCAGTACCGAGGGCTGCCCGTGGTCGTCGTCGTGGACGTCGGGAGCTCCTCGATCCGCGCCAGCTGCTTCGCGCTCGTGGCCGAGGCCCAGTGGACGCTCATCCAGGGCTCGCTGCAGCAGCAGCACGTGAGCTCCATCTACGCCCACGGGGAGGCCGACGCGGCCGTGATCGCCGCCACGGTGGAGCAGATTCTGGACCGCACGATGCGCTTCCTGCGCGCCACGGACCTCGCGCAGAAGCTCGTGGGCGTGGGCTTCAGCACCTTCGCCATGAACGTGCTGGGCGTCGACGCTAAGGGGAATATTGCCACGCCAGTGTACACGGTAAGGTGGCTCTATAGGGAAGAGAGGGGGGGGGGGTCTGAAACTGATGACCTTGTTGGTGTTTGCTACTCCAGTACGCTGGCCGGAGGAAGGCGACGGCGCTGTGGGCGAAGGAGCTGCAGGAGAGGCTGGCGGCCCGTGGAGAGCTGGAGGAGGCCCACAACCGCACAGGTACGACGAATGAGTGAGCCATAGTGGTGACGACGTGGGGCTGACGGTGTCATGTGTTGGTTCTAGGAACGGTCATCCACCCGGCGTACGCGCCCGCCACGTTCCTGCGACTTCACGAAGAAGAATCCGCCGTGGTCGAGCGTGTCGCCAAGTGGCAGAGCATCTCGGGCTATTTGATTGGCAAGTGGACGACTGCAGCGCAGGATGGCTGCGTGCCCGTCAGCTTCTCCGAGGCGTCGTGGATGGGGCTGCTCGACTTCCGACGCAGTCAGTGGGATGCGAGGCTGCTTGAGCTCGTTGGTATGGACAGCAGCAAGATGCCGCCGGTGGTGGACTCCTCCGTCCCGTTCTCGGGACTCAATTCGACGTATGCCAAGCGGTGGCCGGAGCTGACGAACGTGCCATTCTTCCTCGGTGTCTCGGACGGCGCCGCCGCGAACATTGGATCCAAGTGCATCGATGCATCGTAAGTGCTTGGAAGACTGTTAGTAGTATGATGGCGTAGTTTTGCTCACTCGTTTGGGTATTGCATAGGCGAATCGCGGTGACTATCGGCACCAGTGCTGCACTTCGCGTGGTGCTGAGCGCAGACGCCATGAAGAACGCGAAGGTTCCGAAGGGTCTGTGGTGCTACCGTATTGGAAAAGACCAGGTTCTTCTTGGTGGCGCACTGAGCGACGGTGGCTCGGTGTACAAGTTCTTCCGCGAGTCTCTTCGTCTGAGCGACGAGGGTATGTACCATTTGTGGCTGTGTCGCTAAGTCCTGTGCTCCGACTCGTTAGTCTCACTCTGTTTGTTCTGTGGCCAGACCTGACTACTCAGCTGGAGAAACTCGCCCCGACGAAGCATGGTCTTTCCGTTCTACCGTTTTTGAGCGGTGAGCGCTCCCCGGGCTGGCTGGAAAATGCGACCTGCACTATCAGTGGCATCAACAAGTGGACGACTCCCGTCGAGTTCCTGCGTGCTGGCATGGAGTCGATTGCGCTGCGTATCGGCGTGCTCTTTTCTCTTCTTGGTACGTGCTTGACCCGAATGTTTGATGATTGTCGGTAATGCCCTCAGCCTGACTGACGTGTTTAACTGCGACGCTAGCATTCTCTGCCGACCTGGACGCGACGGTTGTCGTAAGCGGGACTGCGCTCACATCGTCTCGAGTTTGGCGTCAGATGATCGCCGACTGTTTGGGAAAGAAGCTCATTCTCGAGGCTAGCGCTACCGAAACCACCTCGCGAGGTCTCGCGGTGCTCATCGGAACGTACTTGGGTCTTCACACGCTCAAGGAGTCTGGGTCTTTCCCGGCGGAGACCACGCAGCTGGAATACTCGCACCCCGATGCGTCAGCGCACGCGGCCTACCTCGAGGCGCGCCATGAGCAGGAGTCGCTTTACCGGAAGTTGTACTCGGACATGTAATGTTGTGGGGGCGAATGTGGTTTTTAGCCCAGTGCAGTTGTGTTTCGTGGGCGCATCACGACGTGTTCGAGCACAATTGCTCAATCAGTGAAGCAGTACTAAGTACACCACTATCCTGCTCTCATTTTCCGTTCTACTCTACCATTTGCCGGTTATGCCATTCGTCCACAATGTCATGAACAGCTTCAGGGTATTGTTGATCATGATCCGGTCACCGAGTTACCGCCAACCAAAGGTTGACCACTCCAACCATCGTTGCAACCAGTACGTTCAGCCTGGAACAGCGCTGTCGTAGCCGTCAAATCACAAGCTCAAAATCGAGTTCTCCCGTTTTCTAGCTTTGGCTTTGGCTTCGATAGGACGCTGTCTTCGCGCTTACCACTGCGCGTTACTCGCCTCGGTGCAAGATGGTTAGCGCCTGGTTCATCCTAGCGCTCGCCACTTCCATCGTCGCTATCAGAGCGGCTCCCGTGGCCACCAACCGTGGCGTATGCCCTGCCCCCGAAACCGACAGCATCCAAAGCCCCCACCAAGCCTGCACGCCGACTCTGAATGAGTATGAGAATGTCGACGACAGCCTGGTGGGTAGTGAGAAGTCCAGGCTGGCGATCCGAGCCCAATCCAGCAAAGAATCAGGGACTGAAGGAGAGATTCCCTTTATTCCTCGCCCAGCTTCGCTGACCAAGCACCAGCGCCTCATCGGTGACATTGTGGAGCGCACTCTTGCTCATGCTGCCGACGTCTTCGTGCCCTCCAGCTCCGATCCGCGGTGGAAAGAACCACCTCAAAGCGACATGACTGCAGAAGAGGTCTTTGCGCGTTATGGACTGCAGCCGGCCCCCACTCCCGCCACGGGGAATTGCCAATACTACGCGATCGCTATGGCTCTATTGGGCATGCGCTTCGACACTCCGCAGCACTACGAGGAGCTGGAGCAGATGACTAGAGTCTTGAAGCAAGGCATCGCCGAGGCGAGTCGCCACGGATTCGACGTGGAGTTCCCTCACGACACCCGACAGACCATTCTGGCAGTCAACCGACTTGAGACCGGTGACGATCAAGAGCTGGAGGCGTCCTTGACAGAAGAGGAGTCGAGTCTCCTGTTTCAGGAATACATTCAAGACATCTCGCAGTCGGCGTCTGCAGTCTCGGCGTTTGTATCCCCGGAGCTGTGGGGTACCGAAGTCACCCTCCGCATGATGGCCAAGCTCCTGCAGCAACCCATTTTCTTGATCATCGTGCCCTACGGTCTGGAGGCGGCCCCCAGCTACCAAGTCTACGAGCCTGAGCAAACTGTGAAGGGCGGGTATCAGCTGGACTCAGCGGACGAGCACTATTTTGCCAGCTCGAAACTCGACGAGTGGCTCTCTCGGCTCCAGCGAGCGTGTCGCGATACCAGCTCGATGACCAACCCGCCCATAGTCCTCATGTTCAGCGAGCTCCACTACAACCGAGTGGAATTTGCCCCAGCTCCTGTCAGCAGCGCCTAGACGACAGCCCTCAGTCACTCGTACATGTATACACTGTTGTCTTCGACTCGAAAGCGCGTGGCCCGGCACAGCAAGTTTTCCCTTGGGAAGCCTCTGGATCTGGGAATGTAACGAAATGCGTGTTTGCAGAGCTTCGCTGCGGCCTTGGCCGTGTTCGTGCAGTGCAGCGGCTGTTTTCTATCGGCGGCCAAGAGCGCATGCCAGGCCAACATGATTACGACAAGACGACAGCTCTTACGGCACCATAGCAAGGGTTTTTCCACATAGCAAACACCACACCAAGCAACATAGAGGTTGCATGGTATGTGCTTGCTATGTAAAACTGGGTTTGCGGTAATCTATCTGCGATTAATTACGGAAACTGCAAAAGTTACCGAGCGCACTCCAGAATATCACAGTAGAATCAAAGCGGCTGTTGGTGCACACTAAGCGTGAAAGAAGATGGAACCAGGCGACCTTAACAGCGATGCTCTGCCGGCCTCACCGCTACCGCCCACGACCGACGCAGGCACGCGTCTATCACGAGCTCACAGGGCGAAGGTTTGCAAGGGTCTGTTGATGTCTAGGCTCAAGGTAATTGAGGCTATGGAAGACAGACTGGACAAGATCGCCAAATACTCGTTCAAGCTTTTAAACGAGCGCGACGAGCTGGCTACAATGCTCGCCAACGAGAAGGAGGAAGCTGTCCGTCTCGCAACGGTGCTTGGGGTGTCTGTGCGTGAAACCGGCTACGTGGTGTCGTACGGCGTAATGCTGCAACAGTGTTTCGAGGCTCTACTCGAGCAAGACTAGACCAATACTTCGCGCGTGTTGTGAACACGAAGAAAACATCAAGCCGATAACAAATACAACTGCTTTGAGGTCACAATTGAGCTATATTCAAGTCTTTACGGTTGCCATCAACTCGAGGTCGGTTGCATCTACGGTCTTGGCTACTTGGTTCGCTATTGTACTCACTTCATGTTGCATAAGTATCATCCACATAATACGTAGTCGCATGGCAGCAACGTCATCGGCTGAAACTGTGGCCTTGGTAAATCGGAAGTTTTTGTGGTGTGGTAATTCCACTAAAATCCTCCTCTACCAAAAGGTATTAGAGACACCAACTGTAACGGGGTTACATGGAATAGTGACCCTGTCACTATTCCGGGATGGCTACATCGGTCACTCCCCTGGATAGTGACCCAAGTGGCCTCAGAGCCCAACAGATACATTTTGTATGACACAAACTATAGGGAACTTAGGATTTGTATGCAGGCCAAATCTGTACCAACCTATAAATACATTCAGTCTTAGATCTACCGCATTTCAAGTCAAGTCGTCCCCTTCAGACCAGGGACACGTGAACGGCTGTTCACTTGGAGTTTGTATACTCCTGCTTCCTCTGTTAAGAAGTGCTGTGTGCCCCGTCACACTTGGTAGCACTTGTAGTCAATCCTACGCCTACGCGGGTAGATTGGACTACCTGAATCCTCTGTGGTCTCATCGAGTGAGCCAAGATGGATCGTACGGAGTTTCCCCATCTGAACGACTCGCAGTACGAGTCCGTTCGTAAGATGGCAGGCAACTTTGGGACAGATGCCCTGCGTAGCTTAGCGGCGGCGACGCCGGCTGAGCAGGTTGAGCGTACCGCGTTCGACACCTACGAGCGAGGGCTCATCGCCCACGTTCAAGGGCTGCAGGTCACTGCAGCCGCGCCGAAGCCGGTGCAACCGAAGCCCCTGCGGCTAAAGGTTCACCCCTTCGAAGGGAAGGAAGGAGAAAACATTCACTTCTGGGTTCGAGAGGTTGAGCTCGCGATGGACGCGGCTCTCGTCTCGGACGAGCGACTCCGTGTCGCCTTTGCGCTCTCCAACCTTAGTGATCGCGCTAAGAGTTGGGCGTATACGCGCGAAGCGACGACGCCTGGATGCTTCGCATCATGGTCCCAGCTGTGCGAGCAGCTGCGGGCCGCGTTTCTTCCGGCGAACTACGAGTACCGCCAGCGTTCGCGCTTCCTCGCCTGCAAACAAGGAAGGCGCGAGCTGCATGAGTACATCCAGGAGATGCGAGTGCTCACTGCCTCTTTGGTGGGGAACCCCCTGCCTGAATACATCAAGGTGACCGTGTTCATGGACGGTCTGCGTGTCGGTCCTGCCCGCACGCAACGGTTCCGTGTGCAAGCAAACACTATGGAGGAGGCGATTCAGATCGCCCTCCAGGAGGAGTACAGCCACAAGCAGGCTCGTACCCCCGCCACGGTATGGCAGAGCAACCCTGCCTCTGGCGGTGCGCCTAATGGTAACTCCGGCAATGGAGCGATCAACGGACCGGTTCCCATGGATCTGGGCATGGCCGAGCAGAGCGACATTCGCTGCTACGGCTTTGGCAAGCTTGGGCACATGAAACGTGCTTGTCCCGCGGGAGGACTGAAGAAGAAGTTCTCTTCGAAGCCCTTTGGCTCTAGGGGTCGCTGGCAGAAGCGGCGCCCCAGGAACCAGGGGAACGCCGGACACCAGTAGGGGCGGGGCGCCCTACTGGGGAAACACTAAGTCTTCATGAGGGGCGTGCGGGTGGCGCACGCCATGGGGACTTAGCCCCTGAGAGTCTCTGTACTCTCGAAGCGGAGAAGGCCAGGTGGGCTGCTTGTGGTGCACGCGAGTGTACCGGGATACAATCATCCCTTGAGAATCTTGATCGACTCTGGGGCGTCTAAGAACTGTGCGCGCCGCCAGACTGTCGCACGCAATCGCGACAAGTACGCCGATGCGCTACGAGGCAGCAAAGGCAACGGGCTGGTCTCGGTAAGACTGGCCGACGGTACGGTGGTAGAAGTACCTCGGGTCCACATGAACCTCACTGTCAAGTTCGAGGACTTCGACAGCACGGAGCCGTTCTTGGTCCTAGACATGGACAAGTACGACTTGATCCTTGGCATGCCGTGGCTGGAGAAACACGAGCCTTGGATCGACTGGCGCGGCAAGGCCATCGGGGCCAGCCGTCCCCCACGCTCTGACAGAGCTTTGGTGAGTCATGTTCCCACCTCTGGCAGCAGCTGGGGCGCCCGCGAGGGCCGCCAGGGCGCAGCAGCGTCTAATGAGTTCTTGGGGTCCGTCGAGACTGACGACGACTCCGACCGGGCCGGACAAGGCCTGAGAGTGGAGGTGCCGGACAGCACCTACCAGGTGGGTAACGTAGGTCCACACACGGGTAACGAAGTACCGCAGGCAGCAAGGGCTGCTGGAGAAGGCGCCGCTGGCGTTGGCGTGGGTAACCAAGCTCCACGCGAGGTCACTCAGACCGTAACTGATGAGGAAGGCACTGCAGGCGCTTCCGATGTGGGTAACATAGTTCCACAGGAGGTCACTCAGACCATAACTGATGCGGGAGTCGCTGGAAGCGCTCCTGGTGTGGGTAACCAAGTTCCACACGGCGAGGTGGGTAACATAGTTCCACCCAGCAAGGCGGGTAACCAAGTTCCGCTCAAGAACAAGGCGGGTAACCAAGTTCCGCTCAAGAACAAGGCGGGTAACCAAGTTCCGCTCAAGAACAAGGCGGGTAACCAAGTTCCGCTCAAGGACAAGGCGGGTAACGTAGTTTCGCACGAGATCGAGAAGATCGGTGGTGCCGTCAAGGCGGCGCCACGAGACGAAGACACCCGAGGGTCACGTCGTAAGCCGGGCCTAGTCGTGTGGCCGACGACGCCAGTCGCCAGCGACTCCGAGCCTCCAGCCAAGGCTCCAGCCGCCGAAGAGTGTTATCACATCTTCGACGGCGTGACCGGTAGTCGGGTCAAGACAGGAGCTGTCGAGCTTACAGCTCTGCCCGAGGTTTCAGAGTTGCTGAACCTTGAGGAGCTCGCCATGGAGGACTTCTTGGCCGAGCTAAAGGCCGGGGAGATCGCAGAGTTGGTTCTCCTCCGACCGGAGTCCACGTCGGCCGAGTTGAACTCGTCCTCGGTCATGGACCAGGCAGTCCTGGAGGAGTTCCAGAAACAGCGCGCGTCGCGCATGGGCTCTGAGATTTTTAAGAACCCCCGGAACACGGTGTACCCCTCGGTGAAGGAGTTTGAGGACGTGGTGTCCAAGGATCCACCGTCCAATCTCCCTCCGGACAGGGGAATCAGGCACGAGATCGATCTCGTGCCGGGCACGAAGTACTGTGTCACGAGGCAATGGCCTCTTCCCCGGGAGCAGTGTGAAGTCATTGATGCCTTCTTTGCCGCCAAGGCAAAGGTAGGCATGGTGCGGGAGTCGAAGTCCCCGCACTCGACGCCTACCTTCTGTGTTCGCAAACCGAACGGAAAGTGGCGTCTGGTTCATGCTTATAACAAGCTGAACAGCGCGACAGTGCCTGCGCAGACACCGATCCCGCGCAAGGACGTGTTGCTCAACAACATGGCCGGCTGCACGCTGTATAGCGCGCTGGACCTGGTGGACGGATACTACCAGATCCTGATGCGCGAGAGCGAAATCCCACTCACTGCTGTGAGCACGCCGAGCGGTATGCTCTGGGAGTGGCTGGTCATGCCTCAGGGGCTTTCTAACGCCCCGGCAACGTTCAATCGCTTGGTCACACAACTGTTCCGACCTTTGCGTGCGTTCACACAGACGTACTTTGACGACATCTTCGTCCACAGCCGTGCCGAGGCAGGCCAGACGGCCATGGAGGTGCATCTCCAGCACCTTCGACGTGTGTTCGAAGTCATGCGGGCGAACAAGCTGTACGCCAACTTCGACAAGTATGTATTCGCAGCTGAGGAGATCAAGGTCCTGGGCTGCTTCGTCAGCAGCGCCGGGGTCCGGGCGGACCCGGAGAAGGTGAAAACCATCGCGGCTTGGCCGCCACCTCGGTCGCAGAAGGACCTACGACAGTGGTTGGGCCTCGCCAACTACCTGCACAAGTATAGTGCAGGCTACGCCGAGCTGGCACGGCCCTTGTCGGATCTCCTGAAGAAGGATGTCGACTGGAGCTGGGAGCGTCGCCATCAAGATGCTTTTAACGACATCAAAGCGAGCTTACAGCGCGCGCCAGTCCTGGCATTGCCGGACGAGACGAAGCCTTTCAGCGTAGTCTGTGATGCGTCTGACTACGCAATTGGCTGTGCGCTATTGCAGGCCGACGATGAAGGCCGCGAACGGGTCATCTCGTTCCAGTCCAGGCAGCTCAAGGCGGCCGAACGGAACTATCCAGTCCACGACAAGGTGCTACTTGCCATGAAGTACGCTCTTGTCAAGTTCCGAGTGCACCTCCTGGGCTCGACGCCCTTTGTCGTTTATACAGACCACACGTCCTTGCGGACTGCCGTCAACACGCCGCATCTCTCACAGCGGATGGCGCGTTAGCTGTCATTCTTCACGGAATACAACTTCCGTGTCGAGTACAAGCCGGGCAAGTTGAACGTGCTTCCCGACGCGCTGTCGCGCCGACCCGACTACGAGCTTGCTCATATTAGTTGGGTCACGACGGATCTGTATGATCGCATCAAGCTGGGGTACCGAGACGATGCCAGTCTCGAACCTCTTGTGCGGTTCTTGGCCTCTGGCTCGGAAGCCAAGGCCGAGTGGCTCACGCCCCGACAACGTGCAAGGCTGCGCCGCTATGAGTGGGCTGACGGTTTGCTCCACTATAGGGTCGAGCCCGAGGATCCTCCCCGTATTGTCGTGCCCAACGACGAGGATCTCAAGTACGACATCCTGATGGAGGCGCACGACGCTCCATCCAGTGGCCATCTCGGCCGTGAGAAGACGTACGCGTCTGTCTCGCAGATGTTTTGGTGGCGTCACATGTACAAGTGGGTCGCCACCTACGTCCGTACGTGCGAGACGTGCCAGCGCGTGAAGCCTGCCGGTCACGCCTCGGCACCATTGCAGAGCCTGCCGGTCCCAGCGGACTGCTGGAAGTCGATGAGTCTCGACTTTGTCTTCGGACTTCCGGCCGATGACCGTGGCAACACTGGTGTTGTTGCCTTCGTGTGCCGTCTGAGCAAGATGGTCCACTTTGCTCCAGTTCGTGACACCGTCACTGGCGACGAGGTCGCTCGCCTGTTCATGGACTGTGTCTTCCGACACCACGGTCTGCCCGAGACCATTGTCTCTGATCGAGACCCGCGGTTCACCGCTACGTTCGGGCAGATGCTGTTTCGCCTTCTCGGCACACGACTGTCGATGTCGACGGCGGACCACCCGCAGACGGATGGCCAGACGGAGCGCGTCAATCGCGTGCTCGAAGACACGCTCCGCAGTATCTGCGCGGAGATGCCCCGCTCTTGGGCTGATCGCTTGCCCATGGTTGAGTTCGCACTCAACAATGCGGTACATGCATCGACGGGCTTTACGCCCTTTTACCTGAACGGGTTGCGCCACCCTCAGGTGCCGCTCACATTACGAGGCAGTACCGGGGCTTCGGTCCTAAGTGGGGGAGAGGCTTGGAAAACTTTTCCTCCCAAGTCTCGGACGTGAGTCCAGCCACCTTACGGAAGCAACTGTCCTCGTTTGCCGAAGACAGGCTGAACATAATCAGCAGGGTGCGAGACACCATGGCGCAAGCCCAAGATAAACAGAAGGAGTACTCTGACCGAAATGGAAGAGGAAACATGAACGTGTTTAAGGTTGGGGATTTAGTTCTCCTAGATACTAGAAACCTACCGCTAAACACTGTTAGCTCGGTCGAGAGCAACAAGCTGAAGCACCGCTTCATTGGACCCTCCACGGTCCTCAGCCGGCATGGCGCGGCGTATACCATAGACTTGCCCAAGTCGATGACGACTCACCCGACGTTTTACGTGGGTCGTCTTAAGAGGTACCATGACCCTCTGGCTCTGGCTGCCCCGCAGGAAGCGGTGGGTGGCCCGGTGGAGAAGAGCGCAGCTCCTCGAAGCGCGGCGTCGAGTCGCGGTAAGGCGCCTGATACGCGCGCTGGTCGTAAGACGGCTGCGGCGTACATCGGAGCAGTATACGCAGGGGCCCCGTACGAGCCCTGACCAAACTGGGCCTGATACGAGTGGGGCTGCTGCTGCTCCAGATACGGCGCGTGGCCATGAAGCTCGGCCCGAAGGCCAGCGAGCTGGTTTCGCAGCGAGTCGTAAGACGACAGGTCGGCTCGACGATCCACACGGCCATGGAGACTGCGAGTTTCGTGATAGAGCGAGGCAACATCCTCACGGAGCCGCTCCACGGCACCAGGCTGACCAGCACGAGCGGCAGCCTCGCCACCAAGGCCGACGCCAAGCGCGATCTCGAGGACGTACACACGGTCCCGGAGAAGACGAATCTCCTCTTGATGCAGGGCCACCACCTGACTCGGGGCCCCAGCATACGGCTGCGTCGCCTCAGGCTCGTAGCTATGGCCGTGCGAGGCCACCGCCGGCCCTCCTTGATCGTAATGGGCAGATCCACTACCACGTGGAACGAGTCGTCCGGGAGCGGCGGCTCCATGGCAAGCGCCAGCTGCTCGTGAAGTGGAGGGGTTACCCTGAGTCGGATAACTCGTGGGAGCCCGTTGAGCAGCTCCAGGCAGACTGCCCGAAGGCTGTTGCGATATGGGACGAGAAGCAGCGGCAGCTTCGTAAGTAGTCCTTGGCTTCTTGGCTGGTACCCGGGGCACGGTAGCAGACGTAGTCGCACCACGCCCACGCTCTTCACGAGTTTTGGCTCTCGCCTCTTGCTTCAGCTCGTCCATCTTCGAGTGGAGCTTGCGCTTGCTCACGAGTTGAGCGAACTCGATGCGGAGCTCGCGCACGTCCAGGATTGCGGACAGAGTGCGATCCTCACGGAGTTCTTTGAACTCTTGGTCGGAATACCCTTTGCGCTGGACGTAGCGCCAGAAGAGGTTTCCACCTCGCCAGGTCATGTTGTCATTCGGCTTGACCCAGTGGAAACCCCACACAGGATGGAGTCCACCCTTGTCCTCCGGCTTCTTGCGAAGCGTGGTGAACTCCATCAGTGTGAGCTTGTGTGGTGCTAGCAGCACACACCGGGCGGCTTCAACGTCGCCAAGAAAGAGTGGCTCTTTCTCAACAAGAGCACGCTCATAGGAACCCCTCGAGGTGTACCCGCCGATAAGGCCACGAGAAGCCGAGAGCTCTCCAACAGCGCTGGCGCACCAGTGCCAGGCTCGGGTGGGAAGTAGCCCTGCGGGTACGTGGCATCCCCGCCTGAAGAAGACTCGATGGCAGTCGTGGCAGTCGGCTGCCTGGCATACGCACCCGAGCTAGCAGCGTGGTATTGCTGCTGCTGCTCGTCGAGGTTGTTGGAGAGCTCCTTGGGCTCGTGGACGGCACCCTCCTCGTCCTCAGACTCCGAGTCGATGAACAGCTTGGAGCTGGAGCCTCGAGGCGACCTGGAAGCTGAACGCTTCTTCGCCTTGGCCTCGGCGGCCTTCGCAGCGGCAGCCGCTTTCGACGCTTGGGCACGCTCACGACCTTGTGCCAGCGTCAGATGCTTGGATGCCAGCACCTCCTTGGGCTTGGAGCCCGCGTCGCTTGGCGACTTCTTGGCCACGACCCCAGCGTCGGCCATGGCGACTTCGTCGTGCGACTGCTTGCTGTCGCCTGAGCCGGACTCGGCGTCCTCCGCCTCCTTCTCTGACGAGGCCTTTGCGTCGGTCGAGGCGTTGGTCATGTCGCCTGCCGCCAGCTCCGTGCCTTCGGCAGCGTGCGTGCTGCCCTCCGAGACGTTCTCGTCGTCGGGTGAACTCTCACCGGAGTACTGGACCATCGTGCAGTCAAAGACGGCGGCTTCCCAGTCGCGAGCCGGGCTTTTATGGCCCCGAGGACTCTCCTCCTTGCCTTGCGCGGCGTCAGGAGACTTGCTCCGAGCCCCGGCCTGACGGCCACTCTCCGGCGTGCTGCTACGAGAGCGCACCACCTCCTCGGCCGCCTTCGTGGCCTCCACCAGCGCGGACGACTCGTCCTTGGCCTTGGCCGCCCTGGTCTTCGGCCCTACGGCCCGCGGTTTCGGAGGTGCTTTCGCACTGCGCGCACTGCGCTTTGGAGGCATGCTTCCGGTCGACGTGGAGACCCTGCGGCTTGCTCGGCGATGCGCCAGTTGCTCTGTGAGGCCCGGGAGCCGAGGCGCCAGAGCTCGCGCCGTTGTCGATGGATTTCGACTTTGCAAGTGAAATGTGAGTCGCCGGCGTAACCTCGCTCTGATTGGTCGATAAGATCGAATCTAAGTGGGGGAGGATGTAACGGGGTTACATGGAATAGTGACCCTGTCACTATTCCGGGATGGCTACATCGGCCACTCCCCTGGATAGTGACCCAAGTGGCCTCAGAGCCAACAGATTCATTTTGTATGACACAAACTATAGGGAACTTAGGATTTGTATGCAGGCCAAATCTGTACCAACCTATAAATACATTCAGTCTTAGATCTACCGCATTTCAAGTCAAGTCGTCCCCTTCAGACCAGGGACACGTGAACGGCTGTTCACTTGGAGTTTGTATACTCCTGCTTCCTCTGTTAAGAAGTGCTGTGTGCCCCGTCACACCAACAACACGCTAACCCGCAAAGGTAAGCGCTTATTGGATCAAAACCTGAAGACCAGGAACGATCTCTTACACCGGGTCGGTTGCAAGCGCCTCTGTGCACCTTAGGTTGTCTTCGGTCAACCCAAAAACCTGTACCGCTAGCCACGAGCTAAGGCTAGGATACTATGTAGCGCTTTCGCGCAACCCCAGAAAGGAAGGGTACCGGCGTGTTAGGCCTTATACAGGGGGACCAAGGTAAAACCTCGGTAGGTAGACTAATACACTCAGGGACACTCTAATCCCACAAATATATACTGAACGATACCCTAATACCGTTCCTGCCTCTCCGGCCACGCCAACTCTTGGCGCTGCCAAGGAAACTCTCGGTCAATGCACGACAAGCTCCCCGACAGGCATCCACACGCAGCCGAGCGTGTCCAGGCACTACAATAAGCTAGCTACACTTACCGAAGTCGGACTTGACCCTTGTTGGCTTTGGGGGAAGACTGTCTTTTTATTACTGAGTTTTCTGAGGCCCTGGGGGTCATCCTATGATGAGTCCTATGTCCCTATACAAATATCTAGTGTGAACGATCGCAATAAGGCGATTCCGGACACATCAAATGACGACCGCGGCTACACTAATAAGTGCGGCCGAAGTACGTAACTAAATGCATCTGTACCTAAAAGTGGGTACCATGAAGCCTCGTTCGGGGTTCCATTAGGACCCGACGAGGCTTCGGCCACTGCCTGTCATGTCACTCTACCGAGGATAATGTCATAATCCAATCAGAAGCAGCCATCTCCGTCTCTCGCTTGACCTCGCCTTGATCGCCCCTTGATTGAACTTGATTGTCGGGCTGGCGGGTCAACAGCGTTGGAAACTGCCACTTTCGAATACCACATTATCCTTCAACATGCAATACACCTGGGCTATCACCATAACGCCGCACGACGTTCCATCGGGCTGTCTCGGCGCATCCAGCCATACACCATCCTCCACAACAGGATAACCCACTCCAATCATTGTCTTCTCGTGCCAGCCCAGCAGAAATGGCGCTACCGTCTCTTCGTAGGTATCTTCGATAGTCGCTCGATATTGCGGATCACACAGCGGCTCGTAGAAGTAGGGTGTGATTGACGGTGGTTCAGCCTGGTACATGATACTGACAATGATGACACCCCAGTGTATGTTGCTCAGCTAAACTGGCAAAACAACATAATGCATGTTCGAAATGCGGGTCTGGGGCGGGTCAGGACAGCAAAACGTAGCTGCATACGTATCCAACGCGTAGCAATCTCCGAGGGCGTCACAGATACATCTGACAGCGAAATCAATGATCGAATCAGACAGCATCTCCTTGCGAGCAAGCATCCCAACCAATCTGTCCAGCTTTACAGTGGCTGCGCCACTTGCCAATCGGAATGTGGAGCTCAGAGAAGCTCCTTCAAGCTGCTCCAGCACTTCGTTTGCCAGGGCCACGTGCTTGGCCCCTGTGGTGTCATCTGTGAGCTCGTCCGAGTCCGTTTCCACGTCGAAAAGCTCAGGATTGTCCGTCATTGCGTCCCATTTAGTCGACAGTAGCCAATGCACATCCTCCTTCCACGCATCAAGCTTGCGGACAACGTTGTAAAACTCGCTCATTCTGAACACTGCGGCGCTGAGCAGTACCAAACATCAACACAAAACATAACAACATAACAAGCAACATTGTGAGTACCGCATAGTACAACATAATGAGCAACTTGGTGACTACAAACCTGGTGAACTGCGGGGTTCCTCCGGGGAAGTAGGCGATGATCTCCTCGGTAGTGCCCTTCGGATGATTGTCATCCGCGGTTTGGTTGAAGTACTTGGACTTTGATCGCTTCTTCTTCTCCGCTTTGACCACGGCTTCCAACTTGACGACGAGATTCTTTGGAATCACAAAGTTGTAGTCGTAGTCGTCAGCGTAGACGTGATCGCGCTTGCTGTGAGCGACGCGCGAGTTCATGAAGTCGTCGTCCATGATGGTTGGGTAGTTTGCCAGGATTCCGCTGACATGGTTGCGGTCAATAGTGTTGTTTGCCCACTCTAAAACACGCGACAGCGACGGCACATTCTTGTCTGGGAGGACAATTGCAGCCAGCTTTTGAGGTTTCGCCCCCTTGACCAGCTTGGTTTGCTTCAGTTTGGTTCGGGTAGTGCGGCGCACCTTAGGTTTCTTGGGAATACGTAGCACCTCCAGGATCCCTCCCTTACTTGCAGCTTTTGCTGCCGTTTTAACACGTACGGCAGCTTTGGTAGGATAGCACTTTTTCTTCGAGGGTAACACCGCTTTGGTTGGGTACAGCTTCGGCGTAGAAGGCGATGTTGCTTTGGGTAGAAGCGGAGGGGCAGCCTTGGACATTGACGCCGACTTAGTTAGCATTGCCCCACTAGTCTTGCTCGATGTTGCCGCCAATGTTGCTTCATTGTTTTCTGCTGTAGCCTCTCGCTTAGAGGCTGAAGCCGTGCTGTCGGACCCCGCTTTATCTAGCTCCAACTCCTGGATGAAGTTCATGCTGTCAATTAAATCAGCCGGCGTGATGTCGGATGCGGTGTCAGACGTGTCTGGATCGTCGGATTCCTCGCTTTCGTCAGGACTGGTAGTAGAATCTGCCTCAACGGTCGCCAACCCGCTTCGAACAATGTCCTTCCAGGACTTCAAGGCTGCGACGAAAGCTGGGGTTGCTAATCCTGCTAGGTGCTCCATCACAGGCTCGAACACAGCTTTAGCATAGCAATATTTCTCTTCTGATGAGAGAACCACAACGTTGGCAGACGCATCTTGACATAAATAACACCACGTTGCTTTCTTGTGCACCACATCGTCTTGAACTTGTGGGTGAAGTGACCGGGGAGCTTTTGGACCCCGGGTAGACTTAACAACACAGTTAACAACATAAGAAGCAACATTAATATAAATAGAAGCACCATACTGTAACAGCAACATAACCCGTAGCCGTCGTGGCTCGTTTTCGATAGCGAGGTCCGAACGCGGTAGAGCACCAAGTTCGCGTCTTGATAGGCCTTGAGCGCTGCCTCGAACTCGCCCCAATTGGCGAAGGACTTCTTGGCAAGAGGTGGCCTCAAATTGTCGACTGCGTTGTGCGCCTTGACTATCTTCTCCCGCTCCTCCCACGTTTAGTGCGGTGGCGCTCACGATGATGTGGTGGCGGCTGGTCACTTGCTGACGTGACAACAGCCTGCGCCTTTTCCTTCCTCCCACCTTTCCCATGTTTGGGAGGTGAAGCACCAACTCCACTTCGACCCGGGGACGGCTTGCGCTTTCGTGCTGTAGCTTTCTTCCTAGCCGTCGTGGAAGTAGCAGCGGCTGCTGCACGGCGGGCACTCGACGCTTGGACAGCGGCTTCAGCTTCGGCTTCTTCCCGGGCCGCGCGTACAAATTGCTGGATAGATTCTTCGAAACCTATCTCAATAATACACCAACGCAACACGAATAGACATTAGTACAACAATAACGCTCAACATTGCAAACAACACATAGTACAACATACCCGTCACTTGCCGCTTGCTGCCAGCGCTTTTGTCGTTGTCCTCCGCCACCGAGTCCTTGTCCACCACGTCGTTCACCGTCTCTTCATCGTCCTCACTGCCGAACAAGTCATCATCGTCGATGACGGCAGCAGCCATGCCACCGTCCGACTTGGCCTTCACGTGCGTGGCGGTGGTGTCGTCATCGCCATCATCACCGAACAAGTCATCATCGTCCACTTGTTTCTCGTTCGGACCGACCGCATGTTCGACGGCGAACATGGCGCTGTTGCCCGCCATCTCTTCGCATTTCGCCTCCTCGTCGTCCTTCACGCCCCCCATGGTCTTCGCCTCCTCGTGTGAGATCGGGAAATGACTGCGGCCGGGCGAGTTCCGGCCGAGGTCTAACTGCCTTGAGCTTGCGAGAGATGGCTGACCGAGGGCTCTGATTGGTCGGTCACATTCCCCGCGCGTTAGTGCCCAGAAGATTGATAGAGACTACGGAGTGGCAGGAGGGTCTCGGCGGCTCAAAATAAACCGCCTGCCGAGGCCTCCGAAGTTTCATAGTGGGTACACATTATGCCCAGTAGGAGTTCGGATTTAGGACGAAGCTTCGTCCGATTGTAGGATCAGCTCGAAAGCTCGGTCCACACTCGATATTTGTATAGACCTTAGGGATTAGCTATAGGAGAGGCCTAAACCATTAAACAGAGCAGAATTTCCCCCCCAAGCCACACAAGGGTCAAGTCCGTCTACGGTAAGTCGCTAAGCTTAGCGTAGGGTCTGGATACACTCGGCTGCACGGGGTATGTCTGCCGGTGAGCATAAGGTGCATTGACCGAGTGTTCATCCTGGTAAGGCCAAGAGTGAGTAGGTGGCCGAGTGTTGGGAGGTATTAGAGACCTCTGTGTACAGTTGTACGTTTGACTGGGTGTGAGGCAAGGACCTCCCAGTGTATTTGACTTCTAGCCGAGGCTTCGCCCCGGCGCCCTTGTAAGAGGCTTCGATTGGCCTGGTACCCTTCCTTTCTGAGGGACCACAGAGGTTTAGTGCGAAAGCACGTATTACACATTGCATCCTAGCCGTGGCTCGTGGCTAAGGGTGCTCTTATATTTTAACGAAGGGTAAACCTACCTGACCCGCAACACACAGGGAGGCACATTCCAGCCCCTATAAGGGATCGGACCTGGTCTTCAGGTTTATTATCCCGACAATCTATCGCCGACTCTTCGGAGACGGCGTGTGTTGTTGGTAGGGCTCGTCCTAGAGACTTCGGTTGATAGGGCGAGGACTCGTAAACTCGTGTTTTCCTACACGACACTCGTCGTTCTCCACGCCCCCATGGCCTTCGCCTCCTCGTCGTCCTCCACGTCCTCCACCTCCTTCTCGTCCTCCACGCTCTCCTCCTCCGTGTCCTTCGCCACCACTTCGTTCGCGTCCTCGTCGTCCTCCTCCTCCGAGTTCTTCGCCTCCTCGCCGTCCTCCTCCACCAAGTTCTTCGCCTCCTCGCCGTCCTCCTCCACCAAGTTCTTCTCCGTACCCTCCTCGTCGTCGTCCACCTCCGAGTTCTCCGTACCCTCGTCGTCGTCGTCCACCTCCGTGCCCTTCACCTCCTCGTCGTCCTTCTCCACTTCCTCCACGCTGATTTCTTCCTTTTCGTCCGGAATCACCTCCTCCTCGACATAGTCTTCGTCGCCCTCGTCGTCTTTCGTGTAGCCGTGGGCCGCTTGGACGTAGTCAACGGTCTTACGTGGCCGTATGCTAGTGCGACGCCCTGCAACAAAACTTGTTAGCAACTGATATGGATACGCGTAAGCTTCTGTGTCGCACCTTGTTCTTCAGACGCCTCCCCTTGCGCTCCGTGCGTCGCCATCCCCGACGCGATGGTGCTGCTGCAGCTTCGCGTTCTCCCCGTTGACGTAAAACAAAATGGGAGGCTACGGCACGTCGTACCTAAACGGAAATAATGATATCACAAAAATCATGTTTTCAGCTATTGACAATTTTCACGAAAGATAAGTTGCGATAAATTACCAGCAACGCCTGTGTTGCTCCCAACGAGATATCGTGGAGTTGTAGCAGAGTTGCTGTAATGACTCCCACCAGGCAGGCATGATGCCTGGGATCGCGAACGCAACTCGCTGCAGCCCATCTGAAGGCTTCGCTCGCTCGTCGAGCTCAGACAATCCGTGCCGGCGGAAGGGAAACCACAGCAAGTCGCCCCTGCGCCGGGCGAGCGCGCGCAATCGTCTCGATAGTCCTCCATCTGCCCCGAGGTACCGATGCTTCAGCGGTCCGAAAGAAGTCTTCGTGGCATGTGCGTGCATGTACAGTAGACCATCGTGGAGATTTCTCACTGCTCGCCCCTTTGCTTAATCGCCAACAACTCGTTCCTCTCGAATCCTTTTAGTTGCCGATACATGTATCATAGATTTTTTAGTTTGGTTTAAGGGGCCACGGGGATTCGCCTCGCCTCGCTTCACTATGCGTTCGTGCCAGGAGATACGGTGTCCTTGCCCCTCGCAGAGACTAGGCGCTACGAATCCCCATCTTCGCCGCGGAAGAGCAACTTGCAATGACTACGTAGGCGTCGTCCGAGCCCGATCCCTTGCTCGCCTGCTGCTGCTGCCATTCACGCTCACTTCTCAATTCGCCGCCGCAGTCCCAGCGCCCCAAGAACTTCAATCCCGCCGCCATGGTCAACGTCTGGTACGCAGGTGCTCTCGCTCTGGCATTCGCCGCTTCCAACGCGAACGCGGACGTCTGCGGAGACGCCTCGGTGACCACCACCGACAGCGCTACTCAGTCGTCGGCGCCGTCGGCGAGTACCGTCAACCCGGAGTGGAAGCTGAGCTCCCTGAAGCACCCGACGATCACTGGCCACCGCGGCGCGCCCGGTTACCTGCCCGACCACACTATCCCCGGGTACACGCTCGCCATCGAGGTGGGCGTCGATGTCATCGAGCCCGACCTCGTGAGCACCAAGGACGGCGTTCTGGTCGTCCGCCACGAGCCCTACATCGACGGCACCACCAACGTGGCCGACCACCCGGAGTTCGCCGACCGCCTCACCAACAAGACGCTCGACGGCATCGTGACCGAGGGCTACTTCGTCAGCGACTTCACGCTCGCCGAGATCAAGACGCTGCGCGCCGTGCAGCCGCTGCCCGAGCGCGACCAGAGCTACAACGGCCTGTACGCGATCCCGACGTTCGAGGAGGTCATCCAGCTGGCGCAGAACAAGTCGGCCGAGTACAACCGCACCATCGCCATCTACCCGGAGGTCAAGCACTCGAGCTTCCACAAGGCGCTGGGGCTGCCCATCGAGAACACCATGCTCGAGCTGCTGACCAAGTATGGGTGGAACCATGAAGACGCGCCGGTTTTTATTCAGTCGTTCGAGACGGAGAACCTGCGCGAGCTTAACAAGGTCACCAACCTCACGCTCGTGCAGCTCATCGACGGCTACGACAGCGACCCCAAAACGGGCGAGGTCATCTTCAAGGCGCCGTCCGACCGCCCGTATGACTGGACCCTGGCCAACCGCACGGACTACTTCGGCTACCTCACGACGCCGGCGGGTCTCGCTGAGGTCGCCACGTACGCCGACATCATCTCGCCCTGGAAACGATACATGCTCAAGGCTGTGGCCGTTGAGGTGGACGCGGACGGCAACGCTGTGGACTCGAACGGCGACGGCCAGGTCTCGGACGCTGACTACACCATCTTTGAGTACCCGAACGTCATCCAGGACGCGCACGCCGCCGGGCTCAAGGTGCACACGTGGACGATGCGTGACGAGAACTACCGTCTGGCCGTCAACTACTCGGGCAACGCCACGCTCGAGTACCTGGAGCTGTTCGACATGGGCATCGATGGTCTGTTCAGCGACAACTGCAAGACGGCCGTGCCCGCCCGCGACGCGTGGCTGGCGGCCCAGCAGTAGACGAAAACGGCAGTAGTGCGGCCGTACTATCGAAGTAAGAAAGTGGTAGAACTGTGTAATGAAAGCATGATGACGTGCTGGCTCATTCGAGCGTTTGAGCTCGAACTTGTGGTGCACCTCTTTCACGAAACCCACCATACCGCTAAGCTAAAGCTGACAATCGCAGCAGCATTACGCGTGAATCGCTGGGGTCGGGAGCAGTACTGTAGTATTATGCCGCTTGCAAATACTTTGTCCTCTAAAATAGACCTCTAAAATAGACCACGCCTGTCTCTTACTATGAGTGGACACGAGATAGGCGAGGGCTGTTTTAGCTTTGTGCTTTGGTGAAGGCCGCTTTTAGGCCCAGAAACTCGGTTTGGCCCGTCTAGAATGGCATTTCTGCGTTTCCAAGCCGCAGAAAAGCGTTTTGGTCGGGAAAACAGAGCCCCAAGCTTGCATGTTAGACCAGTACTGGCGATATATATAAATCAGACCTAGGTCTTAATTAAGAGCTGGATGGATTAAAATCGAGATTATTGACGAGATAATAAGCATGCGTTGGCCAAAATATCTGCAAACAGCAATAGCAGCTAATGATTACAGCCGACTTCTTCATGCCAGCGCCTCATCGACGATCGTTTTCATCTCCTGAACGTGGACTTCATACTGTCCTGTCGCTGGTGACGCGGATGGTGGGCGTCCGATGTAGGACAGCTTTCGAGAGTCTCCGAGCTGCTTCATCACCGTCAGTAGCCGAGGGAATACATGAGCGTAAGCGCCCATGTTCTTCGGTTCTTCCTGGACCCACACGATTTCTGCTTTCGGATAGCGAGCAATACAGTCGGCCACTTCATGGAATGGAAACGGGGCCAATTGCTCGATGCGAGCCGTGGCAATGTCTCGGATTCCACGGCTTCGCAGGCCAAGGCGAACAGGATAGTAGATTTTGCCGCAGCAGATAACTAGCTTGCAAATCTAGATGGCAAACAGATAAGTGTAAGACACAGACCGAATAATGGGGAAACAAACGATACCTACCTCATCGTCGTTCACCATCGTCACTTGGTCGTCAGGGTGCGGCGGGAGCACTCGCTGGAACGAAGTCCCAAGCGTGAAGTCAGCCAAATCCGAGTTACACGGGCGGTGATGGAGAAGCGACTTCGGGGTGAACATAATCAAAGGTTTGCGGTAGCTGGAGGAGATCTGCCTCCTGAGCGCGTGGAAATATTGAGCAGGAGTGGATGGAATCACCACTTGCACATTTGCTCGCGTATTGGCAGCATCGACATCTTCCTCCGCCGCGAAATCATCGCTGTCTTCATTGACTAGCTGGAGAAAACGTTCGATCCGTGCACTACTGTGCTCGGGTCCTTGCCCTTCAAAGCCGTGGGGCAAGTTGAGAACGATACCTGACTGCCGTTGCCACTTTTGTTCGCCAGTAGTAATGAAGGTGTCGATCATCGTTTGGGCACCATTGGCAAAGTCGCCGAATTGAGCTTCCCATATCGTCAAACCCATGGGAGTCTGCAATGAATAGCCATACTCGAATCCAAGCACACCTTCTTCGCTGAGGGGGCTATTGACCACATCGAAGCGACCTCGCGGCGCTTTTTCCAATCCAGTCATTTGCAGCATGCTCCTGATGCCCTCCACATCAATGTTATGCAGGGGCGTGTACGATGAATTGCGTCCGGACAGAGCTTCAAATTGGTCGTAAAGAACGGCATGACGTTGGTTGAACGTGCCACGCTCGCAGTCTTGTCCACTGAGCCGAACATCAACTCCTTCCACCAGTAGGCAACCAAACGCTAGCATTTCGGCCGTTGCCCAGTCCACGCGGGCCCCAGTCTCAACAGCGCGCAGACGATTGTTCATAATGGCTTCAACCTTTCGGTGTGCAGAAAATCCTTGGGGGATCCGGAACAACTGGGCCCCAACCTGCTCGAGAAACTTTTTATCGACACCTGTCGATCTATCGTAAACTTGCTTGTCGCCTAGTTGGCAGGTGGTTGGAGCTTCCTCAGTGGGATTTGGTGGCGAGCTCTTGCTCTCCGCATACCACTCGGTTTTCCACGACGTGTCGCCCGGGTTGTCCCATCCAGAATGCATTTCACGCGAGTGGTGATACTCCGAAAGAAGGTGTTCCTCAAATGCAGAACACATTTTCGCGAAGTCCGTAGATGAGAGAGCGCCTTCACTCGCAAGTTTTTGTGAGTAAAGCTTGATGACTGTCGGGTGCTTGTTGATGAAGTGATACATGACTGGTGCTGTGATTTCAGGTGAATCTTGTTCGTTGTGGCCATGCCGACGGTAGCACACTAAATCGACAGTCACGTCACAGTGGAAAGTTTGTCGGAATTCAACGGCGATTCTCATCACCTTCGCTACTGCCTCCGGATCATCAGCGTTGACGTGAAAAATCGGACTTCTGGAAGCCTTGGCTACATCACTGGGTACGAAAAACAAGACCAGAGCAAGTTATAACCACTGCCCTACCTGTAAATCTCAACGACGAGGTGCAAGTACGTACGTGCAATACACTGCCGAGTCAGCGTTCTTTGGCAGCGTGGTAAATCCGATTTGGTTGTTGATAATCACATGAATCGTTCCTCCCGTTCGAAAGTCCTCCAGTGAACTGAATCCCAATGCCTCTCGGACCGATCCCTGGAACATTGAAGCGTCTCCGTGGATCAGAATCGGCATAACGCGACTACCATTGTCTCCTAGCTGGGTTTGGCAAGCACGCGCCTGACCAAGCACAACAGGGTTCACCGCCTCGAGGTGCGACGGGTTAGCGGCCAAATTCACCTCCAGACGTTTCCCGTTCCGCATTTCAATGCCTGACGAGGTTCCGAGGTGATACCGGACATCGTCAGAGTTGTTCGGGTAATCCGGTTCATCTGGCAAGTATGGCTGGAACTGAGAAATAATGGAGCGCAGAGGTCGCTGCAGAACATTGGCAAGGACGTTTAGACGGCCACGATGAGCCATTCCCATCTGCACGACCTCCACACCGTGGTCACTGGCGCTCTCCAGCAATTCACAGAGACCAGGAATCAAGCTCTCGCCTCCTTCGATAGAGAAACGCTTAGCTCCGGAGAAACGTCGGCCTAGAAATCGCTCGAAGAGTTCTGCCTGCACCATTTGGCGCAGCATATCAACCTTCTCTTCGTCGTTATGCACATTGCCCTGTAACGCAACGATGAATGCGAAAATCAGAAACATATCACCATCTCGACCACCCTCTTCGCCGCACCTTGTACTTCTCCAGGCGCTCACGGATCCATAACGCAGCGTCACGGTTGCGCAGGTGTTGGTACTCCAGTCCGATGTGTCCACAGAACAGTTCTCGCAGCTCCGTCACAATCTGCAGTCACAGCACGAGCGAGCTCAAACGTCAGACACGACCGCCCCATTCCTACCGCCAAATGACGCAGTTTGCACCTCTCGCAGTGTCGCTACAGGCCCAATTGAAAGATCTTGCCCGATGAAGAACTCGCGGTCCAAGTCACTGGCCGTGAAGCCTGCACAAATCACGAAAAACAGACAGCGTCAGCTTCAGGAGCCTAAGCAGATGGTTGCGACCACCGACTGCTTGGTACCGTGCGTCGTGAGCTCGAGCAGATTCTTGGACGCGAGGCTGCGCAGATTGAACTCGTCGAAGAAAGGCGTCTCTACCCAGCGGTCTCCGTTGATCCAGCGCTCCAGCTCCGGCAGCTTTTCCCCTGCAACAGCAGCAGCAACAAAATACACGTGAGTCTCCTCGTCGTGCGTCTCCACGCTCCTCGCGCAAGCCTTACGTTTCTGCAGTGGGTCGATCTGGGCGACGTAGTGTCCATACTATCAAAGGAAAAATACCAGCAGCCTGTCAGTTCTGCCTTTGAAGCCCCTGAAGATCCACCAGCGTACCTGCTTGAAGGTGCGGATCAGCAGCAACACACGCCGTGTCTCCTCCTGCGAGCGGCGGATGTCGTCGCTGAGCTTCTGCACCGGTGGGGCGGTCTCTTCGCTCTTCCAGCGACGCAGAATCGCCCCAACGGGGCGTACACGGCCGCCGCGGCCCGCTCCTCCCTTGCGCAGCACGCGCAGCATCTCTTGGATGCGGTGCAATGAACGAGTGCGGACTGTCAGAGTGATGGTCTATTTGGTGTACATCACATTATCCACCTTTTCGAGTTGAAGCGGCGCGGCTGCTCCAGGCAGTGCCACACCAGAACCACCGTCGCCACCGCCATGGAGACGTCGAGCGGGGCCTTCACCGTCTCGCTGCGGTCGCTCACGTGGCAGCCCGAGGATGTCAATGCAGAGACAGCAGAGCGCCAGGTCTCGGCCTTCGTGCAGCTCGTGCTGCCGTCCGAGCAGCCTCTCGAGAGCGTCTGGTTCTCGGCGGAGGACGACAATGTGATGACCAGAAGCGTCTCCGTCTCGAAGCAGAGCAGCGGACGGAGACTACTATTGGACTACTGCCAGAGCTCGAGGGCCGTGGCGCTCACGGTTGAATCCATGCAGGAGCTAGTGCAGGCTCAGCTGCTGCTGTCGCTCCACTGCGGGACGGCCAGGGCTCGCGCCACAGATTCGCTACTGAGCAAGACGCTGGTGCCGCTGAGGACGGCGTTGCTGGGGCAGACGAAGAGACAGCAAGTAACTCTCGTTTCATCCGGGGAGACGTTCGTGCTTGACCTCGAGATTCAGTGCGACGTGGCGCTGGCGGACTTTATGCTCGGTGCGAGGGTGCTAGAGCTACAGCCGCCGTGTGTGAGGAACTTGCCTGCGGAGTGGACGTTCCCGAATTGTATGAGCAATGAAGAGGCTCTTCAGATCTGTGCGGCGGCGGACCAGAACACTGCTTGTTATGATTTTGACATCACCCTGCCACAGCTGGGAGCGAAGGATGGCGCTGCAAGTAACGCTGGAGAAGGAGCTGCATCGCCGTATCAGTTTGATGTCACGACGTTGAAAGGAGGAAAGCTCTGCTTCCAACCGTCCCTCTCGGAGAGTGATAAGGAGAAAGGAATTCATGGAGTAGCTGCGCAACCGCCCCCAAGTGGTGACGAGCAGCAAGAAGAGCGGCCGCCATCTCCTGTTTCAACGCTGTCGGGGGAGTGGAGCGTTCAGTTTCCGGGAACTACCATGCTATCAGTGCTATATTTCAAGGTAAGCATTTGGACAGCTGTGCACTCTATGGTCCGTCATTCTTACCGTTCCAGTTCAACTAACAGGTTCTTTGTCCCCTAGAGCTCCGTTGACCGCCTCACTGAATTTCTCACGGTTGATAAGCATGTGGGTGGAATTCTACGACGCAGCCCCGCGGATAACTCTAATGGGAAGGCAATCGATGCCGTCTCAGCAGAATTCCGATTGCATTTGGCCGAACTGTTGACGCCTGGTACAACGAAAATTCTCCCGAAAGCCCCACTGCGGGCCATCTCGCCTGTTTCCCGAGCATTTCTGGAACAGGAGTTAGCCGGCGCTCAAACAAACGATGACAAAAAGAAGTTTCAAAGTGCTCTAGCAGACTACGAGACAACCGTGCAACAAGCAGCAGCTCTCACTGCCGTTGCAACCTCTGTAGGTACGCACATCGAAATTGCCGCGGAGATACTCGACACAGCGCTCGTACTTCAGCCACCGCAAGATCTGGAACCTCCCTCAAAAACACTAAAGGAACTGATTCCTCCGCGTGATTTGGAAGCTGAGAGCGAAAAGAGGCGTGATATTTACGGGGACTTGCGAACGGAGATCCGCTTGGTGGTCGTCAGTCTTTTGCGTGAATATGAAGACGTCTTTCGAGCAAGTGGCGATAAAAGACAAACAGCAGAAGATTATGCAGCCGATATCTCTGCTTTGCGTGATGAGAAGAAGCAGACTCTCATTTACCGACTGAATACGCAGGGGGTATATCACTCCTTCAAAGAAGCACTGAAGAAGCGAATTGTGCCCGTTATTCGAGAGTCTTTCGCTCGTACTGAAGTCGAGCCTGACGACAATGACGAAGACAGCCAAGCGCAGCCGGACGAGAAGACGGTAGAAGAGAAGAAGAAGGAGCAGTTTGGCCAGCTCTACACGCTTCTCATGCAGGAAGTGAACGCGATTCTCCACGAAACCTTCTACTCAGACTCAAACGCACTCCTAGAGAACGCACATGCAACGGTTGAAGGGCGCCCAACATTGAAAGAGATTGCATCGGTGCTAGAAGTTTTGCGGGTCAAAACTGTGGAGAACGAGGTGAGTGGGGATTTTGAGAAGAGCGAGATGCTTCATTTGGACCGCATTGCTTACGCAGAGCAGCATGCTGGTCATGCTCAGGAGCGCCCAAAGCCTCAACATCCTGCTGATGTGGATAAGGCAAACGTATCCCAAATACTCGTGGGTGTTTGGTACGACTACGCGCGCTTTTGCATTGCGCAGGCTAAACTTGAGAAGGCGGGGTCGGCTTTGCAGCAGTGTTTGCGCCTCGATGGGCATGCAATCCAGCCTCTGATCACGCTCGTGGCTGTGCAGTGCGAGCTTCGAGACTTTGCGCGTGCAGAGGCCCTCGTGAAGAATGCTGTAGTGGAGGCGAAGGCCGGAGTTCAGAAACACCCCACACATGATTTCGAGCATGGTGCGCTTGCTCACGCTCTTCTCGCCTTCTTTTTTTCACAGTTCGAGGGGAAAGATCCGACAGGGAACTTGACAATGTTTGAACTTCTCAAGGCTCAACAGGCGCTGAAAAGCCATACTGGCGGAGGCCAACGCAGAGATATTTCTTGCGTGAGCGCAGTATGGATATTCCTGGCTGAGTACGCGCATGAGTGCAAATTGTGGGGACTCACCGAGCGTGCGTTGCAACTTGCGGATACTCATTTGAAGTCGCGTGATGTGATCGGCGGCGAGCTGCGAGTGATGAAAAGAGCCATGGAAGCTGAATTGTGCCTGCGAAGCGGTAGCGATGGAGAGGACGCAGGAAGTTCTCGTGCAATCAAGCTACTACAAGAGGCTCTAGAAATCGATGCATCTCATCCCATTGCATGGCTTACGCTCGGAAAAGTGTATCTACAACAAGACTCGCAGACCAAAACGGCGATTGAGTGTCTACAACGCGCATTGGAGCATCGTGGAGCCATGAGTGCAGAGTCATTACGACTGGGACTATACTTGCGGCTCGGTTTAGCACTTCTGCATTCCCAACAGATCGAGGTGGCTGAAACAACGTTCCTGCTGGCGTGTGATGAGTTCCGGGTGGCTTCATGTTGGCTTGGCGTAGGAATAGCTTGTCTGCGCCTCGAAAAGTGGGAACGCGCTCAGATGGCTTTGTCCGAGGCCAACAGGTTGGACCCATCAAACCCCGATGTCTGGGCATACCTCGCGCTACTTGCTCTCACAGCCCACGGGTCGGTGAGTGTTCGTGATGAAAAGGACGCCCAGCAGTTCGTCTCGCAAGCGCTACGACATAACCTCAGCAACCCCGCTCTACTCAGGGAGCTCAGTAATGCGTTCGTGGCGATCGACCGTCTAGAGAGTGCGGAAAAGCTACTGCGACGTTCACTCGCCTGCCAGGACTCGTCTCTCACAAGAAAAACGCTGGCGGATGTACTAGCCGCGCAAAATTGCGCCGAGGATGCACTTCGTCAGTACACCCAGTCACTGGATGCAGCTGAAGACGTTGGGGAACGCTGTGCTCTGTTGGAGAAATGTGCTCAGTTGCTGACCACGTTAGGTAGACCAGAGGTAGCAAACGAGTACCGAACCATGGCAAGGCAATTTCAGGCGGATGGTATCTAGCAACGATCACTTTGAGAGACGAGATGATAATGTTATTCAGCAGGATCGGGTTTTGGAAGATACTGTAGTGCCCGCTTTAATTTCTGTCTTTGCTAGGCTACTAGCTGAAGCTTCGCTGCCGAAGGAGATGCAGGAGTTGCAGTTCCTGTTTCATCTTGAGACGGTTTTCGAGCGATGATGTTGCTGAGGTAGCGGTCGATGTTAGAGAGCCCCAGCAACATTCCATCATCGGGTGTATCGAGCGAAGGGCTCATTTGGCTGTGCGCGAAGTCGATGAGACGCACGTCAGCATTGGCGGGTCCGTAGCTTTGATCTCCTTCGTAGATGAGAAGCAGAGAAGACCCCCAGCAGCGCAAACCTGTTGTTTTGGCCATTACACTTTTTAGCTGGCGTATTTTGACGAGCAGCTCTTCCAGTGCATTCCAGCGCAGCGTGAGGCCGCTCGTTAGGTACTGCACACGTATACATAGCAGTGTGGTGTTAGTGTCGTGATGGAGACTATGGAGACTGCCCCTCAATGCTCTGTGGAGTGATACGCACCGTCTCGAGTGCTGGTTCGACGTCTTCGGGCTTGAGCTGTCTTCCCCAGGTCTTGTCCCAAATTGTGTAGGTGCCGTCGCGTTCGTCGTAGATCTGCATGCCGCAGAGCCGCAGCCCAAGGGCTAGCGACGTGGTGGCGGCACATTTGGCTGTGTGGGATATCACTTTGGCGGGCGAGGCGTCCTCCCCGTGCTGACGCGTGCCCATTTTGATGTCTAGAACGCAAGGTCTACGAAAGTTTCTGGTGAGGTCGCCCAACACGAGGTAGTCCTTCGTGTTGCCACTGTCTGCACGGGTCAAAGCAACAGCACAGTCACCTTTTGCGGTCTTCTTGTTCTTCTTCGCTCGCTCTTGCTTCCAGAGTTTCGCGCTGTAGCCCCCTTCCGACGTAGGCGGCGCCAGCGGGTTGGACGCGCTGTACTTGCCCAGACGGCGCTTCTTCCCGAAGGAGCCTTTGCGGATCTTCTTGGGGGTCATCGGCTCGGTTGGGGAGAGCGGCTCTATCGGAGGCGTTGAAGAGGCCTGCGACGAGGAGGGGGAACTCGGAGACTCGCTCGGCGTCGACGTCGTGAGCTCCACCTTGACTTTCCCCAGGAACTGCGGCACGAACGGACGCAGCTGCGGGAATTGCGGAGCTAGCGCCTCGTAGAACTGGAGCTCGAGCGCGACCACCGGCTTGCACACAGAGCCCCCGCCACTGCGCAGAAACGCCGTGTGGCCTCCCGCCTACGGTAACGACAGATAGATCAGTGTCTGTGTGTATGAGTGAGACAGAAGATAGAGAAGCCGCTGGCTCACCTGATGATTGTAGAGGTAGAACCGCGTGCCGTCCAGCGCTCGCGCCACGACCTCATTGGGGCCCACCAGTTCCTCGGCGTCGGCGACGGTAGCGACGTCTCTTTTGTCCTTACCCTCCTCCTCCATCACGTAGCTGCTGCGTGTGCTCTGCGCCACCAACTTGAGCGCCTGCTCCTCCAATCTCCTAGTGGCAAGGAGAAATAAAAGGAGCTGAGAAGGAGCGGCGACATGCCGAGAGCTTTTCTTAGCTCGCCGATAAATAGATGAGGCCCGCGACGAGCTCTCCTTGGGCGCGCATTGGCGTCTGAATCTTGCTGCTGGACGTTTGCCGGACGCTTGATTCGAGTCGCAGCATTCACCTGATCTTCGCAGCTTCAACGACAAGATCGGTGTAGCCATTCCGTTCGTCTGACACGTCATTTTTTCGTCTGATGTCACTCTTTCCGTCACTGAAGCGAGGACCCATGGGCCGGCCCACGAGCCTGCGCCCATGCACCACATTATCATCCCGCGAGACAAGCTCGAAGCTCACCAAGTCCCGACGCCAAGCTAAGCGAAGCCCAGCTCCGCCCACGATGAACCTGTTCCGCCTGGTGGGCGACATGGCGCACCTGGCCAGCTTCCTGGTGCTGCTGCTCAAGCTGCTGGCCTCCCGCTCCGCGAACGGTGCGTCCCGTCCTGTCGCTATGGAGGCTGTAAGCTCGCAACTTACCTAACCGGGGCTGACTGACTGTTGCAGGCATCTCCCTCAAGACGCAGGAGCTGTTCTTCCTGGTGTTCGTGACCCGCTACGTGGACCTGTTCTTCCACTTCGTGAGCGTGTACAACACCATCATGAAGCTGCTCTTCCTGCTCTTCTCGGGCGCCATCGTGTACGTCATCCGCTTCAAGGAGCCCTTCCGCAGCACGTACGACAAGTCGCACGACGCCTTCCTGCACCTCAAGTTTGCCGTGCTGCCCTGCGCGCTGCTGGCGCTCGTGTTCAACGAGCAGTTCGAGGTCTTTGAGATCCTCTGGACCTTCTCCATCTACCTCGAGGCCGTGGCCATCATCCCGCAGCTCATCCTGCTGCAGCGCCACGGAGAGGTCGAGAACCTCACGAGCAACTACGTCGTGCTGCTCGGAGCCTACCGCGGCTGCTACGTGCTCAACTGGATCTACCGCGCGGCCACCGAGACGTCCTACCACTTCATTTGGCTCATGTTCATCGCCGGCATGGTGCAGACGGCGCTCTACGTCGACTTCTTCTACTACTACGCGATCAGGTGCGACCGCTCTCCCTAACTCTACAGCTGCTGTTGTCCAATATTGCACATTTTGCTAACCATTCTACTCCATTCGTTATTTTCCAGCAAATACCACGGCAAGAAGATGACGCTGCCCTCTTAAATAGCTATTGCTGTAGCGGAGTGAAGAAAGGAGGAGCAGAAGACTACAGTGAAGACCGCGCGCTTCGGAGCTGTGCTCTAGTTGAAGTCAAGTTTCTGCCACTCGGCAGGGCTCTCGCAGCGCGTTTGAGAGATTAGTAAAAGAAACACGCAAAGGCAACAGAGGAGAGTGCGTTGCTTTTTTTCGAGTGTTCTCGCTGTTGTATTTGAGCTTTCGTTTGTTTGGTTGCTGTGTGCCTCTGCTTTTCGTCGTCTGTCGGCAAAAAGAGTACTACAGTAGCAGCAGCCTAACCTTCCAGAAAGCTGAAGTCGCAGTGCTTGGAGACGTGGTCCGCTGCCATATCTATCCGATCCACGTCCTCACGGCGGATCTTGGCCGTGAACTGGGCGATACGCGCCGTGATCGTGTAGCTGTCTGCCTTGTCGGGTGAGACGTAGATGCACGGGATGTTGTCCGCGTCGAGACGCTGCGCGAGCTCAGCGCTTGGCGGGTTCCAACCAGTGAGAATGAGGCCGGACCTCAGATTCTCGCCGTGAGAGGTGGACGCCTCCTGGTTGCCGATGATCGCGTCGATCACATCCTTGCGGCCGCTATGCTGTAGACACACGCCAACCCGCGTTAGTATCACGTAAATATGCAAGCGCAGATCCACCCGCGCATTCCGTTACCGTGATGACGAGTTGGTTCGGAATAGCCTTGAAGCGGTTGTTATCGTCCACTGGGGCCAGTGCTAGCCTGGTGCTGCTGAAATAGCGCAGACTGGCATCTTTGCCTACAGTTTGAAACGAGATGAAAGATACGCTGCTAGTCAGCATATGTGGATTTCGACCGAGGATCGAAGGCACTTACCGGACACTAGCTCCGACTTGAGCAACTTAGCGTAATCCGCCATGGTCGGGCAAGACAGGTCTTTCAGATCCGGGATGCAACCAACGAGTGGAACGTCCCAACGCTTAAGTGCTCGCGCGTAGTAGTCCTACGACAACAAGACCCAGTAAGTAATATTCGCACTGCAATCGCAGCCCGAATTTCCATGCGCAAGCGCACCTTGATCATGTCCATCTTCGTCGGGTTGACCTTGTTGAGGATCACACCCCGTAGCCGGACGTTGTTCTGCTTGAGCATCTCTCGGTTCATCGCCAGCTGATCGAACGACGAGCCGAGCCCGCCCAGCGCGACACAAACAGCGTCCAGCTTGAGCTCCGCTGCCAGCAGCAAGCACCAACAAGCGTCCATCAGCACCATGCTACGCCGCCCAAGCACAACCTTCAACTAAACCGTACCTGCAACTTGAGCGTTGTTGAGCTCGCAGATGGAGCCCACGCCCGTGTGTCCAGTGCCCTCACAGATGAGGAAGTCGCTCTGGTCGTACAGGCGCTGGTGCGCGGCCTTGATGGAGTCCATGAGCTGCTGCGACGTGACCTTCCCGTCGACGAAGTCGCGCGTGAAGCCGTCAGGGAAGATGACGGGCGACATGTCCTTGTAGTCCTGCACCAGGCCAAAGTGCTCCTTGAACAGGAACGCGTCCTGCAGCACGACAGTCACCAGTCAGTCGGATACTACACCGTGCATCATCACACAGAGCATTGAAGCTGCCGCCCGCACCTTGTCCACACGCAGCCCGCCTCCCACGGCGACGTGTTGCTGGCCCACGGGCTTGCAGTAGGCCACCTGCTTGCCAGAGCCCTGGAACTTGGCCTGCAGCGTCTTGACGAGCCCCAGACTGAGCGTCGTCTTGCCCACGTGCTGGCCCGTCGACAGGATGAGCAGGTGCTTGGTCATGCTACTACGGATACTGCTGCTGGGAATGACGCTGCGGGTTCCGGAATGGGGCTGTGCACGTCGAGAAATAGCGAGCGCCGCGCTGCTCGGCTCGGCGTCGGCTCCGGCGTTTCAAGTGATGATGCGGCGTTGAAGCTGAGCTCAGGATGAAAGTTGCGCTTTCCTGTGTGCCGATTGGCTGAACATCCGCAGACATATGCTCAGCCAATCGGCGCGCGGTAAAACGCAACTTTTGCTGATCAAATTCAAATTTTGGACGCCATAGACGCACAGGTGCAACTTCTAGCGGCGACCACGGCCATGGACGAGCTCCTCGTGTGCTTCGTGTGCTCGATGGACATGGCGCCCTGGAGCGTGGCCGACCGCGAGACGCACCTGAACGCGTGTCTGGACGCGAGCGCGGCCCAGCGCGTCGACTGCCCCACGTGCGGCCAGGAGCTCTCGGATTGCGACGAGCGCGCGCGCTCGCAGCACGTGAACCGCTGCCTGGACAGGGCGGAGGCGGCGGCTGCAGGCGGCGACGCTCCAAGCAGTGGACAGCAGCTGGAGGAGGAATTGACAGTGGCGGCAGAAGTTGTGGTGGCGGCTGTGCAGGAAGAGAGCGTCCGTGAGCAGGAGGAGGAAGACGACGAGGAGATGCAGACGCAGGTGGCAGAGCTGACGCAGGTGCAGGAGGCGGAGCTGGAGGAGAAGGTCGAGGCTGAAGATGAAGAGGACGAAGTTGGTGCTGAGGACGACGATGATGCTGATGCGGACGACTACGACAGCGAGAGCGAGTGCGGCTACGTGTGCAAGATCTGCGGCGCCGACATGTCGGAGATCGACCTGATGCGGCGCATCCGTCACGTGAAGCAGTGCGGCCAGAAGTTCGGCGTGCGGCCCGGAGACATGGGGGAGGTGGAGCAGGCGGATACGATCGTTGCGAGGCTGGAGAAGAAGACGGAGGAGGAGGACAAGAGCGCGCCGAATGCGTTCGCCATCATGATGCAGTCGGGGAAAGCGCCGGCGCCGGCTGCTACAATTGGTAAGTTCGGCTCACTGGAAGTTGTGTCTTAATCCCAGGCTGACCCCGATCTATCTCGGCTTGATGGAATTCAGAGCGATCAAATGTCTTCGATGTTCTGATGCGCGGCTCTAAGACGGAAGCTGTGCTCAACGCTAGGAAGCGGCCGGTGCCGTTCAAATTCACTCGCAAGGCCGTTCAACGACGGCGTCTGCTTTATCCCGAGTTCAAGTGCATCCGAGGCACAAACCCGCCGTTCATTGTGGATGGATTCCAATACGCTTGCAAGCAAAACTCGAGCATTTATTTCCTGACGCACTTCCACTCGGATCACTATGGAGGGCTCGACAAGGTGAGTTCGCTCACGGCCTTGAGTTGTTCATAGGGTTTCACGCTAAAGTTGCTGCATGACTTTCGTTAAACAGCACTTCGACTGCGGCATCATCTACTGCAACGAAATAACGGCAAAGCTGGTCGTCCAAGAGCTCGGAGTGCTGAGTAAATACGTCCATCCAGTGGGGATGAACACGCCTGTGCTGGTCGGAGACGTGCAAGTGACCTTCATGGACGCCAACCATTGCCCTGGCTCAGCGATCATCCTCTTCCGCCTGAAGGACGGAAAAACTTATCTGCACACTGGCGATTTCCGATTCCATAGGAAAATGTTGGACTACCACGCGCTTCAGCCGCACATCGCGACCGGAGATGAAAAGATTGATCACAACGGAAAGATCGTCGGCCTTAGTCGTCTCGATGGGGTGTATCTGGATACCACCTACTGCGACCCGAAGTACACTTTTCCAACCCAGCAAGTTGCGGTCAATCATGCTCTCGAGCTCATGGACAAGCACTTCAAGCAGGAGAAGGTGCTCTACCTCTTTGGGTCGTACACGATTGGCAAAGAGCGGCTGTTCATGGAGGTTGCGCGCAAGTTCCAGAAGAAAGTGTGCGTGTCCAAGGCGAAGCTGAAAATCATTGAAACGTTCGGTTGGCCCGCCAAAGATATGCAGCTTCTGACCACTGAGCCCGGCGCCACCAAGTACGAACAAGTGTTTTGGTTGTCAACTGATGTTTTGGTCGTATCTAACGCGCATGTGTTATTGTTGTGTTTACGATAACAGCCTACACGTCGTTCGGATGCAGGACCTTCAGATGGACAACTTAACCGTTCTGCTGGCGAAGCACCGGCTTCGATTTCGGCGTATCGTAGCGTTTCGCCCCACTGGATGGACCTTCAGCAGCAAGAATCCGCGATCGATTTCGACTTGCTGCACGGACCCATCGGGCAAGATCCATGTCTATGGCATCCCGTACAGCGAGCACTCGAGTTTCGCCGAGCTCTGCGACTTTGTCCAGGTGGTGAACCCGCACGCCATTATCCCGACGGTGCGTCAACTCGTTATAGCCTTCGAATCACTCTGCTAACACGACCTCGTCTTTCTTGCAGGTGAACTGCAGCAACAAGCGGCAAGCCACCAACCAGGTGAGTGCCTTGCGCCAGGTCGCATTCCACAACATCTCGGCGCTGTTCAAGCAGCAGCAGAAGGAAATCAAGCAGCAGCTGAAAGACCTCAAGCAAGAGCAGAAACAAACTCGCGAAGCTCTCAAGGCCCAGGACGCCGCCCATACCGACAGCACCGAGAGCCACGAAGATGCGTATTCAACCCGCTGCGAGCAGGAACTGCACGCAAGTGCGCCCCACAGTGTTGTTGACTCAGTGCAGTAGCTGCAACGGCGTGTATTTGTAGACTCCGCATTGTAGACAAACAAAGTATCTTACACTGAAGCGATAAACGTATTACAAGTATTCAGTATTCATCAAAGTGCTGTTTCCAACAAAAGCCGTACATTTACCACCGCATGAATCCTTGTTAATACTGCCAGTGAGTCTCGATCGCATTGATTCTTCAATGTCAGCACGAGTAATGCAGTGACAGTCGGTCCGTCACTATCCAAGTTCTTCTCGTTCCTTCAAACTCGAACATTATTTTTTCCATGGCCAAGTTCTCGAGCGCTTGTCACACCAATTGATTCTCGACCAGCACAAGCCTCTTGTGCTGGTCGAGAAAGACGGGTTGTGGAAAGATTGAAGCTCCGCCCGCGAGCTCCGCCAAACCCCGAGAGCTCCTCACTTTTGGATTTCCTTCCTCCCGAGCAAGTCAGTCGCCTGTACCTGCCCACCGCCAACACCAACACCAACCATGACTTCGTCTGTCCGCCGCCTAGTGGCAATGTTCGAGTCCCCCGTCGCCGCCCGCACCACGACACGCGCCCCCGAAGCGATCAGCCGAACGAGAGTCGCAGCTCTCGTCCACTTTTACGGAGCGTCGTCCACCATCGCGTCCACTGCCATCGAAGCGATCGATGCAGTGCGGTTCGCCGCCTTTCCCAACCCGCATGACCCAGCGGCGGCGGCAGTGGAGCCCATCGACCCGCGCTGGTCCATTCAAGTGATCGACTCGGCGAGGTTCGCCGAGTTCGGCTACCCGCACGCAGTTGTGACGGACCCCACGCCAGCAAGCGCCTCCCCAAGCTCCACCACCACCACGCCTGCCAGTGCCCCACCTGCTAATGCCGGAGCTGACGCTGCTGCCGATGAGTGCAACTTCATCAACGACGAACCGGAGGCAGCTATCCACGAGCCCGAACAGACTCAACCAGCCCAATCTGCCGTCGCTGCTGGCGAAGAAGAGCTCCACGCCCCAGATCTCGACGATACCAAGAAGGCCTTTGCTGCGGAGCCCGTGAAACTACATGTAGAGGTAGAGCAGATCGTGCCGCCCAACGAGCCCGGCAAGAACGACCGCGACCCACGCGCTGTCCCTGGCAAGCTACCCTGCATCACACCGCGCACGTGCCTGCCAATTTACGCTGCAGCGCCGCGAAGTCAAGGCATCAAGTCTCGCCTGTTTGATTTCGAGCGCAACCCAGCCTTCAACCGGCAACGTATGCTGGCAAAGCAACGACGCGCCGCAGCAGCAGCACCGTCCAAGACACCGATCTGGAAGCTGTGAGCGCTTCCCCTGATCAGCTTCGCGTCCAAACTTCATAGATTGTAGTTCATGTAGTTCATGTAGTCCATGTAGTATCGTAGTCCAATCCCAGTTCGTAGCCAACACACCTTGATCAATAGACTCGAGAATCGATGATCATTTCCTGTCCTCAATGTCAACGACACGCACTGCTCCATCTCTTCATCACTCCGTCCATGTCCATGCTGGCAGAGCAGCGTAGCTGCACGCTTCCAGGATTCATCATCTTGTAAGTAGTCTCCCCGACGTATCCAACCCCTTCCCGATGCCTCCAGCACGTTGAGCTCAACCGCGTGGCGTCCTAGACGCTCGAGCAGGCCTCAGTCAAGAGCTCTTTGACGGTTCCTGGCGGAAGAATCCCAAATAGACGCAAACTCGCCCAAAGCGTCGCACTCGAATTCGCTCCAAGACCAAGATGGCGTCTCGAGGTCGCGCGGCCGACAGCCAAGTGCTCTCGCTGGACTCCAATGAGCCAGGACGACCGCCTTCGAGCGCGGGTTCCTCGCGCCCCAACACGTCCGGTGGGCGGTCCAAGAAGCCCAAGCTCAGCGAGTTCCGCCAGTACCTGGAGAAGGAGGAGCTGCCGCTGCTCATCGAGACGCGCCACGGCGTGCGCCGCGTGACGTGGACGGCCAGCCTGAAGCAGATCGACTTCGCGCACTTCCTGCCCATCTGCCTCAGCGGCCTGCAGGAGAAGCTCGAGCCGTACCCGTCGTTCGCCTTCGACGCCGCCGTGGGGCTGCTCGAGAGCGGCCGGCGCGACACGCGCGTGCTCAAGGCGCTGCCACAGGTGGTCCAGCAGCTCAAGAGCGCCCTCAGCACGCGCGAGAAGGCCGTGGTGCATCGTGTGCTGCTGGTGCTGCAGCAGTTGGTGGTCTGCGAAGGCGTCGGCTCGGCGCTGGCCGACTACTACCGGTCCCTGCTGCCGCTGTGCAACATCCTGCAGGACAAGCACCTCGGCACGGGGGACAGCGCCACCAAGGAGCTCGTGGCCGAGGCGCTCGAGACCATGGAGGCCTACGGCAGGGACGACGCGCACTTGGTGATCCAGCAGTATGTCCCAGCGTTCCAGAGCTGCTGCGGCGCGTGAAACAAATGCAGTAGCAAGACTACAGAGCTCGGAACTCTATGCACAAGAATCGTATTGCAGGCGCTTCAGGCTCTCACCTTCCTCACCAAATACACTCTGCATCTCCCACCCAACTCGCTGTTTATCTACAGAGCGCGTGTGGCTTGGCTTAAATGCGGGAGCGCGGGTGGCGGTAGTCGCGCATCTCCTTCGGCAGCGACGTCGAGACCAGGTCCTCGAGGCTGTGGATGCCGTACTTGTTGGGCGCGCCCGTGCGCCAGAGCTCGCGGGCGTTCAGCTGGCCGTCCGGGTTGAGGAACTCCACGCCCATGTACTGCTGGTGCCAGCGGATCATGAAGTCGATGCGCGGCGTCGGGAAGTTGCCCAGCATCTCGGCCATGTTCTTGAGGATGCACAGGCCGTACGGGATGTCTTCCCAGAACAGACGCGAGTTGAGCGCGGGCTGGAACTGGCCCTTGGACACCTCCGTCAGCGGCGTCGCGCAGCCGGCGTAGCCCAGGTTTGTGCGGAAGATCTGCAGCAGCGACGAGCGGTCGGACACGTCCTTGCCGTAGTGCTTGACGACGCGGTCGCCCATGGGCAGCACGTCCGACAGGTCCAGGGCGGGGAAGCGCTGCAGCAGCGCGTACTTGACCTGCTGCAGCTCGTTGTCCAGCATCGTCAGCTGCTCCGCGGAGAACTCGTCAAAGTCGGCGTCTGTAGCAAACAAGGCAACAATGTTATGAGCCACCAATACCAAATAGGCTCTTTGTGCTGCTAGACGTACACAGCGTGAGGCCCTCGCGCTTCTTGAGCTCCTCGTGCGTGTAGGTGCGCTTGCCGTCCCAGTCGCGGAAGATGGCGTAGTAGCGCGCCGGGTGGATGATCTGGTTGGACGGCGTGAGCGTCAGGTTGAGGAAGTTGGCCACCGTCTTGCACGGGATGTCGAAGAGCGTCTGCATGAGCGACGCCGCCTCCTCCTTGCACTCCACCGGGTAGCACGCCACGTACAGGCACTGCTTGGGGCCGATGATGCGGCACTTGTGGCTGTCCAAAAGTGCAGAGGTCCAGCGTCAGTACAAGGATCACCTTTCCAGCAGCAGCACTTCGGCTCACCCGTATTCCGTGGCCTTGCAGATCCACGGGATGTTCTGCAGACCGAAGAGCTGTAGAGGCAGACAACAGGCAAGTCCAGTAACCAGAGGTCAGTCGTCAGTCCACAGCTCATTATGATACATCGTCGAGCAGCAGCCTCTACGCACCAGGTCCACGTTGGCGAACTTCTCCTCTCCGAGCGCCTTCTTGGCGGCCCAGTCGAAGCCGCCCTGCGCGAAGAGCGCGCCCAGCTTGACCCCCTTCTTGAGGTAGGGCGACACGTGCTCCAGGATGGCCGGGTGCGCGTTGGCCGGGGCCGCCACGATCACCACGTCGGACTGCGGGATCACGTGCTTGGCGTGCTTGGACACGAGGCTCAGGCGGCCCGTCATGACGCCCTTGGACTCCCAGCTGCTGCCGGCCGTGCTCAGCTCCAGCGTCTGCGCCCAGCGCTCGGGCTGGCGCGTAAGCACCTGCACGCGCACGCCGTTGGACGCCAGGTAGGCGGCCGCCACGTGCGCGCCGTTGCCGCCGCCGCAGATGGTGACGACGCCCACGCCCGCGGCGGTGGAGGGGACGCGCTGCTTGAGCTCGGCGCGCGCGGTGGCCACGGAGAGGGTCATAGGAAGGGGTGGAGGGGAGCGCTCTGGTGCTTGGATGTGAAGATCGAATGACGTTTCTACCGGCGCGAGGGACCGGAACGACCTCTATATCGCGTTAGATGTGAAAAATTAGTAGATACGCAGAAATAATAGCAGTGCTGTACTGCATTAGCGAATCATATATGTATACTGTAGCATTAAACGCTGTATCTGGACCATTAGTGATGTTGAGGTTATAGAGGGTGATCATGGCTTTGTCCGTCTGTTAAAGCTGATAGTTGGAGGAGTGTGGGACGACACCATGCGAAGAGGCAAGAACTCAGGTTGCTTGGTCTACATGGACATTTTGCTATTGTCTTCCACTATCGAGGTCGTCTCCCAGCTAGTGGAGCAGCACCGAGGCCTGCTGGTGCGTCTCGGCTGTCACGCGGATGGCGAACAGCTCGTTGAGCTCGTCCTTGCTAAAGGCGAACGCCACGGCCTTGTCGATCTGCTCGATGGCGCGCGAGTACTCCTGCATCGCCATGTACACCTGCGCCAGGTGGCAGTACGCGAACTTGGAGCGCGGGCACATCTCCACGGCCTTCTCGAACAGCGCCAGCGCCTGGTGGCCGTACTCCGTGCCCTTCTGCACCAGCAGGTTGCCCTGGTTGATGTAGGCCATCGGGTACGACGGGTCCAGCTCGATCGCCTTCTCGAACATCTCCTCCACGGTCTTCAGGTCCACGGCGCTGCCCGGGGTCTGCAGCATCTGCATGTACGTCTCGCCGAGGTAGTTGTAGATCTCCGGCACGTCCGGCGTGATGCGCGCCGCCGACGTGAGGTACTCCACGGCGCCCTGGAAGTTGCCGTTGCGCGCGTGGGTCACGCCAAGCTGAATGTAGGCCATGGCGAAGTCGGGCGCAATGGTGATGCACCTCTCGAGGTCGCTGAGCGCAGCGGCCATCGACGACTCGTTGCTCGTTCCGTCCGGCGACACGTCGATCGAGTGGAGCTGGCCGCGGTGGAAGTACGCCGTGGAGCACTCCGCCTTCTCGGCGAGCGCCTTGTCGAACCACTCCAGCGCCTTCTTCAGGTCCTTTTGGTCGAAGCACAGGCCGCCCATGCGGATCTTGGCAAAGATCGAGTGCGGCTTGGCAGCGAGAGCCTCCTCGAACGACTTGCGAGCGAGCTCGAACTCGCCGCGCAGGTGGTGGTACGTTCCGTTCTCGATCTGGGCCGTGTAGTACGCCTCCTCGTCGGGATTGACAAGCTGGCACGCAGCCTCCAGGTCCTTGGCGGCCAGGTCGTACTCCTTCTCCTTCTTGAGCGCCAGTCCGCGCTTGGTCAGCAGCAGACCGCGCTGCTGCCGGGTGTCATCTCCGGCCTCGAGGGCCTCCAGCTCCGTCGTGTACTCCTCCGAGGTCTTCTGCGCCACAATGTCGTTCTCGTCGTCGCTCGGGTGGAACGAGGAGTAGTACGACGTGACGAAGAACTGGTCGGGCAGGTAGCGCTTGGGGTTCTGCTTGTTCTGCTGGGCGTCCTCGATCTCCTTGACGGTGATGTCGCTGTGGATGCGGCTGATCTCCTGGGCTAGGTTCTCGTCCACCTGCTCCTGCTTCTCCTCCGAGATGACCAGCAGACAGACGTAGTCCACGAGCGACCCGCGCAGGTCGCCCGCGTTGGCTCGGGCCTTGGCGCGGCGCAGGTAGGGCTTGGGGTGCCTCTTGTCCAGCTTCAGCGCCTCGGTGCAGTCCGAGATGACGTGGTCAAAGTCCTGCAGCTTCTCGTAGGCCGCGGCGCGGTTCGAGTACATGACCTTGAGGTTGCGGGCGTCCAGCGGCTGCTGCTGCTCGCACTTGGAGATGGCCACGGAGTAGAGCTCCACGGCGCCGTCGTAGTCCCCAGCCTTGTACATCTTGGTGGCCAGCGTGGCCTCCTGCTCGCCGACGTTGGCCGCGGGCGCGGGCTTGGGGGCGGGGGTCTCGCTCGCCTTCTTCTCCTGCTCCTGCTGCTTGGGCTGCTGCTGCTGCGCGGCGGCGGGCTGCGCCTTGGGGGCGGCCGCCTGCGGCTGCTTCACATCCTCGACCTGCTTGTGCTGGCGCTTGCGGAAGATGCCGAAGGCCACGAACGCGCTGATGGTGGCCAGCGACGCCAGCACCGCCAACTGCAGGAACGCGCGCTGCTCCATGGCCGCACGTACGATCCAGATACAAAAGTCAAATAAGCCGAGGGTAATCGAGAAAAGGGGAGTTAGAAACGTTTCTAATGGAGGACATCGTCGTCACACGAGTGGAGCTCCAAGCAAGCGGTTGTGTGTTTGAGAGCAAGGTTCAGGTCGGCGCTCACAACGCAACGCCACTATCGGAAGAATTACGCTCGCGTCGAAAGGCGAGCGTGCGTCAGCCGCGACCACACCAACGGAATGGCCAGGCTGTACATGTTCTTAATGTCTGCAGACTCTACGGACTCCACACCGTATAACTTCAAGACAATGGGCGTAAACCGAGAACGAAACTGCGGTGATGCGCTCATTATCGCGACTGCGCGACGCCTTGTTCAAGATAAACGACAATGAACTGACCTTGCCTACAATATACAGTAGTTGCTATGAATGACATTCTACGATCCAAAGATGCATCCGCTACAATCGATCTCCTGAACCACACAGCAACCTTCCGGCTTGGCCACCATAGCAGAGATAAACTTCGAATCTTCTGTTGGTTTTGCAGTCACCACGCCGTATCGCATTACTCATACATACTGTACAACCGACCATTGAATTCAAACTTTTTTGACAGCTACGCCTGTAATTAATCGATTAGGTCCTACTTCGTCGAGCTTCACGGCACCACCACAATCGCTGGAATGTATCTGTACATTGGAGTGCGAAGAACCACTGCGAGCTGAAGAATAGGCGGGCATTCTTGGAATCGATATGGATCGGCGGGGGCGAGCGGTGGAGAGTGGTGATACCATTTACCTCAACAATTTCAACTGACATGAAGGCGGTAAAAGGTGAAGTCGCCGAGAAAGTAAGCGTGTAGTACCGGTACAACGATACACTTAGGTCAAATGTCCCTGGCTCAGTATAGAATGCCACGCTGCGTCAAAATTGCTCAGCCAAGCGTCCAGGATGAAACGGTAAGGTGCTGGATACCAACAATTCTTACGCTAGTCGCAGAACTAACAAGCGGTGAAACTCAGCTACCAACTTACGTTAACTCCAGGAGCTGGTTAGACGAACGGGTTCGGACCTCCAGGCTTATCCAGAGTATCGAGAAGATCCCCCGTGAGAAGACCGAGGATCACCAGTAGAACAAGACACCGTCAAGAACAATAAAGAGTTGGTTGTTGAGAGAAAAAAGCGTAAGATCACCACGATTTTAATGCCCAAAGCCAAATAAAATCGCTTACTTCACTTCTGATAGCTGCCAACTACGTCTTGCAGGAAAGTTTAGTCGCCTTCGCGTGACTACAAGTCTGACTCATACCTAGATCGATACTGCATGACAGACCGAGAGGTTTTAGCGAGCAGAGCTCACCGTAGACCTGACGAACATTTTTTGGGTTTCTACGCGAAGCCATTTCTGTCGCGTTTCTAAGGAATCGTTTTTACGGCAGCAGCGCGTAATTACGTCATCTGATAACCAATGACTGGCGCCCGCCTCCGAGCCTTTTGGCTGGTGGCGAAGTGTCGAGTCAATGTCGGTTCAAGGGCACGGGTGCATGGCATTCCCCAACAGTGCAGTGATCCGTCGGTCGTGAGCAAGTTACTCCTTCAACAATGTCTGACGCCGCCGTGAACCCCAAGGCCTACCCGCTCGCGGACGCCAAGCTGACCGTGTCCATCCTGGACCTGGTGCAGCAGGCCACCAACTACAAGCAGATCAAGAAGGGCGCCAACGAGGCCACCAAGACGCTGAACCGCGGCATCTCCGAGTTCATCGTCATGGCCGCCGACACGGAGCCGCTTGAGATCCTGCTGCACCTGCCGCTGCTGTGCGAAGACAAGAATGTACCATACGTGTTCGTGCCCTCCAAGGTCGCCCTGGGCCGCGCCTGCGGCGTGTCGCGCCCCGTGATCTCCGCCTCGATCACGTCCAACGACGCCTCGCAGCTGGGCCCGCAGATCCAGAGCATGCGCGAGCAGATCGAGCAACTCCTAATTTAAGCGCCTCGACTGATTGCCGGCAGACGGTCTGCCTCGCGCTGCTGTAGCTTCATTGCCGCCACTACCTGTGGTGCTGGGCTGCCGCAGCCGACAGACCTTTTGGTGCGCTAGTCAAAAGTGCACAGATAACTGCTGAACAATGCAAACTCTACCCAACCGCATTTTGCGCTGTTCCTACACTCCACTTTTACCCCGTTGTTGATTTTCTTTCGAGTTTGTCGATGCCAATGATGTTGTTATCGAGCTGGTCTAGGTCGCATTCATCAGGACGTACTCGCGCGTGCTCTCGCCGAACTTGAGCACGTCCTTCTCGCGCAGCTCAATGTAGCGCGAGTCCTCGATCTTGCGGCCGTTGAGGAACGTCGAGTTGGTGCTGTTAAGGTCCATGATGTACGGCCGCACCTCCTGCGTGAAGCCCAGTCCGTCCTCCGTCTCCTTCTGGTACATTCGGTACTGCAGCACGGCGTGCTGCTTCGAGCACGACGGGTGCTCCGTCAGGATGTCGGCCACGGCCTTGTCGCGGCCGATGAGGAACGCGCTCTTGCGGTGCACATGCAGCGTCGCTGCGTCAACGTCACAGACACAGCAGCTATTAGTCAGACAAATAACTCGTGGAAACTACAGGCCCATCCAGCCGCCTCACCGATGTTCTGGTCGTCCTTGAACACGTAGAACCGGTAGCGCTTGGTCGGCTGACGGGCCTCGGGCGGCTCCGAGAACTTCATGACCACTCCGTTCTGCATGTTGCCCGTGGCCTGGTCCTTGGCGAGCGCCCCCGTGAGGCCGAAGTTGGGCTTCTCCACCTCCACGGGCTCCTCCTCCTTCTCCTCATCCTCCTGCTTGCCCCACCTGCGTCGCGACAGAACACAGAACATTGGACCATTAGCACAGACAACAACTAATCAGCCGCGTCATGTCGCGCAGCCAGCGACCGACGCACTGGACGAGGTGGGAGAAGTCGCGCGTCTTCTTGTCCTGGTTGCGCTGGCCCCGGGGCGACCGCGTCTTGGCCGCCTCTCGCTGCTCGCGTCTGCTACGTCGGGGCGGCGACCTGGACCTGGACTTGGACCTGGATCTGGATCTCTCCTGCCAGCGACTGCGGCGGCCCCCAGACGACCGACGCGGCGGAGATCGCGAGCGCGAGCGGCGGCGGTGGCGCTCCATTTGACCCAAGCCGAAAAGTTGAAAAGTGACCCTCTCCAAACGAATTCACTTGTGCTCAGTATGCTGCGCAGCCACATTTGAGTTGAGTTGAGACCATGGAGCGGGACGTCGGAGCTCAAGCCCAGGAGCAGCAGCAGCAGCAGCAGGAGGAGGAGACACTGGCGCAGCTGTTCCAGCAGATGCGACTGCAGGACGCCACGGAGGCCATGCGCGCGTGGGACTCGGGCAAGCTGCAGGTGGAGCTGGCGCTGGCCTTCGCGTCCGTGGCCCACGCGCCCTCGAGCTTCCTGCAGTGTCTGCAGCTCTACGGCCAGCTGCCGGGCAAGGAACTGCCGAACGCGGCGCAGTGGGTCGAGACGGCCGTGGGCTGCATCAAGGCGAGCGCCGACCCGCAGATCTCGCAGGCCGACAGCGCCCTGGCCGGCTCCATGCTGCCGGCCTTCAAGCGCTCGCGGATGCCGTTCGTGGCCGACTTCGCGCTGGCCTACAGAGTGGACGCGGAGGCGCTCACGGCCTTCTGCCGCCTGCTTATCAAGATCCGCGTGGGGCTGGCCGCCCACTTCATGGACTGCCTCAAGATGAAGCACCTGCTGCCGACCGAGCAGGTGCTGGAGGCCGTCATCAAGCAGAAGGACTTCCGCACGGGCGACATGTTCGTCAAGGGCCAGCGGGACAAGCAGCAGCAATTCGTGCAGATGCTCATCGACCGCAACGTGCAGGACAAAATCATCAAGAAGCGGCTCTCGCTCTTCAAGCTCAAGGCAAGCGCCTTCCCAGTCTACTTCGACCGGTACGCAGCGGTGAATGCTCGCGTAATACGCCTCGGGTGTTCATTAGGTAAACTGTTGTCTCTTCTTGTGTTTGTTTTGGTATAATATTTGATTACGAGTAGAAGGCAGAAAGCCACGCTGCGGTTCCTCGTCTACTCCAAGGAATACGAGCAAGCGCTGCAGTTTGTCGAGAGCTCCGAGGACCTCAAGCTGTACGCGTGCAAGATGATCATCCGGCACGCTGGCCCTAAAGATCCCGCCACCAAGCAGTTTGTTTTCCGGGCAGGACTGGCGGAACAGTTTCTGGAGGTAGACACCAGCGCAGAAGACGGCAAGAGTTTCAAGGATAACGACGATTTGGCCCCTCTTGACACGTGCCTATCGCTAGTTGACACCATCGGTGAAGCCAACATTATCTTCGTGGACACTCCGGCGGCGTTGCAGGCGTGTGTCGACCACCTTGTGACACAGCCCGCGATTGGATTCGACTCGGAGTGGAAGGCCGTGCACATTTCAGCCGACCCTGTGGACGCTCCAGCGAAGTGCGCGCTCATGCAGCTGGCCTCTCGCGAGAAGGCGTTTGTGGTGGATGTGCTCGCGCTCTACGACCACGGACACATCTTGGCCCCTCTGTTCCAGTCGGACTCTGTGGTAAAGTTGGGCTTCGACACGAGGGGCGACGTGAAGGCGCTCCGGCCATTTCTATCAGGAGGGTATGCCACGGAGCACGTCATGTCGATGCTGGTAGATCTGCAGGCTGTCACGAAGAAGCTTCCGGTAGTGAAGAGCGCCGCTGTCTCTGATGACAAGTCGAGGTCCAGCGACGGCGAGGGTGACAACAGCAACGGCAGCGCGGACAACAGCCCCGCAGCGAACAGCGAGGCGTCCGGATCCGACTCAAAGCCGAGGAAGTGGAAGAAGAAGCGCAGCAAGACTGACGAGCAGGACGCGCCCGCCAAGTCCTCTCGCCTGGGGCTCACAGCCATCGCAGAGACGTACTTGGGTCTGCCTCTGGACAAGCGAGCGCGCATGTCGGACTGGGAGCGCCGCCCACTCACGCCAGCTCAGCTGCAGTACGCCGCGCTGGACGCCCACGTGCTGGTCCAGATCTACTACAAAATGCAGGAGCAGCATCCGGCCGACGCGTTCGAGGCCGTCTTCAAAAGGTGCACGCAGAAGCACGTCAAGTAGAGTGTTAATAATGTTTGGGCCAAGTTGAAGTGAGCGCACAAATAACCGTACTTTTCACTATTGGACCGCACTTCTTTCCGTATTATTGACATGGACGCCACCTGGCGCGGACTTGCGCTGGCGGATGCGTCCGGCGCGCTGACGCCCGAGGGCGCGCGGCTGCTGGAGCAGGAGCTGAGCGAGGAGCGTCTGGCGGTCATCACGCTGCTGGGTCCTCCGTCCACGCGCGCGGCCAGACGCGAGCTAGTGGCCAAACTTCTGGGCCGGGAGCACCCTAGTGGGGCTAGCGACGACGCGCTCGTGCTGCTGGCCAGCGTCGCGTACGCGGACGAGGACGAGGACTTCCAAGTGCTGGTGCTGGACGCCAATGCGTCCGAGAGCGAGGCGTCCTCCTCTGGCCTGCAGCAGCTCAGCGGGGCGCTGTGCGCGCTATCGTCGCTGGTCGTCTCGTGCTACGACGAGATCGGCGGGTCCACGCAGTGCCTGGCGCCTTCGCTGCCGCAGTTCCAGTCGCTCTTCCAGACGCTCGTGAGGGAGTTCGCCAGTATGGAGGTGTACGAGATGCTGCCCAAGATGCTGAGCGTCGACTGGTCCCCGAGTCGCTCGCTGACGGACAAGCTGGCCGACGCCGAGAAGCAGAGACCAGACGCGAGCGTCGAGGCGCTCGAGGGCCTCATCAGGTTCAAGTTGAAGGGGGTCTTCTACCCGCGTAGCATCGCACCCATGAGCTTCGAGGACTTCTTCGGACCCCACGCGACTGTCAAGAGGGTGTTCGGCCTGGAGATGACGGGGGACATGCTCAGCGCGATGCTGCGCAAGCTCTCGCAGCAGGTGCTGGAGCAGGACCCGCTGGACTTTGGCACTGCGTGGGACGACTTCGTGGAGGACAGGTGTCGCCTGCTGGCGGAGGACGCGCTCAACACGTACGTGGACTGCGTGCACCCTTCCGTGCTCGAGCACCCGCCCATGGAGCTGGACGCGTTCAAGCAGCTGCACGAGGAGATTTGGCGCCTGAGCATGGATGTGTACCACTCGGCCAGCAAGTACAAGTCCTCGCGTCACCGAACCGTTCGCACCAAGCTCAAGGCGGACATCCGCGCACGCTATGAGACGGAGTTGGGCGTCCTCACGCAGAAGTCGCGCAAGTACTGCGAGGAGCTGCGGCGGACGTTGTGGACCGAGCTGCTTGCGCGCGCTACTCACGCGCGCGAGGGCAGCACATTCGCCGCGATGCTGGCTGCGATCCAGGAGTTCGACAAGCACTTCAATGAGAAAGCGCGCGGCCCCGAGAAGGCTGATGTGCTGCGAGACTTTTACCAGACTGAGGCCATCCAGGCCTTCCAGCAGCTAGAGAATGTTGTGACGCAGCAGTTGAGCGAGTCGCGCTTGGAGGAACTGCGGCAGCAACTGGAGAAGGACTTTGGAGACAAGAAGGAGGCTTTGGTCGAGCATTTTAAGCATGAGGAGGCTCAACTACGCGCTGGGATGGCGCGTGACATGGAGACGATGCAGAAGGTGCACGAAGCCAAAGCCGCCCGAGCGAAAATCGACGGGAGTGAGACCAAACGACTGCGAGAGGAGCTGAGCGACTTGAAGCGGCAGAATGCTGAGCTGCAGGAGAAGGCCATTGTCCTTGAACACTCACAACAGGACGCAACGAACCAGAAGGCGGTGTTGGCGGCAAAGGTGGATGAGCTGGAGGTCGCTGTACGGCGCGAGATGGCGAGTCGTACCGAGTTGGTGGAGACGCTTGCACTGACGATAAAGAATGCCGAGGAGAAAGAGAAGACGCTCAACGAGAAGATCGCGGAGCTTCAGCTAGAGCTGGGCGAGAAGACGTTCCGTGTGGAGGGCGAGCTGCAGGATCTGACGCAGCAGTTGCGGAAAACAAACGAGGTAAGTCTCCATTCATGATGATATCTATTTGTGATGCTGATCGAGCAGCTCACGTTATGCGATGTTGCAACCCCTACCAGGAGAAGGAGGAGCTCCAGAAGAAGCTGAACGAGTTTTTCTTGAAGGTGACAGCGCTGCCGGAGTCTCTCCAGCAGCATCTCTTCTGCATGGAAAGTGACGGCCAGGTTGAGTTTGCTGACGCGCTTACGAGCTTCATGAGCCAATAGAGACCTAATCAAGAGCTGCGGACGAACAGTAGAGTTCACACGCAGCCTGCTCTACATGTAGATGTTTCGTGTGAACCGGTCCACAGCAGCTCGAACCACGGGCGATGGGTGCTGCTCCTGCATCTTGTCGTAAATCTGAAGCAGCACGTGTGCGTCCAGCGCTGCGTAGTGAAGTTGAGCTCGCGTCAGTGGACGACCCTCCCAATCTGACATGCGGACGCGCTTGTCGAGAGGCAAGCCCAGATACGTCTCTGCAACTGCTGACAGCCCCTCTTTGAATGCCTCATTTCCAGTCGTGCTGCAATTGTTATCGTCGCCGCATCCAGCGTAGGGATTGTTTGAGTTGACAGAGCTCCCAGAGCCACGCAAATTCCGTGCGACTGCTTGCAGATCAACCAATGCTGTTATGGAGAACTTTGTGGTGCCCCCTTCGGCCAGCAATGGGCGAAAAACCTTTACGTCGCCCGTCGGATTGAAGCCCAGCTTCAGCACTTGGTCCGACTGGAACAGAGGAGCCAAGATGTGGTCGTGGCCACTCAGTTCCACCATATCAACGACGAAAGCTTTGTCGCGAGAGGCGAGCTGGATAAGGGCGCATGGGGCGGTAGGATTGTTCGGCTCTGCACAGACGCGAATCGCCTTCCACTCCGCGTCAAACCCGACGACCGGTTGCTTCATTAGATACTGAGCGCAAGACCGTAGCGCCTTCGGAGCTCCCACAAACACAATGTTGCTCTCGCCGATGGTGTCCACCAGCGAGAGGCAGGAGTCTAGCTGCTCCAGATCGTCTTTGTTCTCGAAAGCCTTGTCCTCTTCTCCGCTTGTGTCGATCTCAGGGAAGTTTTGAATCAGCCCCGACCGATACACGAACTGCTTCATGGCAGGGTCCGCGGCGCCTGCGTGCTGGATGATCGTTCTGCACGCGTGGAACTTGAGGCCCTGCGAGTTGGCCACAAACCTCAGCGCCTACTCGTACTCCTTCGAGTAGATGAGGAACCACAGCGTGGCCTTCTGCTGTCTGGAGAGTGCATACATACCAGTTAGTTTATCTCCTCGTAGTATAAAAACTTGGTCCACCCATTGCTGGCCACCGCCGCCTGGGCCCACTCCGCCACGAGCGCCGCGTCGCTGTCTGGCAGTTGGATGTAGTAGCTGAGGCACTGGAGGGACGCGGAATGGCACGCGCGCGAAGGCCGTCGAGATCTCCAAGTGGCGGCGCTATCGGCCCAGGCAGAAGACGGCGTCCGGCACGCGCATCTGCGCGAACAAGTGCGCCAGCGGCTCCTAGTAGTAGGCGGCCACCGTCGCTAATGCACTGAGGGCCTAGCAGCAGCTAGTACGTGGACGTGGTGCGACAACTTCCAATGTGACTCGACTGTCTCGGTGGATTGACGACGCACTTCAACTTGGTCAACTTGGCCCTTTCGTAATTTATTTAGGGGCTTGTTAGTTTATTTTACCCGGCGATGCGAGAGCTGGGGAAGGATCCGCTCACGTGGGTAGGAGCGAGGACGTCCTGGCCTGGTCGAACTGATCGATAGCTGCATGGCTCACGTTTCCGTGTCACCCTTCGCCAGAGCTTCGTGAAGCTCTTTGGGCTGCAGGTGGCGCGCGACCTGCGCGAGTTCGAGGGGCTGCCGGCGAGCCACGCGTGGCGGTGGAAGGCGGCGGGGCTCTGGCGCGCGCGGCTGCTGACCAAGGCGCAGTGCAGCGGCGTCGTCGTGTCCGTCGTGGAGCGCGCCGACCGCGGTGAGGACGAGAGCTGGCTGGCAGCACTGCACAGAGTGACTGATAGAGTATGGGGTTTGTGTGTGGACCAGTGGAGTTCCTGGTGGACGACGGCACTGCACTCGTCAAGGCGGTCGTGTGGGGGGAGGGCGTCCAGGCGCAAGCCGCTCTGGGAGACCTCGTGCACGTGGAGGGCAAGCTCAATGTGGACAAGAACTGGGACGCCGTCGAGCCGTCAGTAGACGGCAGCATTGAAGTCTCGGCCGTGGATGGATGGAGGGAGGGCTAATTGTTGTTGGTTGCTCGTAGTTCGCGAGAGCTGCGCGTCCTCCGCATGTCCAAGATCGAGGACCCGAACGAGGAGCTGCTGCACTGGGCCCAAGTGATGGAGCTGTCGCAGAGTTATTACTCCTCTGGAGGTGGGGAGGCCCCGGATCCAGCTTCAAAGGCGAGCAGCAGCAGCGGCAGCACAGGAGGGCGGGCGCAGTGGGAGGACATCGCAGCCGAAGCGTTTTTCAGCTTGTCCGTGAGCCCCAGCAGCCAGCAGCAATTCTTAAGCCGAAGTGACCGTCACCCCCACGACAGCATTTTGATGAGGACGCTCGAGTCCTTGCTATTCCGACAGAAGGCGAGCGGAACGGAGGAGGCTGTCGACGTCACGTTCGGGGATCAAATTGCTGCAGCGGAGCGCGACGCGGCTGTGAGTGTGGAAGGCGGCACTGCTTGATCGGCTCCTTACTGACTGGTGCTTTTGACGGCAGGTCAATGGTCAAGACGTAGCGACCACGAAGAACCAGCGGGTTCGAGCACTGCAGTTTGCCTTCCGAAAGCTTCGTCAGGCGGGACTCCTGTTCCTGGAGGACGACGAGGCAGATCGCCATATTCTACTGAGCTTTGAGGCAGCGCTGAAACCCGCGCTTCTGCAGCTTTTACAAGGTACGCTACCGAGAAGATTGAATCTACCGCTGCAACTGCCTCATCAACCAACCTTTTTTGCTTGCTCAGGATGCTCGTCAGGCCGCTCTATCGCCGAGATCGCAGACGCCGTGCTCGCCCAGGAGCGATTCAAATGCATCTCGCTGCAGTGGATCGAGACTGGCCTCGAGCATCTTCTGGTGGCCCAATTGCTCGTTCAGAGAGAAGATTCACAGCTATTCTTTATCAAGAGATGAATGGGATGGCATAAAACTTACTACTACACTGTGCTACGTGCATGCATGCGTTCATGGTGTTGTCGCCTCCAGATAGTAGACCCACGGAGGGAGCTCTTTCAGCTGCGGACAAGACACGAAGAGCTTGCCAGTCTCACTCGCGCCTCCTTGCGTCGTCAACTTTTCGCCTCTCGCAGAGGAAGGCGCCGGCTGGTCGATCTTCACTGTAATAGCTCGAGAGGACTTTGCAGGGATGGACAACGAGGCCGTCGACACCACGAAGCGAGGGTTGTCCACCATGATCTCAAAGTCCTTGGGCGTCGAGAAGACGTTCTTGAACTCAATGTCCTTCGACGCCGAGAAGACGAAAGGACCTTGAGGCAGCGGCGGCACTGACATTCCTTGCAGTGTGCACTTGTACTCGCCAACGCTGTCCGAATAGAGCGTAAGCGTGTCTCGGAACTCGCCGATAGCTTCAGGCTCGAACTTGATGAGGATCGACTCCTGCTTCCCCTCCCAGGACGGCGACCCCTCCACCTTGCAACTCGTTGGCACGGAGAACGACGTTGGGTCCTGGACGGAGCACGACAGCTCCGTTGCCGTCTCGGCGTAACTCGTGAAGCTGAACGTCTGGGTTTGAGAGCCGCCGAGTGGGGCCTTGAAGTACAAGATGCGCTCGGGTCCAACGGATTGGGTGCTCAGCACCAGGTTGTACGTGTACTCGCCCAGCTCCACGAAGCTGATCGTCAGTCGGTCCTCGATGGGCGTCTCCGAGTGCAGTGTCGGCCGGTACTCAATCTCGTACGAGCCTTCCGAGCGGCCGCTGATCTCATTGATCTGACGCACGCGGATCGACGGACTCGAGCACTTCCACCAGTGGACTTTGTCCAAGAAGTTGATCTGGCGCTGGCGCTCGAAGGGGTTCTCGATGGAAACGGTCTTCTTGACCGACTGCCGCACAGGGGCATCGAAGTAGAGCGTGTCCACATCCACAGCCTTGGCCACCGCTACGCGAACGTCTTGTGCCAGGTATTCACCGCTCTCTTGGTTCACGAACCGTAGAGCCAAATCCACAGTCCCTTCAGTGTAGCAGAAGAACTTCATGTTGTAGTTGCGAGTCACTCCAGCATGCAGCAGAATGGAGGATGGCCCCTGTACCACAACCGACTCGAGTCCTGGAGGTTTCTGGATGTCCACAGCAAACGTTTGAGGGGTCTTGAGCCAGTTCTTGATCGGGACGGAGATCGACAGCGTCTTCTTCGCTGCAGTGGAGAGGGAGATGGCGGGAGCGGGCAGTGGCGCTGAGGCCTTACCCAGCACATTGTACAGTAGAGCACTTCCGTCGGGAATGGCCAGGAAGATCGAGCCCTTGTGGATCGAAGGACGTTGCGAGTCAATTTCTTCCTGCGAGTTCTGCTTCGTCATGGTCAGGGGCAGGTACAGCACGTCCAGGTTGGCCTTGCCGTGGGCTGGTACCAGCACATTCTCGGGGCAGGACCAGTGGTCGCCCTGCACGACTGGGAAGAGGTTCCACGGGAAGGCCGTCGCGTTCTCGATCGCAATCGCCTTGTGCGATTCCTGTCGGACGGCGGAGTCAAAGTGGACGTCTTGGATCGAAGACGTCGCCTGGGGCACACACGAGCCCACCAGCGTCAGCGTAGCGGGGACAGTCCCATCTATCATGCACGTCACTCGCTCATAGCGTATGTCTGGGTTCACTGCTGCCGGCTTGAAGGTCACCTCGATGGTCTTGTGCTGGTTCGGCGCCACCATGCCTTCCACGGGCGACACGAGGAAGTCGGGGGCGAACTCGCGGACGCTCCACTGGAACTTGGTGGCGACATCGCCGCGGTTCTGCAGGCGCACCTTCCTCACGAGCTGGCTGCCTAAGCAGACCGCTCCATACGAGAGGGTGTCGGTCTCCAGCCCCACCTCGATGCCCTGGCAGCAGCCCGACAGCGTCAGCAGCTTCTTGACGCTGCTATCCACACGGATGAAGACGTCCTTTTGGAAGCTCGGGATCCGCTGCGTTGGGGCGAATCGGAACTCGATGTCGGCGCTTTCCTTCGCTCGGAGCGAGAGTTCGTGCTGAGGGAAGATGGAGATGCCCAGGGCCTCGAGCGATGGAACCCCCGGCTGTGGGGAGTCCACACACTCGACCACCGTCTTCCGCTTGGACCGGTTCGCGATCTTGGCCGTCCGCGAGGCTTGCTGCCCGATCTGCAGGTTCCCGAGAACGACCATCTGCATGGACGAGTTGACGAGCTCAACCTTGGGGTAGACGCCCTCTCCACGGATACTCACGTTGACTGTGGACGAGCCGTTGATGGTGAACGGAACCACTTCAAGGTACGCCACCTCCTGCCGCGCAGTGAACACGATTGGGATGTTGATCGTCTCGCGCGGCCCCAGCACAGTCGGGGGACACTCGACGCGCAGATGCGGCTTCTTCTCGAACAAGCAGTCGAGGTCAATGCCGCTCTCCGGGTCCATGTTGAAGACGGTGAGTGTCGTGACCTCCGCCATGGGGGCCGAGTCGTTCTCTGCGATGAAGCACGGCCCAAAGTCGTGAGATGTGAAGGAGAACTGCAGCATCGGAGGCACCGCGTTGCCCTGTAGCGCCACCACGTAGTTGCGAGAGCCCGCGACGGTGCACGTCGCCTGCGTCCCGTCCACAGACGTCTGCTTGGTCGGGGCGAAAACGAGTCGGCAGGTGGCTTTGTCGTTCTTCTTGATCGTCCCCTGCATGGGCTCAATGCTGAAGGCTGCGGGCTGCTTGGCCACGCTCCAGTTGAAGTCGAAGTTGAACTTACCGCTGTTGTGGATCACGACGGAGCGGTGCGCTTCCTCGTTCACTCGCACAGCCCCAAAGTCTAACACGTTGCCAGGTCCAGGGAGCAGCGCCCGACTCTCGTTGTGATCGTCGGACGCCAGCGTTAGCGCGTCGTGGATGCTGTAGCCCTCCCCCTTGACATTCAGAGACAAACGCGTGGGCTTGCGCTTGATGATGCAGTTCAGGTTGAAGCTGTAGGACTTTTCCTCCGTCGGGATGAATTCGATCTCGATCGACGTTCGGCTGTTGGGTGGGATCACCCCGCTCAGCGGGTGGACGATCAGAGCGGGGACTTCCCCAGCGAAGTCCAGCGACGTCTTGTCAAACACAAAGTTGAAGGGAATGTGCTCCTGGTTCACCAGCGCGATGCTCTGGGACGTCTTCGTTCCAATCAGCAGCGTGTTGAAGTTTACACTGCCACGATCCAGCGCCACGCGAGGCTCCGTGGTTGTTCCGACGAACAGAAAGAGCTGGTTGACTTGGAAGTGGGGGATTTTGAAGAACCAGAACATTTCCTGAAGCTCCAATTGCTGTGGAGTGAACTCGAAGATCATCTCACACCGCTTGCCGGCCAGCATGAGGCCCTTGGGAGTCGCACATCTGAAACACGGATTGGTCTCTCCCTGGGGCATCCACGAGAACTCGTACGACACGTTGGTCGGGTTCACGACGTAGAATCGACGCGTGTTGCGCACGCGAACACCCAGAGACTCCATCTCAATCACCTTCACTGACGGATCCAGCGGTCCGAGTTCACCATGGGGCCCAGCAAGGTTCGGCGCTCGCCACTGGGCGTAGTCGCTCCTCTTGACGTCGAAGTGGCAGGCAGGACGCAGAGAACCCCCACGGACGTCCACTTTCAGCGCTGTAGACTTGTCCCCTAGTGCGTCTGGGACATCGAAGCACAGCCAGTAGAAGTACTCATCCACCTCCATGGGCGCGAACTTGATGGTGAAGGCTTGACTTTCCTCCCCTTCAATGACGCCGCTTTCAGGGGTCACTACAAACGGGCAGTTGTCGTCTATTCCTGCGTAGATCGGGGGATAGCCGACTGCGTCGGACTGGCCTGGATGTCCCTCCTCCCACCTCCACGAGTACACCAACTTGATCTTGCTCTTGTTGTGCACTGTGATTCGGTGGGTGCACACCTGCAGCATGAAGGTCTTCCGAAAGGCGATCGACGTCGTGTCGCACTCAAAAAACAGCACGTCTGCAGCGGCGAAGCAGCTCAGCGCAATGGTCGCTGGAGTTCCAATAGTGTCGAACTCGGGCTCCGCTATGGCCTGCTTGGAAACGCTGACAGCTCCCGGTTTTCCATCGAACGAGATCGTCTGAATCGACTCGTCCCAACCACTTTCGTCACTTTGACTTTGACTGGCAGAGCTGCCCTTGTACGAGATCCGTTGAGCCTGCAGCCCGATGCGATGAGCTTGAAAGATGATCGCCTTCTCCCCGTCCAGTCCGGGCTCAAATGTCGCTCTGATGAGTTTGTGAGCTTTCGGCTTAAGGTGCCCAATGCCGGGGGAAAAGTGGAATGGATCCGCTTTGGGCCACTCGAACCGCACGATGTCCGACGACTGGTTGCAGAGCGAAAACACTTTCGTGTCTTTCACCACAAGAGCCGAGTCATTCAATGGTGCGGATTCCTCCTTGGTGTCGTCAGAGGAACTGGGATCAGGAAGGCGAATATCGTCAAAGTACAACTCAGCATCGTGTCCTCGAGGCAAGTCCTCAAACACCAGATCTTCCCGGTACCCAGTCCCAAACAACTTGAACGTGGTCTCTTCGAACGGGTTGTTCTGCACAGTGAGCTTCAGTTGCGAGGTCGTTGGTTCGTCGTGAACCTTTTGAGGTCGGAACTGCAAGGTCAGCGTCTCGGTAGCTTTAGGCGGCACCACCACGGAGCCATTGCCCAGCGCGAAGAGGAAGTTGGGGTTCGTCTGGATGGAAAAGAGCACGGTCGCGGGGAGAATCCCGTCATTGCGCAGCGCCAATCGCATGTCCTTGGCCTTCGAGGTCCGCACTCGACCAAAATCCACCACCAACGCACCAGTCGATTCCCTGCTTGTGGGCTCCGTCACAGTGACACAGGGCATCGTTCCTTCCCCGCGCATCTCGAACTCCAAAAGTCGATCGGCCACGTTGCTTTGATGAGGACTGTCGTCGACTTTCGCTCTGAAGGTGGCGTGGAACAACGCAATAGTAGTTGGACGGAAGTAGACACTCACGAAGCGGTGCTCGAGAGGAGGAATCTCCCATACCGCCGGTTGCACCGTGAACGCCTGCGACCCCTCCTCGGATTCTTCCTCCCCAGAGCTACTAAGACCTGTTACAATAGAGAATTGCACCGTGCAGCTCACCTTCATCAGGTTGGAGATCTTGAAGCGCTCCACCGTCCCCTTCCAGTTTGCCGCAGCGATTAGAGGCCCAAAGGAGAATACCTTCTCCTTCTCCGCGAACGTGACGGCCTGGATGCTGCCTGGGAAGGCCCCACTGCGCAGAGTTGAGGACGGCATAGCCGACTCCACGCCTAGAGAGCGCACCACGGTTTGCTCCTCGAAGATGCTCTCATAGTCGGTGGTGTTGATGCCTGGGTAGCAGCTCTCGCCCACCAGCTCGTACAAGAGCATGCCCGTTTCCGCTGCATCGTCCGTGTTGCGCCCTGAGATCTCGATGCGGAGCGTCTCGCTGTACACGGCGCAGTCCTTCGGCTGGAACACCACGTCCAGTCCCGCGGTAACGCCAGGGTCAACCGTCCCGCAGTCCGGCGTAATTGCGAACTGGCCCAAGGTTAGTGTGGACGGAGCAATGGGCGTGTCTATCATCAACGTTTCTTGCTTCTCGCTCGCACTCGCTGGTCGTGACCCCTGGACGCGGAACTTGAAGGGGAACTCGCCGTCATTTCGGATCTCGATTCGCTTGGTCTGGGCCTGATCGCTGTACTTGTGCGGCCCAAAGTTGATGCCTCGATTCGGCTGCAGTCGGAACTTGCTGAAGACGGAGCGAGCGCTCGTGTACACGTAAAACTCTCGGCACGCCTCCCCCGACAGCATCTCGATGATGGTGCACTTGATGTCCTTGCAGTCCCGGAGCGTCACTTCGCTCTTGGACGTGAACGTGACGTTGACCGACGACGACTGCCCTGGCTCCAGTACCATCTCACTCGGGTCGATGGTGAAGTACTCGCGCGTGGCAGCACTTCGTATGGCGATGATGTACTTGACGTTGTACTTGCCTCGGTTGCGAATGTTGAACGACCGCGAGTGCTTTTCTCCGACGCGAACGAGACCGAAGTCCAGACTCCCGTCTCCTCCGACAGGGCGAGCGCCGGTGCTGAGCGCAGCCCCAGCCGCCGCTTGGCTCGGCACTTCACCCGCCCCGCTATCGAATGAGCTCACGTCGATCTTGTAGGCCTCTCCACACAGCGTCAGCTCCAGCAGTCGGTTGCGGTCGCTCACTCGGAGGGCGCTCTCAGCGTCCGAGAACTCGATGCGAAGCGGGAACTGGTGGACTGCCTCAGTCGTCGCGGAGAAGACGACGATCACTGGGACCTTCTGCAGAGGCTTGATGGTGCCTTCGACTGGGAAAATCCGGAAATCGGCGGGCAAGTCCTCGCCCAGCAGCCGCCAACACACAGCCACAGGCGACAAGTTCTCGATGTAGAAGGTCTTCTCGTCCTGGCGCTTGAGCAGAAGCTGCTCAAAGTCCAACAGCGGTTGATCGGGTGAGTGAGAGGGGGCAGTGGGTTGCTCCACAGGCGGCGCATTCGATCGAGACGAGACAGGGGCGCTCCCTGGGACGCTAGACCGAGCAGATACTGGAGCCCCAGCCTCCTCAACGTCCGGCGCCTGTCGATGGTCGTCCCTTTCGGAGGTGCTCGCTGCTGCGGGCTGTTCCCATGGGCCACGCAGCTTCAGCTCTGGGATGCACCCGTAGCAACTGATCTGGAACACCACAGGCTCAGGGTTGTCGCCGATGCAGCAAATGAGGGCGTTCTCCTGGAGACCGTTCTCCGAGGGGTTGGCCCAGACCTTCACTTCCTTCGTGTCGCCCTCCTTGATCTCCAGTGTCGGTGGGAAGACAGCAAAGACGTTGTCGTCCTTCTTCTCCAGGCCAAGCTCAAGGTAAATGGGGAATTTGCTGCTGTTGGACATCCGGAACACCTCGACGTTGTTGGGACTCGATTTCTGCCACTCGAGGAACTCCCAGTCCGTCTCTGGGGGCTTCGCCGCTTGGTTCCCGATAATGAGCGGCCCGAACTCGAACTGGTTCCTGGACATGACGAACTTCTTCTGCACGAAGGCCCCCTCGGGGCGGCTCTTGACGCGGTGCATGAACACGTTCCTCGGGTCGCTGTTGATCGTCGGCACGCCGCAGACGCCTCGACCGAAAAGCGTAAGCTCGCGATGGATCCCCACGATCTCGAAGCCCATGCTACAGTCGAAGTTGCCAACGTCAGCAGAGGCAAACTGAACTAGCACGTTCACGCGTGAATGGGGCGCAATGACCCAGCGGCAAGCGGGAGAAGAAGAAGAGGAATCCCGTGACTTTGAGAAGGACTGCGGCCTTGATGCATCGGGGGCCGTCTGGCTTTCGTTGTCGGCACCCGCGTCAGCGTCCACAGCCTGGTGGTGATCGGGGTCTTTACCCGCAGTGGGAGGTCGGGACGAGTGCTTGCTTGGGACTTGGGAGTGTGAACTACTCAGGTGGAGACTCTTCTCGCTGCTGGCCTCCGAGGCACTGGCTGATAATACCGACGGCGATCGCAACGAGAAACGAGCGATGCGCTTCCGCGTGAACCTCTCGGGGGGCCTTCGAACGAGTTGGAACTTGGCTGCGCTGGGGATCGGGAGGTGGCTGGCCTCCAGCTCCCGAACGAACTTTTCAATCGTAGAGAAGATCAGGCTGTGGACGAGCAGAGGCGGCCCCACTTCGAGGATGGGAATCTCCAGCAGGAAGTTGTCAGGTGTCGTCCTGTCTTTCACTTGCGCCCACAGAGCGTCAGCACTATTTTCTTTGCTGGGACTGTCGGGGCTTGTCTGTGGAGGTTGAGACGTACTATCGTCACCTCGAAGAAGAAACAAGGCCAGTTGATGCTTCATGGCCTCCAACGCCTGTGTATACTCGGCAAACGTTGAAGGCCTCGGTACATCTGCAGATAGTGATCGTGCCAGCTCCAGCACCTTGTCTTGTACGTCAGTGTCCCCTTCAGGAAAGTTGTTGGACTCATCTCCAGCAACGAGGCTCTCGCTGCTCGCTCCATCCAAGCTGGAGTGACTCAACGCTTGCCGTGAAGGAGACCCTGATAAACTCTGTTTCTCTGTCTCGTGGCTGCTGACTCGGGACGGAGAGCGCTGACTTTCATCAGCATTCTCCTGATTGTTCTCATCCGAATTGTTGCTGTTATCCCTGATATTCCCTGAGCTGCTTGGCGTCAAGCGATCTCTTGAAGGGGACGGAGTAACAGAAACGATAGCCCCCGGTTTGATTTCTTGACTTGTCAGCAGAGCGGACATTGACTCGTAACAATCCTCGTCAAACCCGAGCAAAATGATTCGGGCCGTCGCAAAGACCTTCGCGCAGCACTTCAGCGTTTGCTCGAAACTCAAGAACGAGTTGTCAAACCCATCCAGGATACTGCCGCCTTTCAGATCGGGCTGGGCCAGTCTCCAAACGCAAATCTGGTCTAAAACGCGAGCGAGTTTGGTACTGACAGATTCAGGCTCTCCACTCTCGTCCAGTGTTTCGTCACGAGGCTCCTCCGACTCTGGGGACTCTTGTGGAGCACTCTGGCTATCACCCGACACAGCTTCCTCACCCTCTAGAGACGACCCAACTTCACTCTCCCCTATGTTAACCCCCAAGGCTTTACGCACTGCAGTCGCAAGGGGGCCTTCTGCGGCGCATACAGCTCTCACCGCACCGTCAATCGTCCAGACGGACAGAGACTCCTTCTCAGCGAGAAGACGAGCCTGCGTCGACTTTCCGCACCGCGGAGGGCCTACCACAATATAGTCAATTCCTTTGCGTGGCTCTGGGTCAAACCCTGCAAGAGGAATTTCGGAGGAGGAGGAATCGTCGACACCTTCGCCTTCTTGAGCCTGACCAATAACGTCTGCAGGTTGGTCGGTCGCCGCCAGTGGCTCTGTCACATCAGTAGTAGTAACGGGAAGAAGCAAGCAGTTATCTGCTAGATACTCCGTGATTGACTGACCTGGAACCCGAATCGGAAGTTGAAGTGTATCTCCAGAAGTAAATGCCGACAAGGAGCGTAATAAGGCCTCGTCTTGTTCATACGACGAGTCAAAGTCCAATGAGAAAACCTCAACTGCGTAGTCCGAGTCGTTGCGTATCTCCACGAGCTGCTCCTCAGGCGGAGCGCAAGGAAGAACGGGACCCAGCTCAACCAGCGGGGGATAGAAGGAAATGCGTAAATCCGAGCCTTCTCCACGACACACGATCGACCGCGTCTTTGGGTTTGAGTTGATCTTGATCGGGAGCTTGAGCATGAACTGACGCCCGTCGTCCGGCACGAACTCAATCTGAATGTTGACTTTTGCCCCGGGAGTCAGCAACCCGCTCTGCGGAGTGAAGCGGAAGTTGCCAACGTCTTTCGTAGAGCCCATAGGCTTCTTGAACGCCCACTCTGCTGGCACCGCCGACACATTCTGAAGCTGAGTGAACATCGTGTGGCAGGTACTTACTGCGATTTTGCCAAAGTCGAGGCTTTCTGTCGAGATGGAGATGTCTGGCACTGTGACGAGAGCGCGGACCATCGCAATACAGGGAGGTCCGTTCTTGATCACAATCGGCAGCTGGGCCATGTGTAGACCCATCTCAATGTTCTTCCGAGCGTGGAACGTGACAGTAAACTCGACAGACTGCTTCTCGGGGAGCCGCACGACCCGCTCCGGTTCAATTTGGAAACCACGCGAGCTCGCCAGGTTCTTGTCGAGCTGGAACGAAGCGGGTCCGTGGCCAATGTTGGTGACGCTAAACCGTTTGATCTTGTGCGTCCCCACCACAACGTTCCCGAAGTCCAAGACGAACTGCGACAGAATGAACGGAAACACCTCCGTCCCGCGTTTCTTCTGAGCTCGGGTCTCTGAAGTAGACGACACGGGTCTCGCTGGCTTCGTCACAACTTTGACGGGCTCTGCGGGGTTAGCCGGATCCTCGTTACTTGGCTCAGCACTCTTCAGAGCTCGTGAGTCCGCCCGCTTCTGTTCTTGGACGAGTAAGTGGTCGGCGAAGAACAAGCGGCACGCTTCAATCTCGACGTCCAACTCATCAATCGCTAGAGCAGCAGCACCACCACGGACGGGGCTGCCTGGCGCTCCCAGCCTTTGACCGACCGCCTTAGCCTGGGGTGAAGCTGGCACGGAGGTGACTGAAGTATATTTCTCGTTTCCTCGGTAGGTGGTCGAAAGCGTTGACTTGGATTCAGAGGACGACAACGTTGCGTTGCTGCTGGCAACCTGGTTGTTTCTTGCCTCCACCGCTGCGGCATTCAGCATCCCCAGTTCAATGTTCTGCTTGGCGCGTTTCTTCAGCTCTTTCCACTTCGGTGCCTCGCCACGAATCAAACTCGCAGGGTGGTTTTCACGCGGCAGGTTGAGCGAAACTGCGGCAAAAGTGCCAATCCCAACGAGCTTGAACTGTATCGGCTGGAAGTGCGCGATCTCAAGCATCACCGTCTCTTCGAAATACTCGGGGATGCCTGGCCGCAAGCGGACGAGGATTCTCTGCTTCTCGTTGGGGGCGATCTTCCCGCTCATTGGCGAGATCTCCAGTGTCCTCCCGCAGGCGATGTGGTCGACGATGATGTTGAACGAAAACGGCACTTTGCCCACGTTCAGGATGGAAAAGTCTCGGTCTTCAGTCTTGTTGTACAGAACCTGCCCAAAGTCCAGCGACTGCTTGTCCAGCTTGTACACAAGTGATGAAGCCTCGCCTGACAGCGTCAGCTCATACTCGGGACCGCCTTCGACTTCACACGCCACCGTGCTCTTAAACTTGCGGTTGGCGTGTCCGTAGTACACGAACTCGATCTTCTCGCTTTCGCTCGGCTTCAGTAGTCCGCGAATCGGCAGAATGTCGAACACTTGGTTGATGGGGATGTAGGGCTTCTTGGCCGTCGCAGTTGATAGCGCCTCCTTCTCGTCCTCGATGAAGACCCACCGGAAACTCGTGTCTACCTTCGACACGTTGGTCACGTTCAGGCTGATGCTCTTCTGCGTGTCGTTCAGCGTGCAGCCGAAGTCAATCTTGGTGGTCTCGAAGGACAAGTTGGGGAAGCTGATGTCCCCCAGCAACTCGACGCTATCTTTCTGGGGGTGGCCCGTGTAGGACACGAGCACCTTGCCGTTAATCACTCGACAAGTGTAGTCGTCCTTGAACCCTGGATAGAACTCCACATTCAGATCGACCTTTTCTCCCGGTTGTAGCACTGCCTCCCAACAGTCTAGCGCGAATGGAGTTTGCGTCCGAAGTGTGAACGACAACGGCAGCTCACACACGTTTGTTAGACTCAGAGGCTGCGACTGCGTCGTGATTTGGTTGCCTGGATGGTGGATGTACTCGAATGACAGCAACGACGATGACGGAGTGAGCTTTGGATCCACGAAGTTTGCGCGAATGGCGGTCACAAACGCGACTTTGTTGGCCTTTTCCTTCCCAACGCGCGTTTCGCACACCAGCTCTTCTTGAATGAGCCCAGCGGTGGAGGAGAGCCCCTTAAAGACGAAGATGCACGCCGTACGGGGCTTCAGTTCGATGGTCCCAGGGAAGACTGAAAACACAGGAATCACTTCGTCCCTTCCATCGCCAGCAGTAGCACCACTCCCGCTCCTGTTGCTGCTGCCAGACTTGTTAGTCTTGGCGGTTGATCGGCTGTCCAGGCCAACTTTCGACCCTTTCTTCGATGAACCCCCTTGGTCTGCGGAACTGATCTTGCTGTTGGCATTGGCGACGGTCTTGTTGACCCACGTGAGAACCTGCACCCGTTTGCCCTTATTTTCCAGAGTGCAACTCCATTCGCACTCTTTGCTGGTCATCTGATGGCTGAAGTCGATCACTCGGAGCTCACTGGGCGACCACATGGTTGTTCCCGTTCCTCGAATCGACAGCGGCACTACCAGGTTCTCCCCCTCCGTGATCAGAATATGCAGCTGGTCCTTGAACACCACCGTATCGTCCAGGTTCGCGACCAGCACAAATTCCATGCTCTCGCCAGCCATGAGCATCCCTTCTTTTCGGTCGATCTGAAACTTGGAGCGTGCGTTACGGATAAACGTTTTGTACGATGCCGGGATCAAGGAGACATTGGTCATGCGCAGGACTCGTTCGTGGTTCACCAAGCATGTACAGTTCCCCCAGTTGATCTCCGGCTGATCCAGCTCCACTTTGGGCCCCGAGCCAGTGGCGCTGAGCGTCACGGACAACGGGAGGTCGGTGCTTCCCGGGACAGTCACCACCATCGGAAGGCGAATGCTACCAAGCTTCTCGCAGGACAAGGCGATCTCAACAGACACACGCTCTCCAGGTCCCACGCTGCCGGCAAACTCGCTGGCACTGTACGTGGCGATAGCTCGTGAATGATCGTCCTGCTCGCCAATTTCAAAGCGTCCATACAGATGGGTCGACTTGTTCTCCAGCTCCAGCATTTGCTTGTGCGGGTAGCGCAAGAAACATCGACCGAAATCCAGCTCGTGTCGTAGGATAGTAAGCTCTGGGACAAAACACTGGGCTCGCACTGGAATACTCAGCAAGTCGGCCCCAACACCAGTGACGCCGACAACGAGTTGATATTGATACGTCTTGACGTTGTGAGACGTGAATCGGATCGTGATCTGCTGCTCCCCGTAGGAGTCCAGCTTGCCGTCAGAGGGAACGAGCTCAAGTTCCTTTTGCTTGTAGCTGGCTTCTTCCGGGATTCGAAGCGAGTACTTCATTGCAATCTTGGACGCGTTGATCAGCTTGACCGTCCGAGTCTGCGGGAACGAGTACGACACGGCGCCAAAGTCCACTTGGTCGACGTCGAAGTGGAACACTGGGGGGATCACGTTGGCCTTGAACCGCACCGTCAGCTGCTCGTCCGAGCCCTGCATACTGAAGCGAATGTGGTGAAACGCTTCCCCCAGCTCCTGTGAGAAGAACGTCACCTCGATCTTGAGCATCGCGTTCACGGCCAGCGTCCCATGGCTTGGATGTACGCTCAGTGTTGTGCCCACAGGCATCGACAACGGGATGAGCTCGAACTCAGCCGGGATCTCGCCTTTGTTTTGAATCGTGAAGTCACGCGTGCGCTCGTCGTTGATGAACACGTCGCCGAAATCCAGGAGCTCGTTGTACACCACCTTCGCCTTAGGGCCAATCCCTTGTCCTCGAAGCTGAAGCGGGAGCCGAGCTGCCTGACCCGCGATCTCCAGAAATGCGCAGCAGGAGTACAAATGAGCGACCTCAGGCGTAAAGCACACCACGACGTCTACTTCCGAATGCGCCCACACTCGTCCGCTGAGCGGAGTAATCGAGAAGCACGCGTCCACGAACTGCATCGAGTCGTCCAGTGTCGCCTTGCGCAGATGTCGGTACTTGGTGTCGAGCGTCTTTCGCACGTCAAAGGGCGACTGCGTGAACCCCGCATCTTCCGCCTCGACTTCCTGTAGCTGCAGATGCAGCTGCTCGCGCTCTGCTGCCTCCATCCGGGCGAGCTCTTCCAGTAGCTGGGTCCGCTCGAGCTCCTCGTGAGTGCGGTCTGCGAAGGATTTCCACGAGAAGTCGAGCGTGAACTCGGATTCGTTGCAGATCTTGACCGTCTTGCGCGACGACAGCGACAGATACGTGGCGTTGGGCTCCACCAGCGGCTGGCTCAAGAAGACGTCGACGTTGATGACGCGGCCGCCCAACTGCACGACTGCCGTCTGGCCGCTATCGTCCTTCACCTCCAGCTCGCCTCGCCCCGACTCCAGGTCGGGCGGCACCAGCACCAGCTCGATCTGCACCGCCGCCCCCTGCGCCAGCGTCGCACTCGGTGGAGTGACACGGAAGTGCTCGCTCGTCTGGAACGCAAAGGAAGAGCCGCGTGTGCCCACGTTCCGCACGGTCAGGACGCGCGTCGTGGGCATCTTGACGGGGCAGACCCCAAACTCGAGCTCGTCCGGCAGGTCCAGCGCCGCGAAGCGCCCGCGCACACGAACGGGTAGCAGGAAGCGCTCGCGCTCCGTGCAGCACACGAGGTCGATCGCGTAGTCCGTGACCTCTTGAGGCATAAAGTCGAGCGCGAAGGCGATCTCCATCCCGGCGGCCACCTTGCCGTCGACTCGAGGGTCCGCTTTGCCAGCAGCTTTCTCTCGGCTGCCTGCGTCCCAAGGCCGCACGCGGAAGACGGGCGAGCGCGGGGGCTCGATCTTGAGGCGCCGCACCACGGTGTCGCAGTTGCGGAAGCGCAGCTTGATCGTGAGCAACTGGAAGGGCGTGTACTCGTCGATCCAGACTTCGGCCGGCGTGGGCTCGAACAGAGGCTGGTGCAGCGGCACCGTGCTGGACACGCGCGCCGTGTGGTCCTCGGCGTTCACGAGCTCCACGATGCGACTCGTCGCGTGCTTGGCGGCATGGGCCTTGGCCGCCGAGAAGGCCGTCAGGATCTCGCTCGGTTTCTGCCAACAACAACAGCAACACACACACACCAGGTGAGACTACGGATGCGCCGCCGCCAACGCATTCATCCGCAGCTCTGCGTACCAGGCGCTGCGTCTTCTTGGACATGCTGTCCTGCACTCGGCGCTGAGTGGCCTTAGCTCCGATCGGCGAGATATTGTCGAGTGCCCCTTCACCTTGAAGCCGACGACTCGCCCCAACAGGCGGTCAGCGGAGCTAGACGCTACCATTGCCTCGCTGTCGCCGGCGGAGCCGAGTCGCCCCGGCCAAGGGGGTTGCCGGCGCCGTACGCGTCAGCACCGCGCGTCATGGCAGCCCGCTGTCCTCCGCGCGACGCCATAGTCCCGCAGCAGCCAGCACCGCGTCTTCGCCAGCTGCGAAAAACTACCCACGAACCTTCCTCCAAATCGCTTGATCGGGCGTGCGACGGCAGTCCCGAATTTGCTCGGCGTCACACAAGCGCCTCCTGGAAGCAGGCTACAGCCAGACCACAGCTCCGTCCGTCCGTCCCCGTAGCCACTTCAAGGTCTCACAGCTCCCCGTACGCGCCCCCCGCCGCTCCTCACTTGAGAGCCCATGGCCGCGCGCGTCAAGCAGGTGCTCCAGCGCTACGGGCGCACCGCCTTCCTCTTTCACTCCACCGTCTTCGCCTCGACGCTCGCGGGCTCGTACGCGGCCATCAACCAGGGCGTCGACCTCCAGGCGCTGGCCAAGCGCGTCCCCTTCGTGGACCTGTCGGGCATCGACCCGGACGCCGGCACGCTGGCGCTCGCCTACCTCTCCACGGTGGCCACGGGCCCCGCCCGAGGCGCGCTCACCATCGCCGCGTCGCCCATTCTCGCCCGCCTGCTCGCGCGCAGCCGCCAGCTCTCCAAGATGTAGACGACGGGCGGACAGCCCAGCCGGCAGCAGCTCAGACAGCCCAGCAGCCCAGCATCGGCCTTAAGGCGGGCAGCTTATCAATGCACGTTTGAGCAGACCTCAGTTCTTGTCCTTTCCTCGTCCGAGCACACTCCCCATCAGTTCGAGTTCCGGCCATGAAGCGCTTCTTCGGCCGCTTCGCCAGCCGCCCGCGCGTCGCCGCCGGCCAGCAGACGCCGCCGCGCTCCGTGCCCGAGGGCATCGCGCGTCCGCCGTACGCGGCGAGCGGCGGCATGTCCGAGCTCAAGCCCTTCATCCCCGTGCTGGACGCCGAGCAGCAGCTGCGACTGCGCGCCGCCTGCGCGCTGGCCGGAGACATCCGCGAGTTCGCCAGGCCGCTGTGCCAAGCCGGCGCCACTACGGAGGACATCGACCGCCTCGTGCATGAGGAGATCGTGCGGCGCGGCGCGTACCCGTCGCCGCTCAACTACGGCGGCTTCCCCAAGGCGCTGTGCTCGTCCGTGAACGAGATCGTGGTGCACGGCATCCCGGACAGCCGGCCGCTGGAGGACGGCGACATCGTCAACATCGACGTGTCGGTCTTTTTGGACGGCTTCCACGGCGACACCTCGCAGACGTTCCTGGTCGGGGACGTCGACGAGGCCGGGAAGCACCTCGTGGACGTGACCAACAAGGCGCTCATGGGCGCCATCGAGCTCTGCTGCAAGCCGCTCAACCGCTTCGCAGCCATCGGCCACTTCGTGCAGACGCTGGCGGACAGGGAGGGGCTGGGCGTCGTGCGCGAGTACACGGGCCACGGCATCGGCAAGGAGTTCCACTGCCTGCCTTTCATCCTGCACCACCGCAACGGCGAGCCCGGCAAGATGCTGCCGGGCATGGCCTTCACGGTGGAGCCGGCGCTGACGGAGGGCAGTCCGGAGGTGAGTTTTGCTCAAGCTTTTGCTGGTTGACGCGTACGCAGTGGCTTATCTGTTGCTGTGCTGCATGTACATGTAGATCGTGCACTGGGACGACGGCTGGACGGTGGCCACGGCAGACGGCGGCCGATCCGCGCAGGCGGAGCACACGGTGCTGATCACCGAGGACGGTGTTGACATCTTGACGTAGGGATTCCAGTGCGGGGCTTGTCGGGTTGCAAGACCACACATGAGGCAGATCGAAACACGCCGCCATCGACAGGTCAATTGACAGATAGCTCAAGCTTAGCCCGATTCGTTAGTATTGTGGGCTGGGGAGGGAGGGCCAGGCGGACTCGTAGCTCTGATGCAATGCAATGGCATGGAATTTATTAGTTGAAAAAGCTGCTTATTCGATCTGGAAGACGGCCGAGTTGGGAGGGCCCGACATGCTCTCGTCGTCGTCCTCGGGGCGGCGGATTCGGAAGTCGAACTTGACGTTCATGAGGCGCTGGTTGTCCGAGCGGCGCGCCACCGAGATGTCGCCCACCACCATGTCGCCCTCGCACACCTGCATGGGCGGGTAGAGCGGGAAGACCTGCTGCCCCCAGTGCGTGGGCTGCACGAACGGGGACGTGGTGAGCGTCACCTCCTTCATGGCCGGGTTCTCGGCACAGCCCTTGAAGTCGACGTCGAACCAGCCGGCGATGCCGCCAAAGCGCGACATGATGGAGATCGGCATGGAGAAGGGGGCCTTGACCTCCTTGATGTCGTCCAGCGTGCAGGTCTTGAGGTCCCACTTGGCGAACTCCACCTCGTCTCCGATGAGGTCCCCGGCGTTGAGCTCCTCCCACGAGGACGTGTGTAGCGAGTACTGCTCCTGCTCCTTGCGGAAGGCGTTGCCCAGCACGCTCATGTCGACGCCCCAGGCGATCTTGGTGTTGTCCACGAAGCCGCGCCAGCCGTCCATGGCCGCCGAGAACTCGCTGAAGCGCTTGTTGCTGTTGTCCTCGTTGCACATGGGGGCGATGGACATGCTGGCGTGCGACGGGAACATGGCGCCGTCGGGCTTGAGCCAGCGGTCGCGCGCCACGATGACCGAGTCGAACATGGACTCGCGCAGGAGGAAGTAGCCCATCCACTCCGAGATGATCACGTCCACCTTCTCGGGCAGCTCCACGTCCTCGATCTTGGACTGGATGACCGTCACGATGTGGTCCTGGTTGTTGGCCTTGATGACCTTGCGCGCCTGCTGGGCCATGTCCGTGGCCTCCACGGCGAAGACCCGGCGCGCGCCCGCCTGGGCCGCCCAAATGGCCAGGATGCCGCTGCCCGTGCCCACGTCCAGCACGACCTTGTCCTTGAAGTGGTTGGGGTTCTCGAAGATGGCGTCGCGGTAGCTCTGCATGCGCAGGTCGTCCGACAGCATCTGCTTCTGGTGGTAGATGAAGGCGTACGTGCAGAAGTAGTTGGCGAAGTCGGACGACGCCTCCCACGCCTTCTTCTGGTCCGGGGAGATGTCCTTCGGGGCGGCGTCCGTCATGGTCGGCGGCTGTGTCGGTGGCGGTGGCGGTGCTGGCGGGTCTCTAGTCTGGCCGCAGCAGGCGGGCAATGCGGCAGTGGATCTCGCGCTGGACCAACCAAGACGGACTGCAATTAATGATCGATTTAATTTCGGTGGATGGACACCAATTATGCAAATCAATAACAATAATTGCTGATTTGCCAAAGGATCACCTGATGGGGGACGACGCGTTGAAGCGCGCGTTCCGGGCGCTGTGCCTGGACTACGAGGAGCTGCTGGACGAGGCGGCGCAGGCGACGCAGCCGGTGGACGAGCGCATTGGGCTGGCGCTCTTCAAGATCGACGAGGCGTGCGCGGCGGCCGACGCGCTGCGGCAGGACGCGCAGCAGGCCCAGGAGCAGCTGCTGGACGAGCTACTGGCCAACTGCAACGAGCTCGAGGACATTTTCCTGCGCGTGAACCTCATCGAGGTGCGTGCGGACTGCGGGGCGGAGCTGCTGCATGGTGGTGGTCGGCACTGACGCGTGATTGATTGGCCTCTCTCTCGATGTGGTGACAACCTGCAGCGCTTCGTGGGGAGGATGCTGCAGACCACGCGCGATCTCGAGAAGCGCTCGGAGGGCGTCGGTCGCGCGGCCGGCCCAGTCTTCAACCCGAGCAGCAGCGTCACCAGTCTGTTCAGGTCCTTCTCCATCAAGGTGTGTGCTACATGTAGGTAGCGAAGAGGCCTTGTGTGAGCGGATGGGCGGCTAACTGCGTGGTGTGGCTGCTGCTGCAGCGCGGAGCACAAGACGCACCTTCAAGCGACGGCAAGTGGAGTCCCGTGGCCTTCGATTTTAACACTAAGGAGCTGATGGAGCGGCTGGAGAAGAGTGATGCACGGGAGCTGGGCGTCTCTATATCTACGCAAGCAGCAGCAGCAGCAGCAGGAGAGCAGAGTCCCCCTCCAGAAATTGGCAGCAGCGCGGAGTCGGACTCCGACTGAGGAGCACAGTGCTCATGGGACTCCCATGCGACAGCGCGCGATACAAAAGCCAATTCAACTGTTATCAGGGTGAAAAAACCGGGACACAAAGATTTCACTACAGTCCTCCCTCCCGATATGCGCACCTGGTCTTCCGCATACCCCGTCATATCTGTTTATTAAGGTCGTGGGTCAAGTAGCCAATCAAAACAAAGCATTTACTTTTGTTAATACCGAATTTGTTTTGTAGAGGGATACACCCGCGTATGGGATACATGGTATTATTAGCCAATCACAATTGTGAATTTAGGATTTAAATTGCTTGACTTGTTGAGGGATACAACAGTTTCAAGCCAGTAATTTTTGCAATCTCGGCCGTCCATCGCTCGTTCATTTCTGCAATGGCGCGGGCGCCACCGCCAGGGCGTCCACGCCTGCCTGACGACCAAAGAAGGTGGAAGACGAAGCGGGCCCTAACTTCGTATACAGTTGCGACGAAGAAAGCTGTTGTTGAGCATCTGAGACTACACTGCATTGTTCAATTCACTATGGACACGTTCTTTCCTGATCTACCAACAGAGAAGTATCAAGGAAGACGAGTATTGGTGCTAAGGTGGGCTCGCCAGTATGACTCTATCGCCGCTACGTGTGCTTCTGTCGGCGGTGGGGGCAAGCGAAAAACTCGCTCTACCGGATCAGCTACGATCTTACCTCTAGATGTTGAGCTTGACATCGTGAGCTGGATTAACGACTTGCGCGCCGAGGGTGTTCCAGTCACGTCTCTAATGCTACGCCTGAAGGCGTTAAGCGCAGCTAAGGCGGCGGGAGTGCAACGATTCCGGGCGTCCACTGGATGGCAGCGTCTGTTCAAGAGGCGTCACCGCCTGTCAATGCGATCGCGCACACGCCAAGGCCAAGGCAGCCCAGTAGAGCTGGACAAGACCGCCGCGGAATTCTCTCTAACTGTGAAGGCTAAAGCGGCGGAACTGGGTGTGTCTGTTATATACAATGCAAAACAAACCGGTGAGTTTTACTGTATTTATGATATGTTTTAACGGACCGTACTAACAGGATATGTTTTTGCTCTTGTGCTACCTTTTAGATGCGTTTTTCGAGTATTTACCCGCTAAAACACTGCATGGCACCGGTGACAAGACGGTGTGGGTGCGCTGCGGTGGCAAAAGCAAGGAAAGAGCTACCGTCATGCTGTTAGGAGACTCGAACGGTAATAAATACCCGCCGTTTCTTGTTTTCAAGTCAAAGCCATCGACGGTATTACAACGACGTGAAGCCAACACACGCCTTCGCCATGGATTTGGCGTAACCGTGTGGAAAGAAGTCGGACCAGCGCAAGAAAAAGAAGGAGTCCAAGTTCATGACAACGCCAAAGGTAAATAACGCATACATGTTGCATTTTATGCCAATACTAACGTTTTTATGCAAGGTTGGTGAAATACTTCTTTGTCTGTAGAGTTTCTCCGCTATCACTTCGGTGCGAGACCCCAGTGTGGTGTAGTTATTTGGCGGTAAACGAGAATCGAGCTGACGACCACGCTTCAGTGGCGACCCGAGTCGTCGGGACATGTTCAGCAATGTTCGGCGGATGCTGATTGGCCATTCTGGACCGGTGCCGAAGACTCGTCGACACCCAAGTTCAACACCCAGGACTTCAAGTACGATCCGAATTTACAGCGAACTTTGACCCGAGATCCGCACTTAAGACGACCGTTCGAGCCCCGGCGACTGCTCCAAGTCTTCATCGTCCAATGGAGTCATCGAGAGGCCTCTTGGGGCGTCGAGGAGGCTCTGAAGGGTCGGTGGTTACTTGGGAAAATCCAAAACGGACGCGTTTATACTAGATATTTTTATTGAACCATAGGAAAGAGAAGATAGAATAGATAAGCCCTTTGGGCGACAAGAACAGAACAGCTTTTCCTCCCACCACTCAAGGAAGACGTCCGGGCTATCGGTGAGTTCCCGTAGCAATCGGATAAACCTGTTGGTAGGATTATGACTGTCGGTGGACGCGCCTGCTAGTATCGTAGCGTCCGTTTACCCGTGGTCAGGCCAAGAGTAGTGAAGAAGTGGCCGTGTATACGAAGGGCGAGTCATCGCCGTGTAGTGGAGGAGCGAGAGCGCACTCCATTTACCCTTCCCGTCGGAGTATAGCTCCGGCACCCTCGTATCAAGCCGTGACTGGCTGGGACCCTTCCTTCCTGAGGGCCTGCGAGGTTTATATTGTGTGTGAGAGCGTGTCAGTCTTTGCTCGTGGCTGGTGACGCTGGGTTTCCGTCAGTTGACTAAGCGGAAACACGGTGCACAGAGGAAACATCAACCCGGTGCAAGGGAAAGTTCCTGGGCCTTCAGGTTCTAACCCTAACAAGCCCATTGAGTCATCGGGACTTGGTGGGTGTTGTTGGTGGGGAAAGTGTGCTATTATATAATTTAGTGCGTGTTCCTACACGACACCAGCCCGAGAAGCCTGTACTCCTCCTCTGGGACTACTTCTCTGGACACTGGTTCAAGGAAGTCATCCAGTGCGCAAAGGAGCTGAAGGTGGAGTTGCTCAAGGTTCCACCGGGGGCGACGTCTGTCTGCCAGCCCGCGGATGCTACGTGGAACGGGCCTCTCAAAGCCCGTCTACGACTGCTCTGGATCGAGCATTTGAAGGCCCAGCTTCTCGACCGAGACCCGGCCATTGCGTTCAAGCTGAAGCCCCCCACCAGAGCCGAGATATGCAACTGGGTGAGCTCGGCCTGGAAGGGCATGCCTGCTTCCATCATTTCCGGGGGATATCGTAAGTGCCATCTGGAAGTGGAGCCTCCTGAAGAAGCGGCGGAGGTAGTGAGCGAGCTCATTAGTCTAGGGTGTATCGACAGTCGTGTTGGTGAGATTCGCCCTGATAGGGACTTTGATGTAGCTGAGATTGAGGAAGGTGACTCAGATGAGGAATTGCTAGAGTGCTCAGTTTAGTAATTTTAGAAAATACATATGGGCATCATGTGCCGATTCATTACGCGTTCAAAATTGGGCGCCCTGCATTTCAGCGCCGGTAGGGTGTATCCCTCTACAAAACAAATTCGGTATGTGGCAGATCACTAGAATCTGGGCGGGAAAGGGAAGATCACCATCGCCTCCGTGCACAGGTCCCCTCCCAAGTAAGTTGTGATTTGAAAGGCTGTAAATGAACATTAATTTTCCAAGGAACTCAGTACGCGTGTGTCCGCCAAGTTTCATGCCTCATTTCCGAATTTGCACCCACCATGACTGCCAGCAAGACTCTTTGCATCCGCCTCACGATCAAGCAGAAGCTTGCAATCTGCGAGTACGCCCGAAAGACGTGCACCCAAGGATCTGAGCTGAGCTATGCCGACCTCGCACGCTAGGCGACACGGACTTCAGTACAGCAAGATCTCCGCATTGCTTAACTAGTTGTCAGTACATTTAACGTGTCTACTCTTATCCGATCCGCATTCCCTTCCTAATCGGATCGCTGTACCCATGCGCGTAACGGGGGAGGGAGGACTGTACTTTCCAACCGTGATAACTAGGGATTATCCTGGGATGGTGACATCAGACTTGACCACCAAGATGACTACAGCGCCCATTTTTATCGGATAACCCATTCGACATATGTTCGAGATAACGGACCAATCGGCGTCCTATATTTCGATGAAGCCCTAATGGAGCCCTTTCCCAAACGTTTGAGTAATCGAGAGCGTTTTTATCAGCGGCTGTATGTCAAAAAACGACGCGGAATTCGTCAAATCTGACCTCAAAATCGGAATCTACGAGAAGACGACCCCTCTGGTAGGAAGTCCTGGAGGAGTTCCAGAGACAGCGCGCGTCGCGCATGGGCTCTGAGATTCTCAAGAACCCCCGGGATCCGGTGTATCCCTTGGTCAAGGAGTTCGAGGACGTGGTGTCCAAGGATCCACCATCCAATCTCCCTCCGGACAGGGGAATCAGGCACAAGGTCGACCTCGTGCCGGGCACGAAGTACTCTGTCACGAGGTAATGGCCTCTTCCGCGGGAGTAGTGTGAAGTCATTGATGCCTTCTTTGCCGCCAAGGCGAAGGCAAGCATTGTAACAGGGTTACACGCACAAGTGGCTACAGTCACTTGTAACTCTAACAGATACGACGTCTGTTAGAGGTTCGAAAGACTTTCTCGACCTTGGTGTAGACACACCAAAGGCTACATACATTTACGACCACCACGACGGGTGGTCCATAGAGACTTAGGATTCCTATTGGCTGAGAGCAGCATCTTTTAGCCAATGAGCGACATGCATAGCATTGGAATTCTGCCAACCAGCCGTTGGCAGATTCCTATCTTAGAATATTACATTTAGAGGAAGTCAGAAAGCATAAAACAAAAATAGCAGTTCTCATTTTAACCCAAAAACATTATTTGGATCGTTTATTTAGATTAATCTATACTCGGAGGCCCGAGTATAATTAACTCTAGTATTAAGTAAGCTACATACACGCGCACACGTGTAAGCTAAAGTAGCGAGCCAAAGTAGGCCCATTACATGAATCCTCGTGTGAGCGTTGGTCGTCCGAGTATTGGCGCTCATCCTCGAAGTAATCCTCGTTCGCCTTAGCATCACGTCGGGGGGCGTATGGAGCCTCGTTGCGTGCACCGACCGAGCGTCCGACGTTCCATTCCGCCATCACATCGGCCAGCGCGTCAACCAAGGTGACTCGGGACTGGTACGGCGATCCATCGCATCGGTCACGGCGACGGTCGTCTTCAATGCGGTCGTTGTCACGGCGACGTCGTTCGCGACGGTCTTCGTCGTGGTAGCGTCGTTCGCGGCGGTAGCCACCACGAGAATCCTCGTTCGACCTCGCATCGCGTCGACGTCCATCATCTTGACTCCGAGAGCGGCGGAACGACGATTCTCGGTTCGATTTGCGGTCACGGTGACGCAGGATGTCGTTGATCATGTCTTCGAGGTCATGGATGCTCTTGACCCGGACGTGGCACAGACGGTCTTCTAAGTTTCGGACGTCACACGTGACCAAGAAGTGGTCCACGTGGTCCTTCGCGTCACGACCACCGTTTTCAAATTGCACACCGGCGTTGCGAACGTAGCCGTTGAGCCGGTTGAGGTAGTCACAAACGTGTTCCTTGTCTTCCCGCTTGGCCGAGTAGTACCGAGCCTTCGCAGACTGGGAAAACTTCGAGCAATAGTACTTGATGAACGCCTCGCTCAGCAACTTCCACGTGCGTCTTGTCTTGCGTGGGAGCTGGCGACACCAGTGCAGGGCTCCATCCCTGAGCTTAAGTTCGAACGGCATACACCACTCGTTGGGTGGTGCATGCGTTCCCTTCATCTCATAGATGAACGTTCGGAGCCACTGCATGGAGTGCTCGCTCTTGTCGCGCGTTCCGTAGAACGGCTTGATGTTGGCGAGAGGCAAATGCGTGGCGATCTCGAGCTTTGGGGTTGAGCTCTGGTTGTCGGTCGCGCTTAGCTCGCGCACCTGACGTGCTCATTCGCTCGGTAGGTCCCCTTCGTAGTAGTCGGGCCCGAGGTCGTCGTCGCTGTCCGACGAATCATCTTGGAGGTTGTAACGTCGGCCGGAGCGACACCGGTCGCTCCGCGCGTGCCAGGCGTGGGGAATGAAGCCTCGTTCTCCCTAGCCAGACGTTCACTACGGTCCGTAGATCGTGGAGTTACCATGTGCGAGTCTTGCATGTACGGCGAGGCTTCGCCCTTGGTTGCAAAGACACCGTCATCAGTGGCTCCCTTCCGAGGGGTCGCTGGTAGCGGGACCTTCGACGGGTCTACTGCCTCCGAGGTCGAACGAAGCATCGTTGGGCCTCGCGAACTGACGTCCGCCACTTCAAAGGCATTACGCAGCTTCTTCCTCCACTTGGTTAACGCCGTGGCAGCGGCGGTCGGCGTCCAACTCGCGAGCGCAGCCTCCGTGGGGAGGATCTGGGGCTCGCACCCCATAGCTCGCAGGAGGTCCACAGTATTCTGCGCAACGTGCCGAGTGCTCGATGAGTTGATCGGTGTAGCCAACGCCCCTCCGAGGTCCATCCAGATGGCCTGGCGGACTTGCTTCGGGGAGAACAACTGCATCCATTCGCTCTTGGTCTTCACCAGGTCTAGGCACCGGCCTAGGACCTTGTTGGCCGCCGGAGTATCCCCGTTGAGGGGAGGACGAGTGCCAACCGGCTTGGAGGTTGCCCCTCCTACCGTCACCGATGGTTTGAAGTCCTCGGTGGCGCCGTCATCCGCGTCGTAGGCGGGATCGGGACCCGGCATGCCCTTGAACGTGTCGGAGAGGTCGCGGGTAATCGACCTTGATCCTCCACTGCGACCTGTCGACACAACCGCAGCTTCCGAAGGCTCGGACATCGCTGTCCGGACATCCCAGTCATCATCTTCGTCATCTTCTTTGGCGTCCGAGGAATCAATCGCCGTGTCGTAGCTCACAGAACGCTCGTCAATCGACTCCATCCGATCCGTCGTTGGGGTCGAGAATGAGCTTCCGGAGCGCACCGAAGTCTCGTTGCACGTTCCACTCGATTTGGCCGGCGTTGCTGGTACCGCTGACTTGACTCCCTTCGCCATCTTCTCTCTTCTTCTTCTTCTTCTTCTTCTTCTTCTTCTTCTTCTTCTTCTTCTTCTTCTCCTCTTCGCTCGTTGGGGCTAAAGACCTACAACAACCAAGACACACAGAAGGTCACACCAATCCCGGGTCGCGGCACCAGTTGTGGTGTGGTAATTCCACTAAAATCCTCCTCTACCAAAAGGTATTAGAGACACCAACAACACGCTAACCCGCAAAGGTAAGCGCTTATTGGATCAAAACCTGAAGACCAGGAACGATCCCTTAAACCGAGTCGGTTGCAAGCGCCTCTGTGTACCTTAGGTTATCTTCGGTCAGCCCAAAAACCTGTACCACTAGCCACGAGCTAAGGCTAGGATACTATGTAGCGCTTTCGCGCAACCCCACTGCAGTCCCTCAGAAAGGAAGGGTACCGGCGTGTTAGGCCTTATACAGGGGGACCAAGGTAAAACCTCGGTAGGTAGACTAATACACTCAGGGATACTCTAATCCCACAAATATATACCGAACGATACTCTAATACCGTTCCTGCCTCTCTGGCTACGCCAACCCTTGGCGCTGCGAAGGAAACTCTCGGTCAATGCACGATAAGCTCCCCGACAGACATCCACACGCAGCCGAGCGTGTCCAGGCACTACAATAAGCTAGCTACACTTACCGAAGTCGGACTTGACCCTTGTTGGCTTTGGGGGAAGACTGTCTTTTTATTACTGAGTTTTCTGAGGCCCTGGGGGCCTCGTTCTGGTCATCATATGATGAGTCCTATGTCCCTATACAAATATCTAGTGTGAACGATCGCAATAAGGCGATTCCGGACACATCAAATGACGACCGCGGCTACACTAATAAGTGCGGCCGAAGTACGTATCTAAATGCATCTGTACCTAAAAGTGGGTACCATGAAGCCTCGTTCGGGGTTCTATTAGGACCCGATGAGGCTTCGGCCACTGCCTGTCACTCTACCGAGGATAATGTCATCATCCAATCAGAAGCAGCCATCTCCGTCTCTCGCTTGACCTCGCCTTGATCGCCCCTTGATTGAACTTGATTGTCGGGCTGGCGGGTCAACAGCGTTGGAAACTGCCACTTTCCAATACCACACACTTGTGCGTGTAACCCTGTTACAAGATGGAAGAACTGCGCCGTCCGCACCGCTTGCAGCGTCGATTCCCGGAGTCGACACGCCATCTTCACCTCGACGCCTGTTATTGGCGGAGCCCTTCACTACAAAGGGTGCGTCGACTCCCGGAGTCGACGCGAAATTCCTTTTCGCAGCGCCGGTTCCCGGAACCGTCGCGACTTTAATACCTCGACGCCACCCATTGGCGGAGACCCCCATTGCGGAGGGTGCGTCGGCTCCCCGAGCCTACGAATCGAATTCGCCCGAGCCATCGACTCCCGGAGTCGACGGCGTTACGTCACCTTGGCTCTTATTATTGGCCAGACCTGATCCAATCAGATTCGCGTCAGCCTCCACGGCTGAGGCGTGTGACTCGCCTGCGTCATCCGTGCCCCTTGAGGTCGGAGACCCTTCCTGATTCGCTGAAAAGCGGGTGTCGATCTCCGAGATCAACACAATTTCTCCTTCAGCCGTCGGCGGCAACGCCGACGCTAGCTGCTCTTGCGCGCGTGCTCGCGCGCCCCCAGGGCGTTCCGGGACAGCGGCATTAGGCGCTGTCTCGAGTGGGGAGTCGCGCGCACCTGTCGGTGCGTGCGTAGCGGCAACAGGGTCATCGCTCACTGTTCCGAAGCGCACTCTCGTGCGCTTCTCCCAATCGATGACCGGATCATGCCGTGCAAGCCACGGCATGCTCAATACAATGTCAAACTTATCGTCCAGATCCAGGACGATAATGGTCTCGACAAACTCTTGGTCTTCACACGTGAAGCGCACGCGTACCATGCGCTTCTCGGTCTTCACGACGGCACCCGTTGCCAGTCGTACTTCCAACATACTTCGAGGTATCATTAAATCCTCGAAGTCAAGCCTTGGTAGACTTCGCAGTCGAACAAAGTTCTTCGACGCGCCAGAATCTACCAAAGCACGGAGAGAGCCACTTGCTCTCATCGAGTCCACATTCAGGATGACAAGGTCAGGCTTGTCATCTTGGTTCTTGCAGTGAGAATGAACCTCACTGGGGGCTGCAGTCCTCAGTGTCGCGTGTCCAAGGTCGACACGCGGAACTGCATTGCCAGTAGGGCACCCCGCGCCTACTGGCGTCCAGCGTTTTTTGTTTGGTTGCGACGGTGCCCGGCACCGCCGCGATAGCCACCCTGCTGGTGCACGGGGACCGTGCACTCCCGAGCAAAGTGACCGACTCTACCACAACGGTAGCATCGCACATTGTTTCCCTGCGACTGCTGGGGTCCAACAGTTGCAGCACACGAGAGGTCCATGGGTAATGGGCCTCCCGTCCTCACTACCGGGCGTGGCTGTGGCCTCGGCACATGTGCATGCAGCTTAGTCTGCCGCAGGCTAAACTCCTCCTGCATTGCAAGAGTAATTGCAGCTTCGAGAGTACTCGGGTACTCACGGAAGAGATAGGTCTTCACAGGCCCATCTCTCAGCCCCTTCATGAACGTGACGACGTTGGTCGCCTCGTCGATCGGATTGGTCACGATGTTCAAGACCAAGTACCGTGCTCTCTGAGCGTAAGCATGGACATCATGCTTGCCCTGCTGCAGGTCGAGGAACTCCGCCCTCGACCGGAACTCGTTTTGCGGTGGCTCAAACGCTTGTCTGAGCTCTTCCTTGAAACCCTCGTATGTGCTAAAGCACGTAGGATCCGAGAGTCGGCGTCCATACGCCCAACTTCTTGCGCGTCCGCCAAGACATGACATGGCGAACGCAACCTTCGACAACGGGTCGACGATACGTCGAGCCGCAATGGCTGTGTCGAGTTCGACAGGCCAACGGAGGAGAGGTTCACCCTCTCTTCCGACATAGTTGCTCACATTGAGCTTCAGCGATTGCGCGCGTGGTGTCGCCCCGGACGACACCGCGGTAGTAGCAGCAACATCGCGTTGCTCCTTCAGGATGAAACCCAGAGCAACACCGTGTTGCTCTGTCGGCGTTAGCGTACACAGCATCGTAGCTACAGCCGCCTCACCAATGACCGTTGACAGTCGTTGGAGGGCCTCCCACTCTGGATCCGACAGGTGGGGACAGTCAGCGCGTGCAACGTGAGTTGCAGGCGTAGTGGAGCTTTCCATGGGCACCTCTGTATCCATGGGAAGGTTCTCAGCTCCGCGTTCGTGCGGTGACGTACGAACTCAGGTAGTCGGTCGTTGGACGGACTACAAAGTGCTACCAGGTGTAATGGGCCTACTTTGGCTCACTACTTTAGCTTACACGTGTGCGCGTGCATGTGAGGAAGCGTAGCTTAGTTTAAATTAGAGTTAATTATACTCGGGCCTCCGAGTATAGATTAATCTAAATAAACGATCCAAATAATGTTTTTGGGTTAAAATGAGAACTGCTATTTTTGTTTTATGCTTTCTGACTTCCTCTAAATGTAATATTCTAAGATAGGAATCTGCCAACGGCTGGTTGGCAGAATTCCAATGCTATGCATGTCGCTCATTGGCTAAAAGATGCTGCTCTCAGCCAATAGGAATCCTAAGTCTCTATGGACCACCCGTCGTGGTGGTCGTAAATGTATGTAGCCTTTGGTGTGTCTACACCAAGGTCGAGAAAGTCTTTCGAACCTCTAACAGACGTCGTATCTGTTAAAGTCACAAGTGACTGTAGCCACTTGTGCGTGTAACCCTAAGGTTAGACGCGCCGAGTCACGGCACGTCAATCAGGAAATTGACCATTCGTCAATTCTTCACGTTGGGAGAAAGAAAACTCGAGCTCATTCCGCAATGAGCTCGCCGCAGAAGAAGACCGCCGCCGCAACAGAGGGTAACCTCTCTGTTGCTCAGTACCATGAGCGCCAGCAGGCAAAGCGCGACGCGCTCGCTGCAAAGGCCGCGTCGGGGACAACTCAGTCGGAGATTGTCCTCGAAGGTTCCTCTGTAGTCAACGACGCCGTTGACTACGAAGACGACGACGTGGAGATGGTAGAGAGTGAGGCCTCTTCTAGCAAGCGCAAGGAGTCTATCGACAGCGATAGTCTCGACCCGCATGCCGGGTCGAGACGCCTTCGTGAAGGAGACGACTCGGACGCTTCGAGCTCGAAGCGTTCGCGCGGCGAGAGCGACACTCCGCTCTCTGCTGCTGGGGCTTTAAGCTCCCCGCGTGAGGTGGCCCCTTCAAGCTCTCCGCGCGCTGCTCAGTCAGCGCGCGATCCGTGGATGCCGTCTGCGTCAGAGATCGCAGACCGTGTGGGCAACACCGTGCCTCCAAATGTACGTATGCAGCGGGATCCACGATGATGCTGTGGCGGAGGAGCAGCACTTTGATCCGTTAACGAATCAAAGGCGCGATTACTATATCGAACTCTTTCACGCGCTCCGATACTTCTCCAGCAAGAAGACCTCTTCTCGCAGCAAAGTGCCTGAGTGGCAGGCACTTTGTCAAAGTTGGAATGCTTTTGTTGAGAACTTCAACAAGAAGCCGGTTGCTTACCGTGAGCGGGTTAAGCATGCCCGTGAGCGCTTCGAGACATTCTCGACGCGCGGGAGGCTGGAGCAGCTCCCCAGATCCTCTGTGGACGCTGGTATTCCATGCGCTGTGCCTGAAGGCCATCAGTGCACGTTGTGTCTTCCGGGTGCGGCGCGCTTCAGCGACCGCGACCTAAACGGGTACACGACGATTCGTGTACCTGCGAGTCTCAAGGATCTCCGTGCCAAGTTCTTGGCACGTGAGAAACGCGACGATCGTGGGGCCTCGCGCGCTGTAGGTGACCACAGCGCTCGCACTACCTTCGCGTCGGCAATGCGTGGTGAGCTTCGTACTCCCTCACCATTTCCGGAACGTCCTGCAACAGGACGTCCCGTGGCTCCCATGTATCTGGTGGGGCGGAAACCCTCTCCAACGAATACGATAACGAACCGGCTGCCGGTTCGTTTTCGGGATACTATGGTTCACAATACGCTCAACAATCCAGCGTGTTGAGCCGCGGGCGTCGCGGATCGGAGGCGGCGGTGGTGGGAACACGCCCCGGGTATTGTCAACCTGGGGTTGACCTTGGCCCGACGCTCGAGGAGCGGGTCGCTGCTGTGGAGCAGCTTCAGAGCCGTGAGTTTGCCGCTCTGAAGCAGGAGATGGCGACCCTGAGAGCTCAAGTTGCTTAGACCTCGCAGACCGCGTCGGACATCTCTGTCGACGCGGGAGGTCGCGTCGCACGCTTGGCCCAGCGCGTTCACGCGCTGGAGCAGAGGTTCGCTCCTGCTGGGGCTTCCGCTTCGGGCCAGCCGAGCTAGGTGGCTCGTGCTGCCGGTATGGCTTCAGCCGCCCGACGTAAAAGGTCGGATGGAGGCGCATGCTAGATGGAATATCTAGCGTGTAGGCGTTGTCATGCTGTGCCAACACCGTGAACGGCCCGATGAAGCGCGGAGCGAGCTTGCTCGCCCCGAAGTCGGAAACTGCATGTTTAGGCAGGTTTTGAGTTGCTAACAAAACCAATGAACCCTTATTGAATTCATTAGTGTTGCCCCTACCAACATTGTCTGCGTTCAGCTTCTGTCGGTCGACAGAAGCTGCGATAGCGTCTTGGACAAACCGAATGACGGCTTGTCTGCGCTGCACGAAGTTGATTGCGTCCGAGCTGAACTCGTTCAGCTCGTTTCTAGCAGTAGGCCCGGCCTCTGCGTTCGTCTTCGCGGTGTCTGTGCCCTGCACAGACCCGTTCTTCTTCTTCTTCTTCTTTTTGCTCTTGTCGGCGTCTGTGCCCTGCACAGACGCGTGCTTCTTCTTCTTGTTGCGCGTAGTCGCGGCTGACACTGTGCAAGTATCAGCGGCATTCTGCGGCTGCTGTGTTGCTGTCGTAGATCCTCCCCCACTTAAGGAAGGAGCCACCATCCCGAGTAGACTCGGGAGGCGTGGGTGCCTGATGGCATTCACGTAGAACGGTGTATGCCCGGTCGAGGCATGCACCGAGTTGTTGATGGCGAACTCCGCCATCGGCAGGCACTCGCTCCAGTGTTGGAACGAGTGAGCGTAGCTCTTAAGCACGTCTACGAGTACGCGGTTCACGCGCTCGGTCTGCCCGTCCGTCTGCGGATGGTCCGCAGTCGACATCGAAAGTTGACTCCCAAGAAGTGTAAACACTTCTTGCCAAAGGTGTGCAGTGAAGCGCGGGTCTCGGTCCGACACAATGTCGATCGGCATGCCATGGTGTTTGAACACCATGTCAACGAACAGACGCGCCGTCTGTTTCGCAGTCACTTCAGCGGGTACTGCAGCAAGATGTACCATCTTGCTGAAGCGGTGAACAAAGACCACAACGCCCGTGTTCCCCTGGTTGTCCGGGGGAAGACCGAACACGAAGTCCAAAGACATGGACTGCCAACACTCCCGTGGAGTTGGTAGTGACTGCAAGGGAGCCTGCGCGAAAGGCGCAGGCTTCACACGTTGACAAACCTCGCAAGCACGGACGTACTTGCGCACCCATTTATACTGGTGGGCCCAGTAGAAGTCTCGCGTGAGAAGAAGGTATGTCTTCTCACGGCCCGGATGCCCCGCAGTCGGCGCATCGTGATACTCGTACATGATCCTGAGTCGCAGGTCATGGTCATTGGGCACGACAACGCGGTCCGCGTTGTCGTCGACTGTACTGTAGAGTAGTAACCCGTCGTGCACCCGATAACGGTGTGCACGAGCACGAAGATGCTTCGGCAGCTTCTGACGAGCTTTGTCAGAAGGCGCTGAGCCGTAGGCCAGCAAGAGCTTCGCGTCCGCGTCGTGCGCGTACGCGACCTTCACGTCGTCCAACAGTGACGACGTTGGGGTGCTCGGGGGAATGCACGGTCCCCGTGCACCAGCAGGGTGGCTATCGCGGCGGTGCCGGGCACCGTCGCAACCAAACAAAAAACGCTGGACGCCAGTAGGCGCGGGGTGCCCTACTGGCAATGCAGTTCCGCGTGTCGACCTTGGACACGCGACACTGAGGACTGCAGCCCCCAGTGAGGTTCATTCTCACTGCAAGAACCAAGATGACAAGCCTGACCTTGTCATCCTGAATGTGGACTCGATGAGAGCAAGTGGCTCTCTCCGTGCTTTGGTAGATTCTGGCGCGTCGAAGAACTTTGTTCGACTGCGAAGTCTACCAAGGCTTGACTTCGAGGATTTAAAGATACCTCGAAGTATGTTGGAAGTACGACTGGCAACGGGTGCCGTCGTGAAGACCGAGAAGCGCATGGTACGCGTGCGCTTCACGTGTGAAGACCAAGAGTTTGTCGAGACCATTATCGTCCTGGATCTGGACGATAAGTTTGACATTGTATTGAGCATGCCGTGGCTTGCACGGCATGATCCGGTCATCGATTGGGAGAAGCGCACGAGAGTGCGCTTCGGAACAGTGAGCGATGACCCTGTTGCCGCTACGCACGCACCGACAGGTGCGCGCGACTCCCCACTCGAGACAGCGCCTAATGCCGCTGTCCCGGAACGCCCTGGGGGCGCGCGAGCACGCGCGCAAGAGCAGCTAGCGTCGGCGTTGCCGCCGACGGCTGAAGGAGAAATTGTGTTGATCTCGGAGATCGACACCCGCTTTTCAGCGAATCAGGAAGGGTCTCCGACCTCAAGGGGCACGGATGACGCAGGCGAGTCACACGCCTCAGCCGTGGAGGCTGACGCGAATCTGATTGGATCAGGTCTGGCCAATAATAAGAGCCAAGGTGACGTAACGCCGTCGACTCCGGGAGTCGATGGCTCAGGCGAATTCGATTCGTCGGCTCGGGGAGCCGACGCACCCTCCATAATGGAGGGCTCCGCCAATAACAGGCGTCGAGGTGAAGATGGCGTGTCGGCTCCGGGAGCCGACGCTGCAGGCGGTGCGGACGGTTGCAAACGTTCCGCACCGGAAAAACTTGCATGCTGACGTGCAGCCCGGCTGCACGACGAAGCGCCGGGCGACCAAGCCGGGCTTGAAGTCACTCGCCCGCGGGATAAACCCGCCGGCGGTACTGAAGAAGAACACCTGTCCACGGCTGGGCCTGGACGAGGTCAAGAACCAAGCGGAGCCGGGCTCCGCAAAACAAGAAGACGGCGCATGCGAAGGTCGCTGCGCAAGTCTCGGTCTGGGGCCGAGACGCTACAAGGAATGTCTGCCGGGCAGACGGAGGCTGAGAAGCCGGACGTCGAGACGTTGAACGTCTTGACGCGTACCTGTGCCGGGTTCCGGTACAGGGAGATGACCCTCGCTAACCCTCCAACGCAAGCGTCGGAGTTGACTTCGCTTCCAGTCATGAGCTGGAAGCGCTTCGCGCGTGACTTGCACGATGGACGCATCGAGCAAATATGTATTCTCTCGGACGCCGAGAGAACGAAGAGCGAGAATGAAGAACTGAGGCAGTTCTTCATGGAGACCACCACTGAGAGCGAGGACACTCTCAGTGCGAAGACGAAGAAGGAGTACTTTGAAGAGCAGAGCTGGGACTCGCTGAAGACGAGTCCCTTCTACGAGATTCTACGGGAGCACGCGGACGTGCTTCCGGAAGAGATCCCTGCGGAGCTTCCGCAGGACAAGGGCATCCAGCACGAGATTGATCTCGTACCGGGCACGAAGTACTGTGTCACGCGGCAGTGGCCACTGCCGCGAGAGCAGGTCAAAGGGATCGACGACTTCTTCGAAAGTCGTCGCAAAGCTGGACAAGTGCGGGAATCGAAATCCCCGCACAGTGCTCCGACGTTCTGTGTCAAGAAGCCACGGGGCGGCTGGCGCATCGTTCATGCGTATAACAAGCTGAACGATGCGACGATACCGGCGCAGACGCCGATACCTCGAAAAGATGTTATCATCGATTCGATGGCCAGGAGCACTATCTACAGTGCTCTTGATCTGCGCGATGGGTTCTATCAAATCCTCATGCGTGAGAGCAATATCCCTCTCATGGCAGTGAGCACGCCGAGCGGCATGCTCTGGGAGTGGCTAGTGATGCCGCAGGGTCTGAAGAACGCCCCTGCGATCTTCAACAAGTGGGTGACGCACTTGTTGCGCTCGGTGCGCGACTTCGCACCGAGCTACTTCGACGATGTGTTCGTCCACAGCCGAGCTGCGGACGGGATGAGCGACGTTGAGATGCACAAGGTGCATCTCCGGAAGCTGCTTGCGCTCATGCGCAAGCACAAGCTCTATGCGAACCTGAAGAAGTGCATCTTCGGGGCGAGCGAGATACCCGTGCTCGGGTGTCTCGTTGGGAAGAACGGTGTCCGCCCTGACCCTGAGAAGGTCAGAGTGATCAATTAGTGGCTGACACCGTCGAACGTCAAGGAACTGCGGCAGTTCCTTGGCTTGGCCACGTAATTGTGCAAGTACGTGAAGGACTGCTCGGGCATGATACGCCCGCTGTCACAGCTCCTGAAGAAAGACGCCGAGTGGGTTTGGACTGCTGAGTGTCAGCAGGCCTTCGATGCAGTCAAGCGGGGCTTGACTGAGGCGCCGATCTTGGCGGTGGCCGACCAAGATCGCCCATTCCACGTTGGGTGTGACGCATCCGACTTCGCAATCGGATGTGCGTTGATGCAGCACGATCACGAGGGTCGTGATCGTGTCGTCTACTACCAATTGCGTCAGCTGAAGCCAGCTGAGCGCAACTACCCGGTACATGACAAGGAGCTCCTTGCCATGAAGTACGCACTCGCGAAGTTCCGAGTGTATCTACTCGGAAGCAAACCGTTCGTGATCTATACAGACCACGCCTCGCTGCGGACGGCTGTGAAGTCGCCGCACATCTCGCAACGGATGGCGAGATGGCTCTCATTCTTCGCAGAGTATAACTTCCGGGTTGAGTACAAACCCGGAAGACTCAATGTGGTGGCCGACGCGCTCTCGCGTCGACCTGACTACGCCACGACTGATGCCGACGTCAATGCCATTGATGCCATGCGATAGCCTGAAGTGGACTTGCGGTCGGCGAGGTCGCCGGCCCAGTCCGCGTCCGAGTAGCCACGAAAGTCGATCTTGTCGCCCGGCTTGAAGCAGATCCCATGCGTCTTGGTGCCTTGCAGGTAGCGAAAGATACGCTTGACCGCAACCCAGTGTTCCTCTTGGGGGTTCTCCATGAAGCGCGATACATAGCCAACGGCGTACGCGATGTCTGGGCGCGTGGCGGTCATCAGGTGCATCAGAGCACCAACAGCTTCGCGAAACGGAGCGTTCACCTTGGTCGCCGCGTCGCTTGGAACCAGTCGAGTGCTCATGTCCACCGGACTCACCACGGCCTTGCACTCGTCCATGGCGAAGCGCTTCAGGATGTCGTCCACGTATCGCCGCTGGCACATGGTCACGCTGCCGTCCGGGCCGTCCACCAACTCGATCCCAAGAACAAACGCGCACTTGCCGCTGTCGGTCATCTCGAAGCGCGTCTTCAGGTCGGTCTTCGTGCGTGCGATCAGCTCGGGCGAACTCCCGGTAATCAGTACGTCATCCACGTACACCAGTACAAGCACGCAGTGACCGTCCACCACCTTGATGTAGAGGCACGGATCGAAGGCCGACACTTGGAAGCCGATGGAGCACACGAATTCGTCGAAGGTCTCGTTCCACACTCGCGAAGCTTGCTTGAGACCGTAGATGGCCTTCACCAGTTCCAGGCAGTCGAAGTCACCATCCAGTTCGACGCCTTCCGGAACCACGCAGAAGACCACCTCCTTCATTATCCCGTACAGGAATGCTGTCACCACGTCGAGTTGGTCGAGGGGCCAGCCAAAATACTTAGCAATCGCGATCACCATGCGCAGCGTCACATACTTGACCACGGGCGAGAACGTCTCGGTGTAGTCAATGCCGTACTTCTGCTTGAAGCCCTTGGCCACGAGGCGCGCCTTGTACTTCTCGATCGAGCCGTCCGCTTTGCGCTTGATCTTGAACACCCACTTGGTATCGATGGCGCGTTGTCCGTTAGGCAACTTGGCAGCTCGAAACACACCACGCAGTCGCATCGACTTGAGCTCCGCGCGGATCGCTTTGCGCCAGTGCACTTGATCAGGACCGTTCACAGCCTCTTGGAACGTCGTCGGCTCCGATAGATCGGCTGCTGCTTCCACAGCGTTTGCACTGGCACGCCAAAACACTGGAGGCGTCGAGTCGTCGTCTTCATCTTGGTCCTCAGACTTTTCTTCTTCGTCGGGGTCGGCTCGGCGCGAGGAGGATACGTCCGGCGCACTTGCTTCTTCTAAGCCAGCTCGGTGGCGAACGGGGCGCGATCTTCTGGCAGTGTTGTCGTCGCCACTCGGTCGGTACTTGCGCTTCCCCGCCTGCTTGAAGCTCGTTTGGCGCGGTCCATCGTTGTCGTCCAGGTCCAGCGCGTCCAAGTCCAGCACAGCATCATCGACGTCTTCATCCGAAGTATGCGTCGAAAGTCCAAAGGTCGACTCATTGAAGTTGACATCGCGACTGATAACCACCTGCCCCGCCTCGATGTCATAAACTCGATACGCCTTGGACACTTCTTCGTAGCCGAGGAACAGCCCGGCGCGAGCCTTGGGGTCCCACTTGCGCCGTCTTTCCTTCGGCGTCAGGATGTACGTCTGGCATCCGAACACACGCATGTGCTTCACACTCGGCTTGGACTTGTAAACGATCTCGAACGGAGTCTTGTGTTCGATCTTGGGTGATGGCAGACGATTCTTCACGTAGATGGCTGTCATGGCCGCCTCAGCCCAGAAGCTCTTGTCCAGCTTGGCGTGATGCAGCATGCTGCGGCCAATCGTGACGATGGTCCGGATGGCGCGTTCTGCCGTGCCGTTGGTCTGGTGCGCGTACGGAACCGTGGTTTGCTGCTCGATGCCTTCGACTTCGTAGAAGGCCTTGAGCGAGTTGGTCGCGAACTCACGGGCTCCGTCGTGCCGCACAAACTTGACCTTCTTGCCGAACTGCGTCTGCACCTTCGTGACGTACATCTTGATGCAGTCCTCGCTCTCCGACTTGGCACGCAGGCAGAACCCCTTCATGCATCCGCTGGCTTCGTCCACGATCAGCAGCAGATACTTGCTGCCACCCAGTGACTCTTCTTCCATGGGGCCGCACACGTCGAAGTGGAGCAGCTCGAACGTGTCGTAGTGACGCTTGTCACGGCTGCTTGGGAACGGCTTCTGGACCATTTTCCCTTGCTGGCAGCCGCGACACACGCTTGGTCCACTCGACTTGGAAGGTGCCTTCGCGTCCTTGATCATGTTGTTGTCGACCATCTTGCGAAGCACCTCCACCGGAGCGTGACCCATACGCGCGTGTAAGTCGACCGTCTTCCCACTGGTCGCCGCATTCGCCGATCGCTGAGGCGTCTGGAGCCAGTAGAGTCCATCCACGAGGTTTGCCGTCGCCACCACTAGCTTGGAGCCCTTGTGCGCAATCTGCATCTTGGTGCTGTCGAACACGACTTGGAACAGACCACTCTTGTTGATCTGTGGCACCGAAAGCAGATTCTTGCTCATGCTTGGGACGTACAGCGCGTTCTTGATCTCGATGTCGCGCTCGTCGCCGTTGGGCAGAACCACTCGTTCCACGATGGTCCCCACACCCATGATGGCCGCCTTGTTGCCGTCGGCCACCGAAAGTTCGCCTTCATTCCGCTCAATCAAATGAGCGAACTTGGCCTTGTCGTTGCAGATGTGGTGCGTTGCGCCGCTGTCGACCGCCCACAACCCGGACACATTCTTGCCCGTCGAAATGCCACACTCCAGTGAGACCGCGAACGCCACTCGATCATAGCCGTAGTCGTAGTTGTAGCTGGCGTCGTCGTTCCTCCACTGGGCATTGTTGGCCCCGCGTCCACGGCCATTGCCATTGCCGCCGCGTCTTGGGCCCCGATTCTCGTCCTTCTGCTTGGTCCAGCACTTGTCAATCGTGTGCCCCAATTTCCCGCAGTACGTGCACTGGCGAGACTCTCGGTCGGTGTTGAACGCCTTGGCCGCATTCTCCGTCTTCACCGTCGCCGTCTTCTCGCCTTGTCTCTTGATGTGTTCATTCGTCAGCACCTTCACGACGTCTTGCGATCGTAGTTCAGCGCTGCTCATCTCCAAGTTCAGCACGACGTTCTCGTAGCTCTTGGGGAGGCTGCGCAACAGGCAGATCGCCACGTCCTCATCCTCCATCTTGGCGCCGATGCTGCTGAGCTTGGCGCTGATGTTGAGGACCTCGTTGCAATGATGCAAGACGTTGCCGCCTTCCGACATCTCCATGCTGAAGAGTTGGCGCTTCAGGTAGATGCGTCCAGCCTTCTGCGAACCACCGTACAGCGTCTTCAGGCGCGTCCACGCAACCCACGCTTCCTCGCAGTCGTCGACCACATGGTGGTAGTCCGCGTCCATGTGGAGCAACATCAGTCCGAACGCGATGTTGCTCGACTTGACGTAGTCGTCCTTGGCCCGCGAGTCCGTGAAGCTCGGCGTCGTCTCGCGGTTCACGACATGCCACGTCGACTTGGTCAGGAACACGCCACGCATGTAGCGGTTCCACGTCGCGTAGTTGTCCCCGTTGAACTTGTCAATGGAGACCTTGGTCGAGGCGTCTTGGGCAGAGGACATGGTGCTTGGGCTCATAACCTGATGGAAGGTATGGATCTTGGACACGAAGCTCTGACGAAGCGGAGGGAGGGACGTCGCAGACGGCGGGACCGGAGCGAAGGCACTTGAGGGGTAGAATGAAGATTCGAAAGTGATTGAATTGTTGGAGCTTACACCCTACTGTTATAGACACGCGACCCTGCGTCCTATCACCTAGTGCATCTAATCAACCATCACTCACCGGTGTTCATCCAATCATCCTACTCGTCTAATCATCGGTGGCGTAAACAACTTACCGTAATCACCATAATCAACGTGGGTTCGGATTGGACCGGTTCGGGTTAACCGGTTAATGGGTACAACTGGTACACAGTACCCAAGACCAGCAACCCTCAATAAACCCGGAGTCGCCACGCCGGATGCCACCAAAATCTCACACATAATTCGGTGCACCCACTTTCCTTCTTGAATAGCCAAGCTTAGAGCAATGTACTCAGCTTCACTCGTAGACAGCGACACACTTGACTGCTTTTTGGAACCCCACGAAATCGGTCCCCCGATGGGTTGAAAGAGGTATCCCGAAGAAGACTTGCGATCACTGACGTCACCGGCCTAGTCCGCATCAGAGTAGCCGCAGAATCCAACATCCTTTCCGGGTGAAAAGCGAATTCCGTGCGACTTGGTGCCTTGAAGGTAGCGAAAAATACGCTTGACTGCAGTCCAGTGCTCAACTTGCGGGTTTTCCATGAAGCGCGAAACGTAGCCGACAGCGAAGGCGATATCCGGGCGAGTCGAAGTCATCAAGTGCATGAGTGCGCCGACTGCTTCACGAAAAGGTGCGTCCAATTTTGTCGAGGCATCACTCGCAACCAACTTGGTACTTAGGTCGACTGGACTTGCAGCTGGCTTGCACTTGTCCATACCAAAATGCTTCAAAATGTCGTCGATGTAGCGTCGCTGGCACAAAGTCACACTGCCGTCCGCGTGTTCGACCACTTCGATGCCGAGAATAAATTTGCACTTGCCACTGTCGGTCATCTCAAACCGCGACTTTAGTTGGCGCTTGACGTCGGCAATCATGTCGGTGGAGCTTCCGGTCACCAGCACGTCGTCCACATAAACCAGCAGTAGCACACATTGTCCGTCGGCAACCTTGATGTAAAGGCACGGATCATTGGCCGAAACTTGAAATCCAATGGAGCGAACATACTCGTCGAAAGTCTCGTTCCATACTCGCGAAGCCTGCTTGAGCTCGTAAATTGCCTTCAGCAACTCGATGCAGTCGAAGTCATCATCCAGCTCAACGCCTTCAGGTAACGAACAAAATACCTTCTCCTGCATAAGTCCATACAGGAACGCAGTCACTACGTCGAGCTGATTCAGCGGCCATCCAAGGAAGAACGCGATCACCATTCGTAGCGTGACGTACTTTACAACGGGCGAAAACGACTCCGTGTAATCGATGCCATATTTCTGCCCGAAGCCCTTCGCGACCAAGCGAGCCTTGTATTTTTCGACAGAACCATCGGCGTTGCGTTTAATTTTGAAGACCCATTTCGTTCCAACAGCACGTTGACCAGTGGGCAATTTTGCCGCGCGAAGACGCATCGCATCGACTTCAACTCCGCGCGAAGTGCCTTTCGCCAGTGGACTTGGTCGGGACCGTTGACTGCATCCTGAAACGTAGCTGGTTCTGCGGCATCCGTCGCCTCAACCGGATTTGCACTCGCACGCCAAAACATCGATGGTGTCGAGTCTTCATCGTCGCTGTAAGCTGATTCACGGTCCGATTGCGCAGTGTCGTCCGGGGCACTTGCTACCTCCAGACCCGCACCACGCCGGGGACGTCGAACCTTTTCGCGCACTTCAGGGTCGGTACGAGGTTTGCGTTTTCCGGCCTGTTTGATTTCGGGGACGGCATCGCTAAGGTCCACATCATCGAAGTACTCCACCGTGTCGTCGACTTCATCGTCCGAGTAAACTGCAGGACCAAAACGGTTCTCGTCGAAAGTGACATCGCGAGATATCACAATCTTCCCCGCCTCGATGTCATACACCCGATAGGCCTCGACCGCTCTTCATAGCCCATGAAAATTCCTTCACGAGCTTTCGGGTCCCATTGCGTCGCTTTTCTTTCGGCGTCAAGACGTACGCTCTGGACCCGAAAATCCGCATGTGTTTGATACTTGGCTTCGATTTGTACACGACCTCGAACGGAGTTTTGCCAGCGACCTTCGGGGACGGCAATCGGTTCTTGATGTTAATCGCAGTCATCGCCGCCTCGGCCCATACGCACTTGTCCAATCCATCATGATGAAGCATGCTGCGTCGGATGGTCACAATAGTATGGTTTGCGGGTTCTGCAGTGCCGTTGGTTTGGTGCACGTACCGAACGGTAGGTTGCATGTCAATACCATGGTCGTCGTAAAACAACTTGAGCGAGTTGGTCGCGAATTCTTTGGCTCCATCATGGCGCACAAACTTCACCTTGGCGTTGAATTGCGATTCCACCTTTAAAATAAATTTCTTCAGGTAGCCTTCGCTTTCCGACTTGGCACGCAAGCAGAATCCGGTCATGCAGCCACTGGCCTCGTCGGTGATCAACAGCAAATACTTGCTACCGCCAAGCGAATCTTCTTCCATCGGTCCGCAAAGGTCGAAATGAAGAAGTTCGAAAGGCGCGTACTTGCATTTGTCGCCGATGCTTGGGAACGGCTTTTGCACCATTTTTCCTTGTTGACAGCCGCCACACACCCCGGAATTCTTCGACGTTTCAGGCAGACTCGCGTCAGTGATCATCTTCGTTGACACCATTTTTCGCAGAACATCAAGTGGGGCATGGCCCATGCGCGCATGTAAGTCGACACCATTTACCGACACCGAAGCCACAGAGTTCGCGCTGACGTTTGGGACGCGGAGCCAGTAGAGTCCATCGTTAAGGTCGGCGACGGCAACAATTTTCTTCGACTTTTTCAGCGCAATGTGCATCCTGGTGCCGCCGAACACCACTTGGAACCGGCCCAACTTGTTGATCTGCGGCACCGAAAGCAAATTTTTGTTCATGCCCGGCACGTACAGCGCGTCTTCGATCACGATCTCACGTTCATCACCGTTCGGTAAAGTAACACGTTGGAGAACGGTTCCGACACCCAAAATCCTGGACGAGTCTCCGTTAGCGACCGTAAGCTCGCCCTTGCCACACAACTTGATGTCGGCAAACTTGGACTTGTCATTGCAGATGTGGTGTGTGGCACCACTGTCGATTGCCCATGTGTCGATGAGCTTCTTCTTCGTCGAACATCCACACTCCATCGATATAGCGAACGCGATGTAGTCGTCGTTGCTGTGGTGTGGTAATTCCACTAAAATTCTCTTCTACCAAAACGTATTAGAGACACCAACAACACGCTAACCCGCAAAGGTAAGCGCTTATTGGATCAAAACTTGAAGACCAGGAACGATCCCTTACACCGGGTCGGTTGCAAGCGCCTCTGTGTACCTTAGGTTATCTTCGGTCAGCCCAAAAACCTGTACCACTAGCCACGAGCTAAGGCTAGGATACTATGTAGCGCTTTCGCGCAACCCCACTGCAGTCCCTCAGAAAGGAAGGGTACCGGCGTGTTAGGCCTTATACAGGGGGACCAAGGTAAAACCTCGGTAGGTAGACTAATACACTCAGGGATACTCTAATCCCACAAATATATACTGAAGGATACTCTAATACCGTTCCTGTCTCTCCGGCCACGCCAACTCTTGGCGCTGCCAAGGAAACTCTCGGTCAATGCACGATAAGCTCCCCGACAGGCATCCACACGCAGCCGAGCGTGTCCAGGCACTACAATAAGCTAGCTACACTTACCGAAGTCGGACTTGACCCTAGTTGGCTTTGGGGGAAGACTGTCTTTTTATTACTGAGTTTTCTGAGGCCTTGGGGGCCTCGTTCTGGTCATTCTATGATGAGTCCTATGTCCCTATACAAATATCTAGTGTGAACGACCGCAATGAGGCGATCCCGGACACATCAAATGACGACCGCGGCTACACTAATAAGTGCGGTCGAAGTACGTAACTAAATGCATCTGTACCAAAAAGTAGGCACCATGATGCCTCGGTCGGGGTTGTATTAGGACCCGACGAGGCTCCGGCCACTAACCGCCACTCTAACGAGGATAATGTCGTCAGCTTAACCAAAGCAGCCACTTCCATCTCGCACTTGGCTGCTCCTTGATTGAACCTTGATTCTCGGGCGACGGGCGATCGCTCCGGTAATCTCCATTTTCCGATACCTCATTGCCATCATCGCGCCACTTCACAGTGTTCGCACCGCGACCAGCCGCGTCGTGCATCTCGGTTTTCGTCCTTCTGCCTGGTCCAGCACTTGTTCACGATGTGCCCCAGTTTTCCGCAGTAGGTGCAACGGCGGGAGTCGCGCTCAGCACTAAACGCGTTGGCAGCGTCTTCAGTTTTCACTGGCGCAGTCTTCTCTCCCTGCCTCTTGATGTGCTCGTTCGTAAGCACCTTGATCACGTCGTGCGTCTTCAGCTCCGTTGCGCTCATCTCCAAGTTGAGCACGACGTTCTCGTAGCTCTTCGGCAGACTGCGTAGCAAGCAGATCGCCACGTCCTCATCCTCCATCTTGGCACCGATACCGTTGAGTTTGGCGCTGATGTTAAGGACTTCGTTGCAGTGGTGCAGAACATTGTCGCCTTCCGCCATCTCCATGCTGAACAACTGCCGCTCCAGGTAGATACGACCAACCTTCTGCGTGCCGCCGTACAGCGACTTCAGCTTGGCCCACGCGATCCACGCATGCTCGCAGTCCGCAATCACATGGTGGTAGTCAGCACTCATGTGCAGCAGCATCAGACCGAGCGCCACGTTCGACGTCCGGTTGTACTCATCCGCGGCGCGAGTGTCCGTGAAGGTCGGCGTCGTCTCCCGCTTGACAGCGCTCCACACTGACTTGGTCAGGAACACGCCACGCATGTAGCTGCTCCACGTCGCGTAGTTGTCACCGTCGAACTTGTCGATGATGGCCTTGGACGAAGCGTCAGGCGCAGAGGACATCGTACTTGAGCTCATAACCTGAAAAAGGTCGAGCGGACTTGGACGTGAAGTTGTTGAACACTTGTTAAGAAGTTGGAATGTTTGGAAGTGAGACTTAATTTTGAAACGTTAATGCTGCCGCTCATCTAATCAATCTGCTCATCCAATCACCCAGCTCGTCTAATCAAGTTACCCTAATCATAGAATAATCACAGAATAATGGATTGGGCTTAACCAGTAAAACCGGTTACCTGCAACACGCCCCTCAATCTATGAACACTCGTGAACCCCAAGTGCGGCGATGAGTTCCTTGTGGCGAGGTCCAGAGAGAGCATTGGTCAAGATGCCCGCCAACATGGTCGCAGTTTCACGGTACTCGACGATCACTTCACCGCGCTTGACTTCATCGCGGATGTGATGGTACTTGATGTCGATGTGCTTGGCGCGACCGTGGTTCACTGGGTTCTTCGTCATCTTGATGCACGACTGGTTGTCTTCGCGGATCATGAGTTCGGGTCCAGTCTCATTAGCGGCCGCCAGAATCTCGCATAGCAGGCGATGAATCCACTTGCCTTCTTGGATAGCCAGACTGAGCGCGATGTACTCCGCTTCATTGCTTCTTGCTTCCCCAGCTCACAGGCGCACTCATGAGCATGAACGTGTAGCCTGAAGTGGACTTGCGGTCGGCGAGGTCGCCGGCCCAGTCCGCGTCCGAGTAGCCACGAAAGTCGATCTTGTCGCCCGGCTTGAAGCAGATCCCATGCGTCTTGGTGCCTTGCAGGTAGCGAAAGATACGCTTGACCGCAACCCAGTGTTCCTCTTGGGGGTTCTCCATGAAGCGCGATACATAGCCAACGGCGTACGCGATGTCTGGGCGCGTGGCGGTCATCAGGTGCATCAGAGCACCAACAGCTTCGCGAAACGGAGCGTTCACCTTGGTCGCCGCGTCGCTTGGAACCAGTCGAGTGCTCATGTCCACCGGACTCACCACGGCCTTGCACTCGTCCATGACGAAGCGCTTCAGGATGTCGTCCACGTATCGCCACTTGCACATGGTCACGCTGCCGTCCGGGCCGTCCACCAACTCGATCCCAAGAACAAACGCGCACTTGCCGCTGTCGGTCATCTCGAAGCGCGTCTTCAGGTCGGTCTTCGTGCGTGCGATCAGCTCGGGCGAACTCCCGGTAATCAGTACGTCATCCACGTACACCAGTACAAGCACGCAGTGACCGTCCACCACCTTGATGTAGAGGCACGGATCGAAGGCCGACACTTGGAAGCCGATGGAGCACACGAACTCGTCGAAGGTCTCGTTCCACACTCGCGAAGCTTGCTTGAGACCGTAGATGGCCTTCACCAGTTCCAGGCAGTCGAAGTCACCATCCAGTTCGACGCCTTCCGGAACCACGCAGAAGACCACCTCCTTCATTATCCCGTACAGGAATGCTGTCACCACGTCGAGTTGGTCGAGGGGCCAGCCAAAATACTTAGCAATCGCGATCACCATGCGCAGTGTCACATACTTGACCACGGGCGAGAACGTCTCGGTGTAGTCAATGCCGTACTTCTGCTTGAAGCCCTTGGCCACGAGGCGCGCCTTGTACTTCTCGATCGAGCCGTCCGCTTTGCGCTTGATCTTGAACACCCACTTGGTATCGATGGCGCGTTGTCCGTTAGGCAACTTGGCAGCTCGAAACACACCACGCAGTCGCATCGACTTGAGCTCCGCGCGGATCGCTTTGCGCCAGTGCACTTGATCAGGACCGTTCACAGCCTCTTGGAACGTCGTCGGCTCCGATAGATCGGCTGCTGCTTCCACAGCGTTGGCACTGGCACGCCAAAACACTGGAGGCGTCGAGTCGTCGTCTTCATCTTGGTCCCCAGACTTTTCTTCTTCGTCGGGGTCGGCTCGGCGCGAGGAGGATACGTCCGGCGCACTTGCTTCTTCTAAGCCAGCTCGGTGGCGAACGGGGCGCGATCTTCTGGCAGTGTTGTCGTCGCCACTCGGTCGGTACTTGCGCTTCCCCGCCTGCTTGAAGCTCGTTTGGCGCGGTCCATCGTTGTCGTCCAGGTCCAGCGCGTCCAAGTCCAGCACAGCATCATCGACGTCTTCATCCGAAGTATGCGTCGAAAGTCCAAAGGTCGACTCATTGAAGTTGACATCGCGACTGATAACCACCTGCCCCACCTCGATGTCATAAACTCGATACGCCTTGGACACTTCTTCGTAGCCGAGGAACAGCCCGGCGCGAGCCTTGGGGTCCCACTTGCGCCGTCTTTCCTTCGGCGTCAGGATGTACGTCTGGCATCCGAACACACGCATGTGCTTCACACTCGGCTTGGACTTGTAAACGATCTCGAACGGAGTCTTGTGTTCGATCTTGGGTGATGGCAGACGATTCTTCACGTAGATGGCTGTCATGGCCGCCTCAGCCCAGAAGCTCTTGTCCAGCTTGGCGTGATGCAGCATGCTGCGGCCAATCGTGACGATGGTCCGGATGGCGCGTTCTGCCGTGCCGTTGGTCTGGTGCGCGTACGGAACCGTGGTTTGCTGCTCGATGCCTTCGACTTCGTAGAAGGCCTTGAGCGAGTTGGTCGCGAACTCACGGGCTCCGTCGTGCCGCACAAACTTGACCTTCTTGCCGAACTGCGTCTGCACCTTCGTGACGTACATCTTGATGCAGTCCTCGCTCTCCGACTTGGCACGCAGGCAGAACCCCTTCATGCATCCGCTGGCTTCGTCCACGATCAGCAGCAGATACTTGCTGCCACCCAGTGACTCTTCTTCCATGGGGCCGCACACGTCGAAGTGGAGCAGCTCGAACGTGTCGTAGTGACGCTTGTCACGGTTGCTTGGGAACGGCTTCTGGACCATTTTCCCTTGCTGGCAGCCGCGACACACGCTTGGTCCACTCGACTTGGAAGGTGCCTTCGCGTCCTTGATCATGTTGTTGTCGACCATCTTGCGAAGCACCTCCACCGGAGCGTGACCCATACGCGCGTGTAAGTCGACCGTCTTCCCACTGGTCGCCGCATTCGCCGATCGCTGAGGCGTCTGGAGCCAGTAGAGTCCATCCACGAGGTTTGCCGTCGCCACCACTTGCTTGGAGCCCTTGTGCGCAATCTGCATCTTGGTGCTGTCGAACACGACTTGGAACAGACCACTCTTGTTGATCTGTGGCACCGAAAGCAGATTCTTGCTCATGCTTGGGACGTACAGCGCGTTCTTGATCTCGATGTCGCGCTCGTCGCCGTTGGGCAGAACCACTCGTTCCACGATGGTCCCCACACCCATGATGGCCGCCTTGTTGCCGTCGGCCACCGAAAGTTCGCCTTCATTCCGCTCAATCAAATGAGCGAACTTGGCCTTGTCGTTGCAGATGTGGTGCGTTGCGCCGCTGTCGACCGCCCACAACCCGGACACATTCTTGCCCGTCGAAATGCCACACTCCAGTGAGACCGCGAACGCCACTCGATCATAGCCGTAGTCGTAGTTGTAGCTGGCGTCGTCGTTCCTCCACTGGGCATTGTTGGCCCCGCGTCCACGGCCATTGCCATTGCCGCCGCGTCTTGGGCCCCGATTCTCGTCCTTCTGCTTGGTCCAGCACTTGCCAATCGTGTGCCCCAATTTCCCGCAGTACGTACACTGGCGAGACTCTCGGTCGGTGTTGAACGCCTTGGCCGCATTCTCCGTCTTCACCGTCGCCGTCTTCTCGCCTTGTCTCTTGATGTGCTCATTCGTCAGCACCTTCACGACGTCTTGCGATCGTAGTTCAGCGCTGCTCATCTCCAAGTTCAGCACGACGTTCTCGTAGCTCTTGGGGAGGCTGCGCAACAGGCAGATCGCCACGTCCTCATCCTCCATCTTGGCGCCGATGCTGCTGAGCTTGGCGCTGATGTTGAGGACCTCGTTGCAATGATGCAAGACGTTGCCGCCTTCCGACATCTCCATGCTGAAGAGTTGGCGCTTCAGGTAGATGCGTCCAGCCTTCTGCCAACCACCGTACAGCGTCTTCAGGCGCGTCCACGCAACCCACGCTTCCTCGCAGTCGTCGACCACATGGTGGTAGTCCGCGTCCATGTGGAGCAACATCAGTCCGAACGCGATGTTGCTCGACTTGACGTAGTCGTCCTTGGCCCGCGAGTCCGTGAAGCTCGGCGTCGTCTCGCGGTTCACGACATGCCACGTCGACTTGGTCAGGAACACGCCACGCATGTAGCGGTTCCACGTCGCGTAGTTGTCCCCGTTGAACTTGTCAATGGAGACCTTGGTCGAGGCGTCTTGGGCAGAGGACATGGTGCTTGGGCTCATAACCTGATGGAAGGTATGGATCTTGGACACGAAGCTCGGACGAAGCGGAGGGAGGGACGTCGCAGACGGCGGGACCGGAGCGAAGGCACTTGAGGGGTAGAATGAAGATTCGAAAGTGATTGAATTGTTGGAGCTTACACCCTACTGTTATAGACACGCGACCCTGCGTCCTATCACCTAGTGCATCTAATCAACCATCACTCACCGGTGTTCATCCAATCATCCTACTCGTCTAATCATCGGTGGCGTAAACAACTTACCGTAATCACCATAATCAACGTGGGTTCGGATTGGACCGGTTCGGGTTAACCGGTTAATGGGTACAACTGGTACACAGTACCCAAGACCAGCAACCCTCAATAGAGTGCGCCGACTGCTTCACGAAAAGGTGCGTCCAATTTTGTCGAGGCATCACTCGCAACCAACTTGGTACTTAGGTCGACTGGACTTGCAGCTGGCTTGCACTTGTCCATACCAAAATGCTTCAAAATGTCGTCGATGTAGCGTCGCTGGCACAAAGTCACACTGCCGTCCGCGTGTTCGACCACTTCGATGCCGAGAATAAATTTGCACTTGCCACTGTCGGTCATCTCAAACCGCGACTTTAGTTGGCGCTTGACGTCGGCAATCATGTCGGTGGAGCTTCCGGTCACCAGCACGTCGTCCACATAAACCAGCAGTAGCACACATTGTCCGTCGGCAACCTTGATGTAAAGGCACGGATCATTGGCCGAAACTTGAAATCCAATGGGGCGAACATACTCGTCGAAAGTCTCGTTCCATACTCGCGAAGCCTGCTTGAGCTCGTAAATTGCCTTCAGCAACTCGATGCAGTCGAAGTCATCATCCAGCTCAACGCCTTCAGGTAACGAACAAAATACCTTCTCCTGCATAAGTCCATACAGGAACGCAGTCACTACGTCGAGCTGATTCAGCGGCCATCCAAGGAAGAACGCGATCACCATTCGTAGCGTGACGTACTTTACAACGGGCGAAAACGACTCCGTGTAATCGATGCCATATTTCTGCCCGAAGCCCTTCGCGACCAAGCGAGCCTTGTATTTTTCGACAGAACCATCGGCGTTGCGTTTAATTTTGAAGACCCATTTCGTTCCAACAGCACGTTGACCAGTGGGCAATTTTGCCGCGCGAAGACGCATCGCATCGACTTCAACTCCGCGCGAAGTGCCTTTCGCCAGTGGACTTGGTCGGGACCGTTGACTGCATCCTGAAACGTAGCTGGTTCTGCGGCATCCGTCGCCTCAACCGGATTTGCACTCGCACGCCAAAACATCGATGGTGTCGAGTCTTCATCGTCGCTGTAAGCTGATTCACGGTCCGATTGCGCAGTGTCGTCCGGGGCACTTGCTACCTCCAGACCCGCACCACGCCGGGGACGTCGAACCTTTTCGCGCACTTCAGGGTCGGTACGAGGTTTGCGTTTTCCGGCCTGTTTGATTTCGGGGACGGCATCGCTAAGGTCCACATCATCAAAGTACTCCACCGTGTCGTCGACTTCATCGTCCGAGTAAACTGCAGGACCAAAACGGTTCTCGTCGAAAGTGACATCGCGAGATATCACAATCTTCCCCGCCTCGATGTCATACACCCGATAGGCCTCGACCGCTCTTCATAGCCCATGAAAATTCCTTCACGAGCTTTCGGGTCCCATTGCGTCGCTTTTCTTTCGGCGTCAAGACGTACGCTCTGGACCCGAAAATCCGCATGTGTTTGATACTTGGCTTCGATTTGTACACGACCTCGAACGGAGTTTTGCCAGCGACCTTCGGGGACGGCAATCGGTTCTTGATGTTAATCGCAGTCATCGCCGCCTCGGCCCATACGCACTTGTCCAATCCAGCATGATGAAGCATGCTGCGTCGGATGGTTGATGGAAGGTATGGATCTTGGACACGAAGCTCGGACGAAGCGGAGGGAGGGACGTCGCAGACGGCGGGACCGGAGCGAAGGCACTTGAGGGGTAGAATGAAGATTCGAAAGTGATTGAATTGTTGGAGCTTACACCCTACTGTTATAGACACGCGACCCTGCGTCCTATCACCTAGTGCATCTAATCAACCATCACTCACCGGTGTTCATCCAATCATCCTACTCGTCTAATCATCGGTGGCGTAAACAACTTACCGTAATCACCATAATCAACGTGGGTTCGGATTGGACCGGTTCGGGTTAACCGGTTAATGGGTACAACTGGTACACAGTACCCAAGACCAGCAACCCTCAATACGCCCCCTCAATGCGAAGTCCCACGAATGCCGAGAGCCACCGTCAGATCCGTGTGGCGTGGTCCCGCAAGCGCCTTCGTCATGATGTCCGCTAGCATCACAGAAGTCTCGCAGTACTGGAGCTTGACTTCGCCGCGTTTGACTTCATCGCGGATGTGGTGGTACTTGATGTCGATGTGCTTGGCGCGACCGTGGTTCACTGGGTTCTTCGTCATCTTGATGCACGACTGGTTGTCTTCGCGGATCATGAGTTCGGGTCCAGTCTCATTAGCGGCCGCCAGAATCTCGCATAGCAGGCGATGAATCCACTTGCCTTCTTGGATAGCCAGACTGAGCGCGATGTACTCCGCTTCATTGCTTCTTGCTTCCCCAGCTCACAGGCGCACTCATGAGCATGAACGTGTAGCCTGAAGTGGACTTGCGGTCGGCGAGGTCGCCGGCCCAGTCCGCGTCCGAGTAGCCACGAAAGTCGATCTTGTCGCCCGGCTTGAAGCAGATCCCATGCGTCTTGGTGCCTTGCAGGTAGCGAAAGATACGCTTGACCGCAACCCAGTGTTCCTCTTGGGGGTTCTCCATGAAGCGCGATACATAGCCAACGGCGTACGCGATGTCTGGGCGCGTGGCGGTCATCAGGTGCATCAGAGCACCAACAGCTTCGCGAAACGGAGCGTTCACCTTGGTCGCCGCGTCGCTTGGAACCAGTCGAGTGCTCATGTCCACCGGACTCACCACGGCCTTGCACTCGTCCATGGCGAAGCGCTTCAGGATGTCGTCCACGTATCGCCGCTGGCACATGGTCACGCTGCCGTCCGGGCCGTCCACCAACTCGATCCCAAGAACAAACGCGCACTTGCCGCTGTCGGTCATCTCGAAGCGCGTCTTCAGGTCGGTCTTCGTGCGTGCGATCAGCTCGGGCGAACTAGTACGTCATCCACGTACACCAGTACAAGCACGCAGTGACCGTCCACCACCTTGATGTAGAGGCACGGACCGAAGGCCGACACTTGGAAGCCGATGGAGCACACGAACTTGTCGAAGGTCTCGTTCCACACTCGCGAAGCTTGCTTGAGACCGTAGATGGCCTTCACCAGTTCCAGGCAGTCGAAGTCACCATCCAGTTCGACGCCTTCCGGAACCACGCAGAAGATCACCTCCTTCATTATCCCGTACAGGAATGCTGTCACCACGTCGAGTTGGTCGAGGGGCCAGCCAAAATACTTAGC